>NC_073259.2:12609583-12919722 GCF_029289425.2 Pan paniscus | reverse complement strand
ATTTCTAAGAACTCTAAGTCCTGGGTCATTGAGCCTTGGAGACCAGAGAAGAGCAAGCATTATTTTCTTGTTTCTCACATTATAATAGGTATCTTGCCCTCTCTTCATACATTTATTATCTCACTATATTTCCCTGTGCCCTCAGGCCCACCATGACACTTACATTTCTTTATGTGCTGGTCTATCTCAAGTAAAAAGGGAGATAACATGGCAAAAAGAAAAAATACAAAAAGCATAGCAAACACAGCATAGAGCCAAGGAACACCATTTGGGAATAAACTGGCTCCTGGTTCAACCACCGCCATTGGGATGTGAGAGAGGACATGGAATTCTCTGCCTAGCTCTGCCATCTCCTAGGTGATTAAAGTGATGAAATCACAACTTCAGACACAATGGGAGTGCTGAAGATCTGGGTGGAAATTGGCTAAGCCTCATCCCATATGTGCCATATAGGAATGATAAATCTCAGGCAGTTTCCCTTCCACCACAGGTCTATTGAGCCTAAAACACTAGATCAGCAGGGTAGACCAGGAGGAAGGTAGGTTACTAGACAGATATTCAGAGTAAGCATCTCACTGCAAAAGAACCACATCTGTGTACAAAGGGAAGGGCCTGTTTCCCTAGACTTCTCAGCCCTAGAGCCAATCTTACTCAGCAAAGTGTTACCTAAGTTGAAGTACCAAGGAAAGCATATTTTCCTGAATAAAGACATCAAGTTTTTTTCCCTAAAATTCCTGGCATTCCCTGTCTTAACATGCTTATTCATGTCAGGAATATCTCCTGTGTATCATGAAACTATCTCCCCAAAACATGTGTCAACATGAAGGGAACAGTTTATTTTTCTTTTTATTTATTTATTTTTAAAAATTATACTTTAAGTTCTGGGATACATGTGCAGAATGTGCAGGTTTGTTACATAGGTATACATGTGCCATGGTGGTTTGCTACACCCATCATCCATCATCTACATTCAGTGTTTCTTCTAATGCTGTTCCTCCCCTTGCCCTTCTTCCTCCGACAAGCCTCAGTGTGTGACATTCCCCTCCCTGTGTCCATGTGTTCTCATTGTTCAACTCCCAGTTGTGAGTGAGAACATGTGGTGTTCAGTTTTCTGTTCCTGTGTTAGTTCACTGAGAATGAGGGTTTCCAGCTTCGTCCATGTCCCTGCAAAGCACATGAACTCATTCTTTTTTATGGCTGCATACTATTCCATGGTGTATATGTGCCACGTTTTCTTTATCCAGTCTATCATTGATGGACATTTGGGTTGGCTCCAAGTTTTTGCTATTGTGAATAGTGCTGCAATAAACATATGTGTGTATGTGACTTTATAGTAGAATGATTTATAATCCTTTGGGTATACACCCAATAATGGGATTGCTGGGTCAAATGGTATTTCTGGTTCTAGATCCCTGAGGAATCGCCACACTGTCTTCTACAGTGGTTGAACTAATTTATACTCCTAATAACAGTGTAAAAGCATTCCTATTTCTCCACATCCATTCCAGCATCTCTTGTTTCTTGTCTTTTTAATGATCACCATTCTAACTGGCGTGGGATGGTATCTCATTGTGGTTTTGATTTGCATTTCTCTAATGACCAGTGATGATCTTTTTTTGGTATGTTTGTTGGCTGCATAAATGTCTTGTTTTGAGAAGTGTCTGCTAATATCCTTTGCCCACTTTTTGATGGGATTGTTTGTGTTTCTCTCATAAACTTGTTTAAGTTCCTTGTAGATTCTGGATATTGGCCCTTTGTCAGATGGATAGATTGCAAAAATTTTCTCCCATTCTGTAGGTTGCCTGTTCACTCTGATGGTAGTTTCTTTTGCTGTGCAAAAGCTCTTTAGTTTAATTAGATCCCATTTGTCAATTTTGGCTTTTGTTGCCATTGCTTTTGGTGTTTTAGTCATGAAGTCTTTACCCGTGCTTATGTCCTGAATGGTATTGCCTAGGTTTCCTTCTAGGGTTTTTATGGTTTTAGGTCTTACATTTAAGTCTTTAATCCATCTTGAGATAATTTTTGTTTAAGGTGTAAGGAAGGGGTCCAGTTTTTGTTTCTGCATATGGCTAGCCAGTTTTCCCAACATCATTATTAAATAGTGAATCCTTTCCCCATTACTTGTTTTTGTCAGGTTTGTGGAAGATCAGATGGTTCTAGATGTGTGGTGTTATTTCTGAGGCCTCTCTCCTGTTCCATTGGTCTATATATCTGTTTTGGTACCAGTACCGTGCTATTTTGGTTACTGTAGCCCTGTAGCATAGTTTGAAGTCAGGTAGCATGATGCCTCCAGCTTTGCTCTTTTTGCTTAGGGTTGTGTTGGCTATACGGGCCCTCTTTTGGTTCCATATGAACTTTAAAGTAGTTTTTTTCTAATTCTGTGAAGAAAGTCAATAGTAGCTTGATGGGAATAGCATTACTTTAGAAGGTATGGCCATTTTCACGATATTGATTCTTCCTATGCATGAGCATGGAATGTTTTTCCATTTGTTTGTGTCCTCTTCTTCTTTTTTAATTATTATTATTATACTTTAAGTTTTAGGGTACATGTGCACAACGTGCAGGTTAGTTACATATGTATACATGTGCCACATTGGTGTGCTGCACCCATTAACTAGTCATTTAGCATTAGGTATATCTCCTAATGCTATCCCTCCCCACTCCCCCCACCCCACAACAGTCCCCAGTGTGTGATGTTCCCCTTCCTGTGTCCATGTGTTCTCATTGTTCAATTCCCACCTATGAGTGAGAACATGTGGTGTTTGGTTTTTTGTCCTTGCAATAGTTTGCTGAGAATTTCCAATTTCATCCATGTCCCTACAAAGGACATGAACTCATCATTTTTTATGGCTGCATAGTATTCCATGGTGTATATGTGCCACATTTTCTTAATCCAGTCTATCATTGTTGGACATTTGGGTTGGTTCCAAGTCTTTGCTATTGTGAATAATGCCGCAATAAACATACGTGTGCATGTGTCTTTATAGCAGCATGATTTATAGTCCTTTGGGTATATACCCAGTAATTGGATGGCTGGGTCAAATGGTATTTCTAGTTCTAGATCCCTGAGGAATCGCCACACCGACTTCTACAATGGTTGAACTAGTTTACAGTCCCACCAACAGTGTAAAAGTGTTCCTATTTCTCCACATCCTGTACAGCACCTGTTGCTTCCTGACTTTTTAATGATTGCCATTCTAACTGGTGTGAGATGGTATCTCATTGTGGTTTTGATTTGCATTTCTCTGATGGCCAGTGATGATGAGCATTTTTTCATGTGTTTTTTGGCTGCATAAATGTCTTCTTTTGAGAAGTGTCTGTTCATATCCTTTGCCCACTTTTTGATGGGGTTGTTTGTTTTTTTCTTGTAAATTTGTTTGAGTTCGTTGTTGACTCTGGATATTAGCCCTTTGTCAGATGAGTAGGTTGCAAAAATTTTCTCCCATTCTGTAGGTTGCCTGTTCACTCTGATGGTGGTTTCTTTTGCTGTGCAAAAGCTCTTTAGTTTAATTAGATCCCATTTGTCAATTTTGCCTTTTGTTGCCATTGCTTTTGGTGTTTTAAACATGAAGTCCTTGCCCATGCCTATGTCCTGAATGGTATTGCCTAGGTTTTCTTCTAGGGTTTAGGTTTTTATGGTTTTTATGGTTTAGGTCTAACATGTAAGTATTTAATCCATCTTGAATTAATTTTTGTATAACCTGTAAGGAAGGGATCCAGTTTCAACTTTCTACATATGGCTAGCCAGTTTTCCCAGCACCATTTATTAAATAGGGAATCCTTTCCCCATTGCTTGTTTTTCTCAGGTTTGTCAAAGATCAGATAGTTGTAGATATGTGGCATTATTTCTGAGGGCTCTGTTCTGTTCCATTGGTCTATATATCTGTTTTGGTACCAGTACCATGCTGTTTTGGTTACTGCAGCTTTGTAGTATATTTTGAAGTCAGGTAGCGTGATGCCTCCAGCTTTGTTCTTTTGGCTTAGGATTGACTTGGTGATGCAGGCTCTTTTTTGGTTCCATATGAACTTTAAAGTAGTTTTTTCCAATTCCGTGAAGAAAGTCATTGGTAGCTTGATGGGGATGGCATTGAATCTATAAATTACCTTGGGCAGTATGGCCATTTTCATGATATTGATTCTTCCTACCCATGAGCATGGAATGTTCTTCCATTTGTTTGTATCCTCTTTTATTTCCTTGAGCAGTGGTTTGTAGTTCTCCTTGAAGAGGTCCTTCACATCCCTTGTAAGATGTATTCCTAGGTATTTTATTCTCTTTGAAGCAATTGTGAATGGGAGTTCACTCATGATTTGGCTCTCTGTCTGTTATTGGTGTATAAGAATGCTTGTGATTTTTGCATATTGATTTTTTATCCTGAGACTTTGCTGTAGTTGCTTATCAGCTTAAGGAGATTTTGGGCTGAGACAATGGGGTTTTCTAGATACACAATCATGTCATCTGCAAACAGGGACGATTTGACTTCCTCTTTTCCTAATTGAATACCCTTTATTTCCTTCTCCTGCCTGATTGCCCTGGCTGGAACTTCCAACACTATGTTGAATAGGAGTGGTGAGAGAGGGCATCCCTGTCTTGTGCCAGTTTTCAAAGGGAATGCTTCCGGTTTTTGCCCATTCAGTATGATATTGACTGTGGGTTTGTCATAGATAGCTCTTATTATTTTGAGATACGTCCCATCAGTACCTAATTTACTGAGAGTTTTTAGCATGAAGTGTTGTTGAATTTTGTCAAGGGCCTTTTCTGCATCTATTGAGATAATCATGTGGTTTTTGTCTTTGGTTCTGTTTATATGCTGGATTATGTTTATTGATTTTCGTATGTTGAACCAGCCTTGCATCCCAGGGATGAAGTCGACTTGATCATGGTGGTTAAGCTTTTTGATGTGTTACTGGATTCAGTTTGCCAGTATTTTACTGAGGATTTTTGCATCAATGTTCATCAAGGATACTGGTCTAAAATTCTCTTTTTTGGTTGTGTCTCTGCCAGGCTTTGGTATCAGGATGATGCTGGCCTCATAAAATGAGTTAGGGAGGATTCCCTCTTTTTCTATTGATTGGAATAGTTTCAGAAGAAGTGGTACCAGCTCCTCCTTGTACCTCTGGTAGAATTCGGCTGTGAATCCATCTGGTCCTGGACTTCTTTTGGTTGGTAAGCTATTAATTATTGCCTCAATTTCAGAGCCTGTTATTGGTCTATTCAGAGATTCAACTTCTTCCTGGTTTAGTCTTGGGAGGGTGTATGTGTCCAGGAATTTATCCATTTCTTCTAGATTTTCTAGTTTATTTGTGTAGAGGTGTTTATAGTATTCTCTGATGGTAGTTTGTATTTCTGTGGGATTGGTGGTGATATCCCCTTTGTCATTTTTTATGGCGTCTATTTGATTCTTCTCTGTTTTCTTCTTTATTAGTCTTGCTAGTGGTCTATCAATTTTGTTGATCTTTTCAAAAAACCAGCTCCTGGATTCACTGATTTTTTAAGGGTTTTTTGAGTCTCTATCTTCTTCAGTTCTGCTCTGATCTTAGTTATTTCTTGCGTTCAGCTAGCTTTTGAATGTGTTTGCTCTTGCTTTTCTAGTTCTTTTAATTGTGATGTTAGGGTGCCAATTTTAGATCTTTCCTGCTTTCTCTTGTGGGCATTTAGTGCTATAAATTTCCCTCTACACACTGCTTTAAATGTGTCGCAGAGATTCTGGTATGTTGTGTCTTTGTTCTCATTGGTTTCAAAGAACATGTTTATTTCTGCCTTCATTTCATTATGTACCCAGTAGTCATTCAGGAGCAGGTTGTTCAGTTTCCATGTAGTTGAGTGGTTTTGAGTGAGTTTCTTAATCCTGAGTTCTAGTTTGATTGCACTAGTTATAACAAACTCAGACAGTTTGTTATAATTTCTGTTCTTTTACATTTGCTGAGGAGTGCTTTACTTCCAACTATGTGGTCAATTTTGGAACAGGTGTGGTGTGGTGCTGAAAAGAATGTATATTCTGTTGATTTGGGGTGGAGAGTTCTGTAGATGTCTATTAGGTCTGCTTGGTGCAGAGCTGAGTTCAATTCCTGGGTATCTTTGTTAACTTTCTGTTAACAGGTGAGATGTGTTTCCTGGTGAGATGGGTTTCAGGTGAGATGGGTTTCCTGAATACAGCACACTGATGGGTCCTGACTCTTTATCCAGTTTGCCAGTCTGTGTCTTTTAATTGGAGCATTTAGCCCATTTACATTTAAGGTTAGTATTGCTATGTGTGAATTTGATCCTGTCATTATGATGTTAGCTGGTTATTTTGCTCATTAGTTGTTGCAGTTTCTTCCTAGCATCAGTGGTCTTTACAATTTGGCATGTTTTTGCAGTGGCTGATACTGGTTGTTCCTTTCCATGTTTAGTGCTTCCTTCAGGAGCTCTTTTAGGGCAGGCCTGGTGGTGACAAAATCTCTCAGCATTTGCTTGTCTGTAAAGTATTTTATTTCTCCTTCACTTATGAAGCTTAGTTTGGCTGGATATGAAATTCTGGGTTGAAAATTCTTTTCTTTAAGAATGTTGAATATTGGCCCCCACTCTCTTCTGGGTTGTAGAGTTTCTGCTGAGAGATCAGCTGTTAGTCTGATGGGCTTCCCTTTGTGGGTAACCCGACCTTTCTCTCTGGCTGCCCTTAACATTTTTTTCCTCATTTCAACTTTGGTGAATCTGACAATTATGTGTCTTGGAGTTGCTCTTCTCAAGGAGTATCTTTGTGGCGTTCTCTGTATTTTCGGAATTTGAATGTTGGCCTGCCTTGCTAGATTGGGGAAATTCTCCTGGATAATATCCTGCAGAGTGTTTTCCAACTTGGTTCCATTCTCCCTGTCACTTTCAGGTACACCAATCAGATGTAGATTTGGTCTTTTCACATAGTCCCATATTTCTTGGAGGCTTTGTTCATTTCTTTTTATTCTTTTTTCTCTAAACTTCTCTTCTCGCTTCATTTCATTCATTTCGTCTTCCATTGCTGATACCCTTTCTTCCAGTTGATTGTATTGGCTACTGAGGCTTGTGCATTCGTCACATAGTTCTCATGCCGTGGTTTTCAGCTCCATCAGGTCCTTTAAGGACTTCTCTGCATTGGTTATTCTAGTTATCCATTCATCTAATTTTTTTTCAAGGTTTTTAACTTCTTTGCCATTGGTTCGAACTTCTTCCTTTAGCTCAGAGTAGTTTGATCTTCTGAAGCGTTCTTCTCTCAACTTGTCAAAGTCATTCTCCGTCCAGCTTTGTTCCGTTGCTGGTGAGGAGCTGTGTTCCTTTGGAGGAGGAGAGGCGCTCTGATTTTTAGATTTTCCGGTTTTTCTGCTCTGTTTTTCCCCCACCTTTGTGGTTTTATGTACCTTTGGTCTTTAACGATGGTGACGTACAGATGGGTTTTTGGTGTGGATGTCCTTTCTGTTCATTAGTTTTCCTTCTAACAGTCAGGACCCTCAGCTGCAGGTCTGTTGGAATTTGCTGGAGGTCCATTCCAGACCCTGTTTGCCTAGGTATCAGCAGCGGTGGCTGCAGAACAGTGGATATTGGTGAACCGCAAATGCTGCTGCCTGATCGTTCCTCTGGAAGTTTGGTCTCAGGGGAGTACCCGGACGTGTGAGGTGTCAGTCCGCCGCTACTGGGGGATGCCTCCCAGTTAGGCTACTCAGGGGTCAGGGACCCACTTGAGAGGCAGTCTGCCTGTTCTCAGATCTCAAGCTGCATGCTGGGAGAACCACTGCTCTCTTCAAAGCTGTCAGACAGGGATTTAAGTCTGCAGAGGTTATTGCTGCCTTTTGTTTGTCTGTGCCCTGCCCGCAGAGGTGGAGCCTACAGAGGCAGGCAGGCTTCCTGGAGCTGTGGTGGGCTCCACCCAGTTTGAGCTTCCTGGCCGCTTTGTTTACCTACTCAAGCCTGGACAATGGCAGGCGCCCCTCCTCCAGCCTCGCTGCCACCTTGCGGTTTGATCTCAGACTGCTGTGCTAGCGATGAGCGAGGCTCCATGGGCGTAGGACCCTCTGAGCCAGGTGCAGGATATAATCTCCTGGTGTGCCGTTTGTTAAGCCCATTGGAAAAGCGCAGTATTATGGTGGGAGTGACCCGATTTTCTAGGTGCCATCTGTCACCCCTTTCTTTCACTAGGAAAGAGACTTCCCTGACCCCTTTTGCTTCCTGGGTGAGGCGATGCCTCGCCCTGCTTCAGCTCGTGCATGGTGCACTGTACCCACTGTCCTGCACCCACTGTCCAGCACTCCCCAGTGAGATGAACCCAGTACCTCAGTTGGAAATGCAGAAATCATCCGTCTTCTGCGTCACTCACACTGGGAGCTGTAGACTCGAGTCTTAGTTCTAAAAGGAAACTGACCTGCCACCTTGCCGGAGGAACTCTTGAAATGTTTTTGCAGCCACTTGGACTTCAGCATGAAGGGTACAACTCTCAAATCTTGCTATATAACCCACCTGGAGGAACCACAAAACCAAATTAAATAGCATTTTCTCTCCTTTTGCCAGTGCTAGTGTATGACTGGATGAGGAACCCTTTCTCTAAATTTGCTAAGCCTGAAATTTCATCTCTGAAGGAAGAGAGTGAACTCAGCCCTAGTTAGACAGTTCTAGGTTTCTGTGAAATAGGAGTATTCTTCAACTTAATCCTAACACTCACTTACCATGAGGGTTCCCTGCAGGGGTTCCCTGAATTTGAAAGCTTTTTCAAGGACTGTTCCTGGGTAAAACAATTGAAAAAGGCTAGAAGAGACAGACACCAACAAAGTCTGTGAAGTAAACTGTCTAGATTAAGAATATTGAGGGGCTGTAAAGTTAGCTTACAGAAATGGACTTATTATTAAGTTTTAAAAAGTAGTAAAAATGTTAGGCTTCCCACACAGGTGGCTATGTTTATTTAATGGCTGGTAAACATAGGAATATATTTTTAGCCTCCTAGCTAGTGTTTTTGCTTGGTAAACCAGACTAGAAGGATTTGAGAGGGGCAAAGAGAATAGGCAGGACCTTCCTTCCATAGCTTTAGATATTTAGAATGTTAACTCTTACTGATGTTGAAGTTACCTTGAAAGGACTGATAAGAGGATTATTAAAATCATTTAGGTGAATAGGGAGGATAGGATTTTGGTGCCTTCTTCAGTAGACTTGCTCCAAGACAAAGATTCTTTTGATAGTATAAGACCAAAGGACTCGGAATAAAATTAGCTATATGCCTACAGAACATACAGCTCCGTGGAACTGAGTTGTTTTCACTTTGTGAAAGCTGCTGCAGAAAGATTTTGATTTGATAGTTTGTTTTTCTTAGGCTTTTATATTTATTTGTATTTGGTAAGCCTCGGTTGTTATACAAACTCTTCTTTCCCAGCTATAAAATCCTGTGTTGGGTTATAACCTGAACTCATTAAAAAATTTGTTTTCAGGTTTATCAACTATTTATTTTTACTGACATTTGAGCATGTTACTTGATAAGTGATGAGATTCCAGGGTAAGAATCGAGTGCTTTTTTCTCCCCCTTTAGTTTTTTCTTTTAAAAAATTATGTCAGTTAAAAAAAACACAAACAAACAAAAAAAAAACAACTGCAGTCTTGTGGTTTAGAAAATTTGCTTAGCTTTATAGAGGAAAGAATGTTAAGCTTTGTATTTTAATATATGTTTCTCTAAGGTTAAAAATGGTTTTCAAATGTTATTTTTACTTGTATTTTGCTTTTGGTATGGCCAAATATCAAGCTTCTTTTTCATAGTTCCTGATATTTTTAGAAAAATAAAACTAACCTGCACAATGTGCACATGTACCCTAAAACTTAAAGTATAATAATAAAAGAAAAAAAATTAAATATGGTACTGAAGCAAATAAACCACTAATAGCTGAAAAAAAAAAAAGAAAAAGAAAATAAAAAATAAAAGTAAATTTGTTCCCTAAAGATTGGTATTCTGTACTTTTTCTTTCTTTTGGCCTCTTAGTAAATCTCTTGCTTTATGTATATATATATACATATACACATTCAGATGTATATATATGTATATGTATATAGATGTATATATGTGTATATATAGATACATATGTGTATATATACATTCAGATATATATACAGATATATACATATGTATATATACAGATACCTCAGTATTGCAGAGTTACTACAGATATATCTATATATACATATGTGTATATACACATATGTATATATGTATCTAGATATACAGTATATATACATATATACACATGTGTATATATACAGATATATATACATATATACAGATATATACATTCAGATATTTTACAGTTAATTTGCTTCAAAATGAGGCACAATAATACAGTACTTAATTTCATTAAACTCGCTAATTTTTGAATTATTTATACTCCTTACTTTAATGTCTTGAAGTTTGGTCTCATAAAGATGTTAAGCAGAAGAAATTGTCTTGAACATTTCTCTTAGGATATACGTTTATTTTGAATCAATCAGGCACAAGGTAAATGAAATACAGATTCAATGTGCACTTTCTTGTTCTAAGCAATCATTTGATTCCTGCTATTTTAAACACTACAAATCATCATCATTACCTTTGTCAGTTTGGTCATTATAACAATTTTCACCCATACATTTTTGAGGCTTTTATTTACTTTTAAACTTTTTAGCTAAGTAAAAACCAAAAAATCAACAGTTGAGTTTTCAAGCAGGAAAGATCTTAAACATTTTAAGAGAGTAGTCGCTGAATTATCGGAACAAATACTAAAAGAAAGCAACCATATTACTGCTTAACCCTTCAGCTTTGTTATCAAACTGTCTTCCTCTCCATTCTTGGTCTCTTAAAACGTTGCGTTTGATTTTCCCAGTGATTGTCTTTGGGAGTTCTTGAACAAATTCCACCTAATTGACAGAAAAAAACGTGATGAGACACTTGATTCCATCCTTCCGATTGTCCGTGTGATAGGAAGGAGCTTGCATGGAACTCAGACTGAATTTTAAAGTCGAGATTATCTTAGCCTAAGCTCATTGAATTTCATGGACACCAGAAACGTCTGTTTATGTAGGAAGGGTGACAGTGTAGCTCCATCTTATGGGTTTTTAGTGCAAATTCACTGAAATGCTTTGCCAGAAGAAAGTAATAATCCCTTTACCCCATTGCTTTCCCCTAGTTCAAACTAGTCCTAGGCTTCTACTGTTCCCGAGAAATGGAGATTACAGCTAAATACAAAAAGAACAGTTCTTGTCTTTTCAGAGCTGGATGCTGGAGGTTTTGAGGAAGATTTTTAGGGATAATTTGGAGTATATACAGTTTTCCCTTCTGCCCTGACTTGACCACAAAAATCCTCTTTTTGTTCTCTTCTCTCAAAATAAGACTACTGTATTTTAAAATGCCCGCAGATAGCCTTTCTGAAAGTCAACAGTCACTGATTTAGTGACTTTAGTCAATGATTTAGTGAATTTAATGGAGAAAATGTGAGTAGTTTTTAGGTTTAACTACTTTTTGACTGAAACAGTGCTAAATAGAAATCTCATGCAGAGGATCAGTAATTATCACCCAGTTCCATGGTTAGAAGGAAACTACAGGGCCATCTTCATGTATTTACGTAGTATTGTTCTTAAATCCTTCTTTGAAGAAGGTTTCAGGAAAGATTTCATAGTTTCTTTGGATATCATCTTCTTCTGAACATTAAATGAGGTCACTTGATACTTCAAGGCATGTACTTTGAATTTATAGGGGTATTAGGGATAAGAGTACTGAAATAGGTGAATCAAGCACTGTCCCTAAAAACAAGGCACTTGGCAATTCTTTGCCACTGTGTTTTTCTCATACAGAATGGGACTAGTTAGTCCTAGAAAGACTCTTAGTAGTGATTCAGTATTGCAGAGTTGATTAAAGGTTCTGGTTTATAATTCACTTATACCGTTCTAATATAAAACATTTTAAAGCAAAATTCTTAGGGTTAAACAAATTGAAAAGTGTCTTCTACCTATATAATGGGCTACTATAAAATCAAAATCCAGTAAAATCTAATTCTAGCTTAGACCCTAGTTTGGTAACATCCAAACTTAACTTTTGGGCAAAGTACTTGCCTTTCTTGGATATTTGTAAGGTGCAGTTGATTTTTTCACATGATCCTGAAGTTCAAGAGTTAATTTCTCTGGGTTGTAGGACTTAAAGGGTGCAGCTAAGACAACAAAAGCTTTCACCACCTGCAACAGAAAAGTTAATTTATCTTGCTCATTTGTTTTTCAGACACATCAAGGATTTGCAACAAATGCTGAACACAGGTGCTTACTATTTATTAATAACAGTTTGTGTGATGACTGCAAATGCCAGAGGTTACCTCTGAACAAAGCTTGGATACAATTACAAAGTGAGGTTTTTCAGAATATTTTCAGGTAAGTGGTTTATGAATGTGAAGAGTGCAGCAGTTCAAGAAAGCTAAGTTCTATTTATAGATACATATATATTTAACATTTCAATCAGACTGATCCTATTTATTACACAGACAGTCCTTGGTTTATGGATGACCACTTACTCCATTAAACCTATACCATTAGAAGCATGTAGCAGGGGAACAAATGGAGTTCCTAGAGAATATGTGGTTTCAAAGCAGTTTGGAGGGTCTCAACGGAGGAAGGACTGTGTATCCTGGGAGATCAAATCTCAGGAAGGGGCTGAGCATGGTGGCTTACACCTATAACCCCAAGACTTTGGGAGGCCAAGGTAGAAGGATAACTTCAGCCCCGGAGTTTGAAACCAGCCTGGTCAACATGGTGAGACCCCATCTCTACAAAGACTTAAAAAGAAACTTAACCAGGGTGCAGTTGTGCACACCTGTAGTACTAGCAACTTGAGAGCCTGAGGCAGGAGGATCGACTGAGCCCAGCAGTTTGAGAGGTTACAGTGAGCTATAACTGCACCACGGCACTCCAGCCTGGGTGACAGAGCAAGTCTCCATCTCAAAAAAACAAAACAAAGCCAAAAGCCAAAAACCTCTCAGGAAGGATTGATCTATGTGAGGTCTTTTTTGCCTCATATTGTTTGCTTCTCTTTGAAATGCTGTTTAAAACCCACCAATTAGACAATTACTGAGGTTAGTAAGCATAATTTATATTATTTATTGTTCATACATTGATTCTAATTGTTGGTTACTTCTGTTCAGCTGAAATCATTTATATTGAGAGAATAAGAACATGGTGGCAGGAAGAAACTATTTTTGAGAATGGAATAGATGGAGAGTAGAGTGAGTACAGGAGGTAAGAGTATGGGATCCATAGTGTCACTACAGAGGCTCACTGGTGTGTGAGAGGGAGGTACAGATGTGGAACGATGCTGACAAATTGTTTTGAAATTTTGTCACTTGTTGTGTCTGTAGAAACTTCCATAAGGAAAAGCAATTATGAAAATAGAGCTTCCTCCTAGAATTAAGGCTATTATTGTCATTGCCAGAGTTCCCTTTCCTTAGATCCTAAATAGGCTCATGAGACTTGTTTGGGAACCTGGCCACAGTTTTGTTTCTTTCTTGCTTTTTCTTTGAGACAGAGTCTGTCTTGTTGTCCAGGCTGGAGTACAGTGGTGCGATCTTGGTTCACTCCAACCATTGCCTCCCAGGTTCAAGCAGTTCTCCTGCCTCAGCCTCCTAAGTAGCTGAGATTACAGGTGCCCGCCACCATGCCAGGCTAATTTTTGTATTTTTAGTAGAGACAGGGTTTCACCATGTTGGGCAGGCTGGTCTCGAACTCCTGACCTCAAGTGATCCACCCACCTCGGCCTCCCAAAGTGCCGGGATTACAGGCGTGAGCCACCGTGCCCAGCCCACCATTTTCTATTTGTCTTGTTTCTGTGAGAAAAGATATTCTGAATTCCATGACAGTTTTCCATTCAGTGAAATCTGTGGCTTTTGCCTATGCAGTGTCTGTTCCTCCTTTTTAGTAACTAATTTTCCTATGGAGTATTACCCTAACTTCTCTCTGGTGGACTGACACCAACACCTACTTCCAAGGATAGACGTATGATCCAAGTCTGACCGATCAGCATGTACCAGTCTCTGAACCACATTGGTTAGAGATGTGATCTAAGGTAGGCAAATGAAGTCTTGAGAGTTACTTGAAACAACTGAAAACAGAGCTGTATCCTTCCCTGAAGGGGTGGAGGGTTGCTAAGGTGTATACACCTGGAGTTGGTTGCTATCAAGTAGGAAGAATCTGATCAAATGGAGCCATAACAAAGAATAGCGGAGCCATAACAAAGAATAGCAGAGCCAAAAGTGAAGAGAGGCTAAATCTTGCCAACCTCACATGAACCTTTGGATGTGGCTGTACTTAAGTACTTGCCACTTATATGAGCCAAATGCTTTTTTTTTTTTTTTTAACTTAAGGCAGTTTGAATTGTGTTTCTGTCACTTGCCATCAAAAGAATTCTAATACCACCCCTTTGGGACACAACTTATTGTAAAGTTGGTTGCCTGATTTATATTTTGGCCAAATGCATGCTTCATAATGAGAATTAATAGATTGACCCCTCTTGGTTCAGCCGTTACAGTGGTCAAATGGACAGAACTTGAAAATATGATGTTGCTTCTTTAATAAATGACATTCATCTACCTCTCCGCGGATTTGATCTGGACTACTGACAACAGCCGATTCAACAACTGCCGGATGCTCAATGAGTGCACTCTCCACTTCAAATGGCCCAATACGGTACCTGAAGAGGAAAAGAAGTTTTTGACCACCACATCCTCCAAGTTAGAGATCTCCCTCCCTGTCGAATTGTTACCTCTTCAGAGTGGCAAATGTACAAACCCAGAGGATATAATGACATCATCAGCTCTGCCGACAAACCAGAAATACCCATCACTGTCCATCACTCCTCTGTCTCCAGTGACATAAAAATCTCCTCTTATCGTGGCAGCAGTTTTCTGTGGATTGTCCTGGGAACCAAGGATGACATTTGGGGATTAGTCTGGTCAGAACAGAGATGGGTATGGCACTCATTAAGTGACTAGTACATTACACATCCTACTTATATAGGGAATTTTTTTTTTTTTTTTTTAAGACAGAGTCTCTCTCTGTTGCCTAGACTGGAGCCTGCAGCCTCGACCTCCTGGGCTCTAGTGATCCTCTCACCTCAGCCTCCTGAGTAGCTGGGACCACAGACATGTGCCACAACACCTGACTAACCGTATTATGTTTTTGTAGAGATGGGGTCTCACTATGTTGCCCAGGCTGGTCTTGAACTCTTGGGCTCAAGCCACCCTCCCACCTCGGCCTCCTAAAGTGCTGAAATTATAGCCATGAGCCACTGTGCCTGGCTGGAAATTAAATTTTTTTAAAAGATAGTTCGTAATATAAAATACAAAAGGTCATAAAGAGTATAATAAAAAGGCCCTCTTCTACCTCTAGCACCCCCCAACTGCACCCTCATTCCAGCCTGTCCAGTTTTCCTTTCTGAGGATAACCACTGCAACTGGTTTCTTACATTTGGAATTTCATCTTTACAGTACTCTTGGGTGACAGATGATAGTCTCCCCATTTTACAGTTGTGAAAGATTTTGTTGCTTGCCCAAGATTACATAGCAAGACACGGTGGAAATGAAATTTGAACCCAAGTCTGTATTAAGCATGACCAGCACTTTCTATCCTCATACCACATATTTAGAGAAGAAACAGAAGGGCCGTGTAGGTTTGAGTCTGAGGGCAATTTCCCCTTCTTTGCCAGGTGGTAGAACATTGCCATTTTCATCTATAATCTGGAATGAAAGAAACAATTGATGCTCTTAAAATTTTCTTTTCACAAAAATGAAAGCAGCTTATGAATAGTTGTACAATGAATAGCAGAAAAGGAAAACGTTCTCTCTCCTTTACTGAACCAGTAAGATATTTTCTCAACCTACCTGGACATCATAGGGCAGCATTCCTTTCCCCATTGAACCTGGTTTAATTTCTTGGCCTTTCTGATTGGCACAAATCATTCCCTATTGAGAGGACAAGCTTTGTATAAGTATACAAAAGTTTATATTCTGAAACTATATCATGGCAATGAAAATTAAGATTTGATTTTGACTGATTTTCCTGGTATGCAGGCGCACCTTCTGAAATATATTATTTGAAACTAGTAGTTCTCAAACTTCGGTGTGCAATAGAATCAAATTTGAGATTCTGGAGCATTGTTGAAACACAGATTGATGGGCCTTATCCCAGAGTTTCTGATTCATTAGGTGTGGAATGGGGTCTAAGAATTTGGTATTTCTACCAAATCTACCTAGATGATGTTGATGTTGCTTGGTTTGAGGGCCACACTTTGAAAACCACTCCTTGGACTCCGTTAAATGCACCTTGGACTCAATTTCCCATGGACGCTCTCAGAGGATTATTCCCAGCACAGTGGAAAGATGAGCTGCTCAGTTCTGAACCTCACCCACCCGCTAACGCCTCTGAGATTTATCCTGCATAAGGGGGATGCAGGAATGATGGAATAATCATCATTCTCCTTCATCAAAACCTAACTGAGCAATCTGCAAGTTTTGGTAACTACTGGCAAGGTGAGGTATCCCGGGAAACTCTATAAAAATTTACAGTGGGATGGGGGCACTTCAGGGGCTCAGTTGAAAAACCTGGGGCAGAAAGGCCCCCACATATACTAAACATAAATGCCCTTTAGATATACCACTTCCGTCTGTCCATAGCCCTCATATAGGTCCAGCCCAGTTTGCGCCCTCCACTGCTCCAGCACTTCTGGGTTGAGTGGCTCCCCTCCGGTCAAGCAGTGCCGCAGACTCTTGAATTTATATCTGGAGAGACACAGTTGCATGGGTCTTTTCAAGAGGAACCTGAGTGCTTTCACTGCAAGACAATTAGGACATTCAAGCAGCAAGCATAGCAGCTAGGAGAGGCAAGTCTTAGCAAAGTTCATTCAACAAATACTTGTTGAACACCTGCTATATTGCCAGACATTGTTCTAGGCATATGGGGGCACATTAGTGATTATAACGAAAATTCCTGACAGCTTTCATTTTAGCAGGTGGAGGAGAACTTAGCTATTAAAGATGTAAAAAGGCAGGAGAAGATGCTATTAATGATACTAAGTGCTTTTGATGAGCCACATGATATAACAGCTAATATTGATTGATCAGTCGCTATGTTGTAAGGGCTTTACAAGCATTCTTAGAATCTTCTCAACCCCTATTTACACATGAGGACATTGAGGTTCAGAGAGGTTAAAGAACTTGCCCAAAGCCTTCCGTGTAATAAAGGACTGAGCTGATACTCATGAATCTCTGTACCAGGCACCTCCCACTTGTCAGGGTGATCTCACCAAGCATGTCACTTACATTAAATTCTCACCACAACCTTATGAGGGGGCTCTTAATCCTCTCTTCTAGATGGAGTTGATGCTTAGCAAGGTTATCTTGAGTGTCCAAGGCCACATGATTAGTAAGTAGCAGGGCCCTGCCTGTTTGACTTTGGAGCTTAGCTTTTAACCACTAGCCTTACTGGACACAGGTGAGAAAGCCTGGAACAGCCTGCTTCTCATACACTGAGGCCCCAAATGGGCCAGAGGGTGTGGGTAGAATACAAATCATGTGTATTCAAAATAATCATTGAATAGTCCCTGAATTACTCTTGAAATGTGAACAAGATGCTCATGTTTCAAAGGCCGTGACATAGGAGCAAAGGAGTTGACACTGACTAGGAAAAAAGAAGATCCATGTTTGCTTTATTCTGTCTCGCACAGCACTTTCCCTCTTGGGCAACCACACTTTGGTGGCAAAAGAGGATGGACAAGCCTATGCTACTTAATTTGCTCCTCTCTTCCTTTCTCTCCTCATGTGTTGAGTTTGAATTAAACAAATATACATTGCAACTCTACTGGATGTTCATATGGTTTGGCTAAATTGAATATGACCTTCAAGTCATAAATTTTGTTAGCTTTTCTTCAAAGCAGTATAAATGTGCTTTTCTTTCTTTCTTTTTTGAGTTCTAAATGACAGTGTTTCTAAAAGAGTAGAACTAGAGGACAATTTTCTTTGAGCGGGAGTTCTGGGACTACAGAGGTCTGGTTGTCCCTGGAAAAATGTCCAGTTGTCCTAGAGGATATTCCAGTGGTTCTTAGACTAGGGGACAGTTTTGCCCCCCCGAAGACATTCGGCAGTGTCTAGGGACATTTTTGATTTTCACAAATGGGGAGGAGGAGGTGCTACTGGCATCGAATAGAGTCTTGAGATGCTGCTCAACATTCTGTAATGCACACGACCGTCCTCCGACGATAGAATTATTCGGTTCAAAATGTCAGTGGTGGTAAGACTGAGAAAGCCTGAGCTATCCTGTGCTGAAAAAGAGAGATCTGTGATCCTGGATGGTAGCTATTGTTTGTGGTTCAAATGGAGATTTCTGCCCAAGTACCTCTTAAGGTCTTTTTGCACGAGCATCCGGTACACGGTGGGAGGACTGCACAGGGTCATGATGGGATAAGTAGTAAGTGTCTGGATGATGAAGAAAGACACAGATGTCAGAAGTGGTCATTCAAAGGCCATGACTAGAGCTGAGATCTACACCCTGTTATTTTCTTCCATTAATATGTGCCCATCCCGTGGTCACTACTAGGAATAAGAAAACAATATTTATTACTTGTCACTAGTGACTGTATATCTGTTGGGAATTTCCAATTACTGAAAAGAATGTATATATATTAATATTACAGTAACAGACATACACAATCTAATTCAACAAGTGAATTGCTTAATTTGAGAACAACCCAAAGTATGAACTGGTTTATTCTTCCTCAGGGCTACAACTTACCTTTTATAGTGTAATCTTGTAACCTCCTGCCAATATATTGACTATGGATGTATAAGCTAACCTACTGGGACCTTTCCAGCTCCATTCCTATAAAATACATTAGTCTTTTTCAGTAAGTTGAATAAATGTAGAAATAAGCATTTTTTTGGCCTTTTCTTAATTTTAAAAAATTTGCTGAGTTCATTATGTCTCTGGTTTCTTAAATAAGATATGGCCTAGGCATCTTAAATCTAGAGAAATACTAATGTTTTAGAGCTCCTCCTTCTGGAGAAGTTCCACTATGTCCCTTAATGTATTGACAATTTGTATTAAACTTAAGTATTTGGGAGAAGGCTCTCAAAATGTATGTCTGGGCTGCCTGGATTGTCACAGATAAAGTATGATGTTTGATCGGTAAGTAAGCATTTCTACCATGTGTATCTGCTCCGTAGAGTCTAATTATTTTTAGAAAGTGTAATGTATACACCTAAAAATAGCATAAATCTATAAAGGTTTTTATAGCACTTAAAATACACACATGATTTTTGTAAAATAAAAGTATTCTTATTTTACAAATGTAGGTTTTGAAACTGCAAAGTTAACTTACCAACTTTAGGGCACTTTGTAAACCTGATGTAGAGATCTCAGTTCTTAGGTTAGTGTACATTTATGTTAAGTAAGACCTTTTAACCAGGGACAACCCAACCCAAAGGACAGACTGGTTTCTGTTTGTGGCCTATTAGGAACTGGGCCACACAGCAGGAGGTGAGTGGCGGGGCAAGTGAGGGAAGCTTCATCTGTATTTTTTTCTTTTTTTTTTTTTTTGAGATGGAGTCTTGCTCTGTCACCCAGGCTGGAGTGCAGTAGTGTGATCTCGGCTCACTGTAACCTCTGCCTCCCAGATTCAAGCAATTCTCTGCCTCAGCCTCCCAAGTAGCTGGGATTACAGGCACCCACGACCATGCCTGGCTAATTATTTGTATTTTTAGTAGAGACGAGGTTTCACCATCTTGGCCAGGCTGGTCTTGAACTCCTGACCTCGTGATCCACCTGCTTCAGCCTCCCAAAGTGCTGGGATTATGCCTGCTTTATCTGTATTTATAGCCACTCCCCATTGCCCGCATTACCACCTGAGCTCTGCCTCCTGTCAGGTCAATGGTGGCATTAGATTCTCATAGGAGCCTGAACCCTATTGTGAACTGTGCATGTGAGGGATCTAGGTTGTGTGCTCCTTAAGAGAATCTAATGCCTAATGATCTGTCACTATCTCCCATCACCCCTAGATGGGACTGTCTAGTTGCAGGAAAACAATCTCAGGGCTTCCACTGATTCTACATTATGGTGACTTGTATAATTATTTCGTTATACATTATAATTTAATAATAATAGAAATAAAGTACACAATAAATGTAATGTACTTGAATCATCCTGAAATTATCTCCCCACTCCCCCTAGTCCATGGGAAAATTGTCTTCCACGAATCCAGTCCCTGGTACCAAAAAGGTTGCAGACTGCTGCCTTAAACCATCTTGTCAGACCATTTAGCAAAATAACAGGTAAAGAGCTTTTGTTCACACACAGGTATGGTTTGTATGTAATAATATGTATTTTGTTAAACTTAATAAATTTGCCATGGTTGAAAAATAATTGGCCTGAATCACATTTTTCTGAAGTCTAAAGAAATTGGAGTTATCTGATATCTCAATCTAGCTGTCCCTGGTTGAGAAGGCAGGGCATGCATGCCCGATTTCCAGAAGAGTATCGGGTTCTGAGAATTAACGAAGTGAGAAGTATAGGCTGGGGGAGAATAAGAGGGGCTGCTCTGGGAGAAAGGCACCCCCACCTTTAATGTCCACTCCACACAAGAGCTCTGCTTTATCAGCTATTACCTTTATTTCATTGAATCAGAAATGAAGTATTTGTTTAGACTTCAGACTCCTAATCTGTTATTTAGAACCAGTTTCTTAAGTAGCTACAGATTTAGCAACACTAGCAAATCCTGAGCTATTTGAAGCAGAAGTCTGGATTTCCTGCCTCAGAGTGTTGCAGTTGTTCCCCCTCCATTCTGTCAAATACGTTTCAAAAGCTGAGGCCCTTGAGACTTTGCTTTGTATAAAGAAATGATTTCCAAAAGCCCAAGAAGCCTTGTATTCTAAGGAATAATTTCTTTGTGATTTTATGGGAAACAAGGAAGAACTCTAAAGATCTATCTAGCTGGAGGACATGACTTACGTCTAGGAAGGTGTCAGTGTCAAACTGTGCCATTCGATGCACAAAAACACAGGCTCCACACAGCCAGGAAGAAAACACACTGCCAATGGCGGCCTTGACCCAGCCCGTGTCAGACATATTCCATATGATATCTGAGGACTTCAAGTCCAGCCAATACCTAAATGATATGAAAAAGCAACAAAACAGACCAAAAATAAACAAACAAAAATTACAAACTCGTATCTTTCAGGGGTGACTTTGCCCCAATATCTTAAGGGCTACAGAGAAGGGTCAAAAGAAGCCCCAGGCAAGGTGATAGATTCAACTTCTACTCTTCTTAAGGGCATTTTCAGAATCCCAGGTGGTCTGAGAGTACAGTGGGAGGCTGGGTGTGGCATGGTTTTTTGAGTTTGTCCATTGATGCAACAAATACTTGTTAAGCCGAAATGTGCTAGGCGTTGTTCTACAGCAGTGAGCAAGGTAGACCAAATCTCTGCTCTTATTTTAGGGTGACAGATAGTGAATAAATATACAATAAAGTGAGTTAAGTACATTAATAAATGTAATTATTTCAAGTAGTATAAATGCCATGAGAAAATAAAATAGGATAATGTGACAATGGTAGGATAGCCTCTCTTTTAGGAAGGCCTTTCTGGGTAGGCCTTCCTGGCAATGAGAAAAGGGAGCCAGACATGCTGTTAAGAGATTAATTAAGGTTGATTCTTAAGCTTTTGCTTAATCAGCTGGTTAGATGCTGCCATTTACTGAGCTAGGTTGGGCAGGGCCAGCAAGAGTTCTGTTTTGTAGCTATTATAATTGCCAATATCTTATAGCAATTCAAGGAGAAGTATCAGTTAGTTGGATACGCATATTCGCAGCTTTGGGGGAGTTCACCAAAAACAAACTGAATTTTCTTTCCTACCTTCCGCAGAGGGTGAACCCAATGCCGAGGCTGCTCTGAGAGTGCTGGGCCATTTTAGGAAAGCCTGTGGTCCCGCTGGTGAAATAAATGGTCATTGGTTCTTGACTTCCTGTTTCCACACAGCTGTGCTCTTCAGAGGCGAATCTGCAAAATATGGACCCCAAGATGGTGGTGGAAGATGGCAGACCAGTTTGACTCTGATATTTCCTCTGCTCAACTACTTATGCCCTCTTGCTACCAGAAGATAGTTAACAGAACTGAACCTAATCCAAAGCTTTCCTGAGAGGAATTCCTCAAGAAATCTTAGCGGGACTTTGAAGGTCAGTGCTAAGATTTAACAGCCCAGTTCTTCTTTTTTAAGCTTCATCTCCCTATAGGGTAAAGAAATAGCCAAGATAACTTTCAATATTAATAACAAAAGACATGCATTTTATGTATTGTAACATTTTTTTTCCAAGTGTGTTTTAAGAAAAAGTCTGTGAGTTTTTAAAAATCAGCATTGAATCTTCATACATTGCTATTAATGTTTCAGGAGTTTTTATTATTTAAAGGAAGATCTTTTGGCATTTGATTCAAACTTTTAAGTAATTTTTGTGCAGTATCTTCAATATCTGCAGCAGACACAGCTAGTTGCTTACCAAATAGCTGTCTCCTTCTTCCTTGCACTCATAGAACTGATTTTGTTCAAGTATCAGGCAATCAAGTGCTTCAGACTGTCCCTGTATAGCTGCTAGGGCAAATCTTGATTAATCTAAGCCAGTCACAATCATTCCTTTGGTTTAAGATTGGGCACATGACGCAGTTATGGACAACGAGATGTAAGGCTTTAATGGAATATATTTTCTTGTTCTAAAAAGAGTCATGAGGAAGAGATGCAGCCTTCTTCCCCTGCCCATCCTGTTTTATGGACTTTAAGTATTGTTGTGCAAGTACAGGATGTCTGGGGCTACCCTGGCCATCTTGGATGTATACTGAGGGTGGCGTGATAGGAAGATGAATGAATCTGGGTCCATGTTAATTTCATTGACCCACTGAATTCACTGAACTGATGACAATCTCTGTGTAAGATTGTCTGCAAAGATAGCTCCATGATTCCTTCCATCCCTGTACAAAAATTCTTAGATATTGTATTAGTTATCCATCACTGAGTAACAAATCATCCTTGTATGCCATTCCCTTATTATAGGGCAGAGCTTATGTCCTCTCTCTTTGAATCTGGGGTGATCTCATGACTTGTTTTCATTAATACACTGTGGCACAAGTTCTGGGACTTCTCAGCCTAGGCCTCAAGAAGCTTCATAGTTTTCATTTTCCCTGCGGGGTAACTTAGCCACCATATAAAGATGTTTAGACTGTCCTACTGGAGGGAGAGGCTATGTGCAGGAAAACTGAGGTGCTTCAGCTGGCAGCCAGCCTGACTTAAAGGTGAACCCACCTTGGATACTTGAGCCCCAGTCAGGCTGATGTGGAGCAGAGACTGCTGCCTCTGCTGAGCCCTGTGCGAATTTCTGACCCATGGACTCATGAGCAAATAAAATAACTACTGTTTACACCACTAAGTGCTGGGATGGTTTGTTACTCAATGATGAATAACCGGTACAGTATCTGAGAATTTTTGAGACTGGTGTATCATATTTTTATTTTTATTTATTTATTTATTTTTTGCAATGGAGTCTCACTCTGTCACCCAGGCTGGAGTGCAGTGTCATGATCACGCCTCCCTACAACCTCTACCTCCCAGATTCAAGCCATTCTCCTGCCTCAGCCTCCCAAGTAGCTGAGACTACAGACAATGCACCACCACACCCGGCTAATTTTTATATTTTTAGTACAGATGGGGCGCTACCATGTTGGCGAGGCTGGTCTCGACCTCCTGATCTCAGGTGATCCACCCGCCTCAGCCTCTCAAAGTGCTGGGATTACAGGCATAAGCCACCACACCTGGCTGGTGTATCATATTTTTAATTTCTCTGGTTGAAGGGAACAGGGTTAAGGATGCTGTTTTAATTAATCTTGATGGTGAATGAGTGACATTGTCAGTGAAATGGTAAAAACAGTGAGGATTTTTTTTTTTTTTGAGACGGAGTTTTACTCTGCCATGCAAGCTGGAGTGCAGTGGCATAATCTCGGCTCACTGCAACCTCCACCTCCCAGGTTCAAGCAATCCTCCCACCTCAGCCTCCCTAGTAGCTGAGACTACAGGCGTGTGCCCCCATGCCCAGCTAATTTTTGTATTTTTAGTAGAGATGAGGTTTCACCATGTCAGCCAGACTGGTCTTGAACTCCTGATCTTATGTGATCTGCCTGCCTTGGGATCCCAAAATACTGGGATTACAGGCATGAGCCACCATCTCCAGCCAACAGTGAGGATTATTTAAAAATAGTTTCATAAAATATTAACATGGTTTTCTTGGTAACTTGCTTCCTCCCCTTAAAATAGAAAAAGATCATTCATTCAACTATATTGATTTTCTTTTCAATGTATGTATACAGTGAAGTTGATATGTGTTGGGCTACAGAGGGGTATTTCTTCACAGAATCTAATACCTGTGGGGAGACCTCTTATGTTTAAACATTTCTCAATCCAGTATGGAAACCTTTTGATAGAAGGCATCTATCTATCTGTCTATCTATCTATCTATCATCTATCTACCTACCTATCTTTCATCTATCTATTCATCCATCCACCTATCTACCTATCTACCTACCTACCTACTTATCAATCTTTCATCTGTCCATCTATCTGTCTATCTAAAAGAAAAAGCATCACAATCTGTGAGTGACAGGGAGATTTTCAAGCAGTGATTCCATTATCTGACTTCCTTTCCTTGAATACCTGAGTTCCGAGTTATGCCTTTCCAGATTTCAGAGCTAATTATATACTAATAACTTCTTGCTTTGTATCTTTGCCTCTTGTCCCTGAGACTCATGTACCTACTACCTGCTAGACATTTGAATGTTCACAGACCCTTCAATCTTGTATGTCCAACTCTAAACTTATTATGTTAACCTCATCTACTGGCTCTTTCTCCAACTGATGGTACCCACCTACCAATCACCTAAGTAAAAAGCAGCTCAGCCTTGACTCCTTCTTCCTTCATCTTCCACATCCAATACTCTCCAAGTCCTGCTAGTTGTTTAGTTTGTTTTCTTTCCTCCGTCCTATTCATCAGAGCTCAGATTTAGTTTTTTATTATCTCTGCCCTAGATGAGGCTCAAAAATGGCCTCTCTGATTCCAGTTTTTTCTTCTCAAACTAATCCTCTACATATTTGCCAGATAAATCTATTTAAAATCCAAATCTGACCTTGGCACTTCCCTTCTTAAAACCCATCAATGGCTTCCCTTGCTTACAGGGTCAATTTTAAGATTTAGCATGGCATGTGAGATCTCCCATACCCTGGCCTCTGTTTGCTCTTCCAGGCTTCACTCTGACTCCATAATTTTATTCTCTAGCTAAACCAAACTGCCTGTAGTCCATTCCCTGCACACCTTAGGGTATTTTTTTTCCTTCCTTATCTTTGGTCATACTGTTCCCGTGCTTGGAACACCATCTTGAACCCCTCATGATCAGAATCCAGAGTCCTGGACCCCACAGGACAGGGTCCTTTGTACTAGGACAGAAAAAGAGAAATATCAGTCTGGCTTATAATTTTGACCTTTTCCATTATCCTATTATGAATATTCTGGAAAGTGTTAATGGACTTCTATACTTGGGAGGCAGAAGGAGGGCAAGAAGCCTTAAAATGAACTTATTGAATAAAAGATCAACTCTAACAATGTAAAATTAGCCCACATTATTGCTGTGTGTAGTCTTCCGAAAAACTAGCCAACTGTTGGCAATGAGACAGCTATCCCTTCCCTAGTTTTTAGAGAAACAGTCCATGGCCTTTTTGGAGTTATGACACTCCAAAGTCATTTGTTTAAATAAGGATTTTTTCCATCTTGAAAACCACTCCCAAAGTGTGCAAATTTCAATTTGAAATCCATATGAATTTAAAGTCCTTTATCTGTTGTAAATTTTGTGGCATCTTTACTGTTTCTTGGGGACTCAATAGATTATTGCAAAGTTGTTTAGGACAGGAGTCTCTGAAGTGGAAGTGCTTGCTGCTCAGTGAGTGTGCAAGGCAACTGGGGTAGAGAAGAAAAAAGAAGAATTGCAAATTACATGTTTTTTGTTTTTTAGACAGGGTCTCTGTCACTCAGGCTAGAGTGCAGTGGCACAATTGTATCGTTTTACTTATCCTCTAAAATTTTTATTTTTGGTATTTGTATAATGCACAAAAGTACATGTATATAATTTACAAATAAATGCATGTATTGGGGGTATGTTAAAAAGTATGTTACTAGTGGAGATGCATATTCAAATAATATAAATACCATTAACTTAGGAATCACTACACTATTGAATGACTTTGTTAACTTGAAAATAATAATGATAGCAGTTATAATTACTATGATATTTATGGAGTAATTACTCTGTGCCAGGCATTAAGCTAAGAATTGTACATGTTTTATCACATTTGATACTTCTGCAACCCCATGAGGTAGATACTATCATCATCTCCATCTTATGGATAAGATAAAGAGTTTCAGCAATGTTACTTCACTTATCCAAGGTTACACAGCTTATAAAAGACACAAGCAGTATTCACTGGTGTGGCCCTTGGGATTGGCCAGTAGTATTTGGTTTATATTAATTAGTAGGATAAAATTTCATTCTCACAAGTAAAACTACCCTATTATTCAGCAGGGTTTACATGTCTTCTTTTTCTATAAACTTCTCTGGAAGAATTTTTTTTTTTAAACATAAGCTATTCAACACCTCTTTGAAAGATAATGCCATTAATTAACATTTCACTCATTTTTTCACAGCTTGAAAAACACTTTCTCACATATTCATTTAATTTACCCTCAAAACAACACTTGAGATAAGTACAGTATAATTATTCCCATTTTACATATGAGGAAAACTGCAGTTGTGATCTCTTTTGTTCATTCATTTATAAATATTAAGCACCATTTATGTGTTAGGAACTGGAGACAGGAAGATCAACCAAACAAAGTCTCTGCTTTCTTAGAACTTATGGTTTAGGGCAGGGGTTGCCAAACTTTTTCTGTAAAGGGGCAGATAGCAAGTAGCTTAGGCTTTGTGGGCCATACAGTTTCTGTTGTAACTACTCCACTCTGCTGTTGTTACATAGACAACATGTAAAAAATGAGCATGGATGCATTCCAATAAAACTTTATTTACAAAAACAGAGCTGAGCATAGTGGCTCATGCCTGTAATCCCAGCACTTTGGGAGGCTGAGGCTGGCGGATCACTTTGAGGTCAGGAGTTCGAGACCAGTCTAACCAACATGGTGTAACTCCCTTTCTACTAAAAATACAAAAATGAGCCAGGGGTGGTGGCAGGTGCCTGTAATCCCAGCTACTCAGGAGGCTCAGGTGGGAGGATCACTTTAACCCGGAGGTGGAGGTTGCAGTGAGCTGAGATCACACCACTGTACTCTAGCCTGGGTGACAAAGTGAGACCCTGTCTCAGAAAACAAAACAAAACAAAACAAAACAAAACAAAAAATAACAACAAAAAAGGTGGCAGGCCAGATTTGGCCTGTGGGCCTGAATTTGCCAAACAGTACTCTAGAGGAGAAAAAAGACTCTACATAAGGGAATGGATGAATGGGCATGATAATTCAGGTGGTGACGAGTGATATGAAGAAAACAGGAGGACGTTGTAATAGAGTGGCTTGTAGTTCTATTCCAGGTAGCGTGGTCAAGGAAAACTTCTTCGGATAAAATACTGAGTCAAAATATGACAAGAAGGAGCCACTCATGAAAAGGAATAAGAAGAGCACTCCAGGCAGAAGAAATAACAGGAGCAGAGGTAGGGCATGTTTGAGGAAGAAAAGGGAGAGTGGTGGGAGATGTGGTCCAGGTTTAAGCAAGGGCCAAACCACACAGGATACTCATCATAGACCACAGTAGAGAGCAGGAGGGGGGAGGCAGAGCTACATGCCTTTCTTCTGCCCTTAAATTCATTTATTAGGTAATACTTTTCTTTTTCTTTTCTTTTATTTATTTTATTTATTTATTTTTTTTTTTTGAGACAAAGTTTCACTCTGCCACCTAGACTGGAGTGCAGTGGTATAAACTCGGCTCACTGCAACTTCTACCTCCCAAGTTCAAGCAATTCTTCTGCCTCAGCCTCCTGAGTAGTTAGAATTACAGGCAGGCATCACCACGCCCAGCTAATTTTTGTATTTTTAGTAGAGACGGGGTTTCACTGTGTTGGCCAGGCTGGTCTCAAACTCCTGACCTCAAGTGATCCACCCACCTCAGCCTCCCAAACTGCTGGGATTACAGGTGTGAGCCACCACACCCAGCTATTAGGTAATTCTTTTCTGAGTAAGAGCCCAGATCAACTGACAGTGTTCCTGAGTCCTTGGAGGCAAAGAGATTCCAAGATGTAGCTATAATTTGTGTTGTTGCCAGCAGTGTAGATTGGCTGGGAAAAATACTCACTGAAATAACTCCTGGAAGCTGAGCCACCCATTCCGGCTTTGTGGAGACACCAGGAGTTTTGTCTTAAGGTCAGGACACTCCAATACAATGGACTCCACCGCTGGGGCCACCTCCTCACTGGCCACAATGCACTTGGCCTTGGATGCTCGCAGCCGGTAGAGGATGTCTTTTGCTGTCAGCTGGATTGTTCCCGGCATGAAGATGATCCCTGGGAAGGACAGAGGGCCCTGCACTGAACAGAACTGCTGTCCATTGTGGAAGACTTGGGCTTTGTGCCTCGGTGAGGAGAAGCATCACAATCCATTCTTCAGCTACCTCAGCTACCTCTGCCTTGATGCCCAAGGATATTGCACAGGACCCTGATCCCTGAGAGATCCCTTGGAGCACTAGCTTCAGAGTTTGACAGACCATGGGTCTAATCCTGCCCTTGCAATTTACAAGCTTTGTGACCTTGATCTCTCTGTGCCTTTCTTTCCTTATCTGTAAAATGGGAATAACAACAGTAAGTGTCTGGAATATAGCAGACATTATAATGGTGGGCCATTACTATGTAACATTTTAATGTCACGTTTGAATCATTATTGTGTACCACTTAAATAGCACTTTACAGCTTATAACACATTTCATGAGCACTGTCTCATTCAATTCTCTAAACCAATGGTCTCCTGCCAGGCGCGGTGGCTCGGGCCTGTAATCCCAGCACTTTGGGAGGCGAGGCCGGTAGATTACTTAATCAAGCCCAGGAGTTCGAGACCACCCCGAGCAACATGGCGAAACCCCGTCTGTACTAAAAATACAAAAATTAGCCAGGTGTGGTGGCGCACGCCTATAGTCCCAGCTACTCAGGAGGCCTAGGCAGGAGAATCACTTGAACCCTGGAGATGGAAGCTGCAGTGAGCCAAGATCATACCACTGTATTCTAGCCTTGGTGACAGAGTGAGACTCTGTCTCAAACAAACAAACAAAAGAAAAAAACCAGTGGCCTCCAAAGTGAGTTTTTCAACAATCCATTGGGACTAAGAAACAAAAATAGAAATTTGAAAAATTACTGGCTGGGCATGGTGGCTCACACCTGTAATCCCAGTGCATTCGGTGGCCAAGGCAGGAGGGTCACTTGAGCCCAGGAGTTTGAGACCAGCCTGGGCAACATAGTGAGATTCCATCCCTGTTTAATTTTTAAAATAATATTAAAAATTTTAAAGAATTAGAAATTATTGAGAAACTACAATTCTTTTAATGCTTTTATCTCATTTTTGTATGCTTCATAATATGCATACTGTATTAGTGCAGTAGAAGCACATAAGTAGCTATACCCAGATGGGAAGATGTGTATCCTAAATATTTTTATTGATAGATTATACAGTCAAAAATGCCTAGAGACTACTGTTTTAAGCAACCCTGGTAGGTCCATGTGGTTGTGCCCATTGATGGAATGTGAGATTTGGTCAGAGCTGGTGAGTGGCAGAGCCAGCCCTCTTCTCTATGGATTCCAGTGGTCTGGCATCATCAAGGTTTGCCTAGACTACTTTGGCAATGCTTAGTTTATCTCACCTCCTCATTTCATCCTAAACACTGGCTGGAGATGTCTGATTTTAAAGTACCAGTGCATTCTGGGAAGAACATACATGGCCGAATTAGATGAAAGAGAGAAGTTTGTACTTTCTAAAGTGAATTATTGGGAACAAGAAGTGAAGTGTATATAAAGTGATACAGATAATCACTACTGTTTATTGAGCACTTATTACGTGCCTGGTATCTCACTTAAAATTAATCCCAGTATATAAATAATAACTTGCCCAAGGGTCACAAAGTCAATCAGTGGCAAAGGATAGAAAAGATTCAAAGATACATTTCCCACACTTCCAAGACCTGTGCTATAAGCCAAACTACTCATTTCTTGGTTTGCTAAATACAAAAATGTGGAGTTGAATTGCTAGGAAGGAGATTTTATTTTATGAATATATTTTAAAAGCTTTTAAATATCATCCCTTCTTGAGAAAGTGAATAAATGCATAAGGATAAGGAAGTTGATTAAGAAAACACCTTAGAGTATTCGCTCAATATAAAAATTTAAGATTATTTATTTTACAAACCACTTGTTCTTAATGACTTACAAATAATTAGCTCCCTTGGTAGATTGGTGATCTGAATGTACTCAATGGGTAGACCTCTAAATTCAGGGTTGGGAGAAGTTTTCTTCTAGTAGATTTCAGATAGCATGTATTTCAGGCTTTACTGCATACACTTTACAGCAAAAAACCAAAATATTTTGCTATGTGGTATAGTACAAACAATTTCAATATTCTCGTTGAAGATTTAATAATTCTGAGTTAGAAAATATAATCTCACCTCCTTGCTTTACATTTAATTTAGTGTTTTATGTTAGCCATTCAGCTTGTCTGTTTAGTTTTCACTATTATTTTATACATTTCATAACATGTTAAGCAATATTACATATTTTTTATAACAAATCACCTTTAATCTACTCTCAATCCACAACTGGTTTAACATTTGCAAGTTGTTTTTAGTGAATGCAAAAAGAATTTTATATAAACGAATTTTATATAATGCTGTTTTTATTCAATATTGGCAGAAAGATCATCTTCAACAGCATTATGAAATCCTTGTAATTATCGTTTTAGTGGTATTTCAAGTTGAATTACCATAATTTTAATCACTTATACACACACACCTCAACTAAGCTTAGTCTCACCTATTATAATTCAGTCATTTCTATTTAGTTGTTTCCAAATTTCTATTACTATTAATAACATTGCAACAAACATCTTTGTGATTTTTACCATATTCTATCCTTTGATATTATTTATTCTTAATTGACTTATAAACATTTATGCCATGTTTTAGAGCAGGAATTGGAAAACTTTTCAATAAAGGCCCAGATAGCAAATATTTTAGGCTTTGCAGGCCATAGTATCTCCATCTCAATGAGGATTTCTGCTGTTGTGAAACAAAGGGAGCCATAGACAGTATATAAATAAATGAGCATGGCTGTATTCCATTAAAATTACTTATGTAAATAGATGCCCAACCAACAGGCCATGGCTTGCTAACTCCTGTCCTAGAGTGGAAAAAAATCCTGTTGGAATTTTTATTTGGGGTAAATTATAAATTACTACTTGGGGAGAAAGTGTGTCATTGAATATACTAGTTAGTCTGAAAAAAAGGTAGAGATTTTTCAACTGGGACGTGCCAATCATATTCTTACAAGTCCTGATGTATAAATACTTTTTCTTCTTGTTGTATTTTTTTTGTTAGGGAGAATCCAGATATATTCAGAGAAGTTATCTGGATCATCTGGATGAACATGTCCTAGATAATCTAGCACTGCAAAGAGATGTTGGTACCCAAATTTGCTTTTATAGAGCTTTGTTTTTAAATCCCAATTGCATAGCTTTCTAGCTGTGACTGAATAGAATAGCTTTCTAATTGTGATTTTTGGCAAGCTTTTGTTTGTTTGTTTGTTTTTGAGACAGAGTCCTGCACTGTTGCCCAGGCTGGAGTGCAATGGCAAGATCTCAGCTCACTGAAACCTCCACCTCCTGGGTTCACGCGATTCTCCTGCCTCAGCCTCCCGAGTAGCTGGGATTACAGGCACACACCACCACAACTGGGTAATTTTTTGTGTTTTTAGTAGAGACGGGGTTTCAGTATGTTGGCCAGACTGGTCTGGAACTCCTGACTTCGTGATCCACCTGCTTCATCCTCCCAAAGTACTGGGCTTACAGGCATGAGCCACCACGCCCGGCAAGCTTCTTAACCTGAGCCTTGGTTTCCTCTTCTGCAAAATGGTATCACACTAATACCTCCCTCTTAGTGTTATTGTTATTATTATATCATGATTGCCTTAACTCTTCTTTTTTTTTTTGTCTTCTGTATGCATACTTTTAATCAGAGCTAACAATTCAGAAAACCATTGAGTTTCAGTCTCTCTGTGTTTGTGTGATTTAGAATGCTAATATTGGCACTGACCTGTTCGTATGCAAGCTACGTTGACCAGCCACCACTCAGGGATTCGGGGCAGAATCACGGCCACACGGTCTCCTCTCTGCAGGCCACAGGGCTTGGTGAGCATGTTGGCAGCTTTTCGGGACAAGGAGCCCAGTTCTCTGAAGCTCCATTTTACCTCATCCCCTTTGCCATTCACCCACCACAGGGCTGGGTTAGCTGGTCTCTCCCCTGTCTGACCAGGGACACATGGAAAAGAGAGGGTTAGGTTTACGTGACTGATTACTCTTACATGCGGCATCTGCTGTTTTCTCCCTTTGGCACTGGTTCTGGTGCATTCTGCTAACAGCGCCCTGAGTTCGTCTTTGAGGGAACTGCCCCTCTCCTATTGAACACAGCCTTGAAAAGAGAATCCCTCAGGTTGCTTTTACCCTTCCCTGAGCAGTAGGTGGGCATTTGACCAGCGTTGGGCCAATCAGACCTTCTCTCTCTGGATTTTTTGGTTTTCTGAGAGAAATCAAAAGATAGAAAATGGTTGGTACAAAACTTGTCTATGGGTTATTCGTGCTTACGCATCCTCAGAGAGCTGTCCTGATTCCTGTCCTCATTGAGATGGACTCTCCAGTTTCCAGCCCAATTTTGTGAGCTCTCCCATATTCCTTGAATAAATTTCTTTCTTGCTTAAATTAGATTCTTTCCCATGCAAATAACCTGAATGGATCTGCTAAGTTTGACTGGGAAGCAGACATCTCTTTGTACCCTAAGGCTGAGGTGTGGTTTTCACAAGTCACAAGGAGCAGGGTCGAGGGAGGCATCAATTTATTGACTTCTAGAGGTAACTTCTTCCCCATCATTCTATAAAGTGAGTCATCTGTACTGCAAAACCTCTTTGCCTTATGTATTACCTGGAAAAAAATTACTCTCCCTTCTTTCCCCTATCTGGAATGCTTCTTTTATCTTCTCTGGCTGGCAAATACTTAAAAGCCCTGTTGACATGTCAGTTCGTCTGTGAGCTTTTCTTAGACTTCTCTTTGTTTCTCCACTAACTTCTCTGTGTTCCTTCATCGTTGTGCTCATACTCCAGATGACTCCAATTTATTATATGACAGATGTGTCTCTTCCCTATGGATGTAACCTCTGTAAAGATCAGGGACTGGGTTTATGTTCTATTGGACCTGTGTGGCCTTGGATAAGTAGTTTAGCTTCTATGAGGTCAAGTTCCTCATCTGCAAACCTCCCAGGTTGTTATGGGGATTTGGCGAAATAATATAGGTCAGTATTTCTCAATCTTTAGTCATTTAAGTATCATCGTTTCTGTCAGCTCTGCCTGCACCTGCACTATTCTTCTTTATTTTGTATACTTCGCTACATTGACTCACTTTTTACTTTTTATGTGTATACATTTACTTAAGAAGGAATATACATCTAATCAGCACCATTATTGGACAATTATTACCACTTGCCAAAAAATAGGTTATTGAAAAATAAATATGCTGAAAACAAAACTATGCCATTAAATTTTATCTAGAGATGATTAGCTTCTACCTGTGGTCTTTATTCAAGAGAGTGTTTAGCAAATGATAGGTGCTAAAGACACAATGGCTTTCAAGGAAGGCTTTCCCCCTGTATTTAACAGGAAGAATTGATTCAATGTTATTTAATACCTTGTCTGTCTAGTACCTAACATCATGTTCCCATCCATGGTCCTGCAGTGCATTTTGATAAGCACTGCTTGGTTAAGTGTTTAGCTCAGTGCCTGGCATGAGGTGAGGATCAGTACACAGAGACCTCATCCTGAGGCTGCACTGTAAACATTGCATAAGGGCTGCTTGCTTTATTCTTGTCAACCTCCAATTCTCTCCTCATTACTCCAATGATAACTGTATTCATAAAATCAAAACTCAATTTGCTACTTTTTTGATAAGCCTGTGACCAACTTGAAAACAAAGCACTGTTGCGTGGGGCTTGGAGAAAAGAGAAGGAAAAGAGGCAGAACTCTGTGAGGAATGACCATGGGGATGGGAGATAGAGAAGGCTCCAGAGCCGCCCAGCCATTTGTGGCTGAGGATCTAAGATCTTCCCTGGGGAGAGGGGAGGGCAATTGGAAAACAAACAAAGGAAACCAAGAGGGTGAGAGAGTGCATTGGAATTAAGTGGTAGACCACAGAACAAGGAAATGGAAGACTGAGAGATAAGGGGACACCAAGCATCTACTGGAAGCCCATCGTCGTATACCTTCTCCTTTTGGGACCACTGGTCCAGCACATCTGCAGCAAAGTTAAAGTTTTTAGGCAATGGCCTGTTACAGCGATTTATGGCTTCAAAGTCAGCAAGAGTCAGAGGCGTCCAAAGCTGGTGATCTTTGTGTAAGCGCCGGCCAGGTGGCTTGGTGAGCCAGATGAATCTAAATGTCTGGTAGTGGAAAAAAATCTTCATGGTTCCCAAAGGACTTTGTCTACTGCTATGGACACAGAAGTACTACAGCCTGTAGGGAGAGATGGATGGAGAGTATCAGTTTCTTGATGCTCTGTGGTGAGACTGGGAGGTGGATTTGTGGCTGTGTGTCCCTGGCAAGTTGGGGAACACCTGAAAAACACCTCATCCTTCCTCAGAGCTGCTGCCTTAGCCACTGACTGGTCTCCCTGCCACTGGACCCTTCCTCTTCATTCTGTCTGTGACCAGATAAGTCTAAAAAAACCCCTTAACTACAGAATTGTCAGACTCCTGTCTTCTGTTCCTGTCTTCTCCCCAACCAAACAACAGACAAATAGAAACTTCGCTGTCTGGACTGGCATTCAGAGCCTCCTTTCGCCAGCTTTATACACTGTTCTGTGTCTGCTAACTCCTCTACTTGAATTTCCTCTTCCAGTAAAGGAGGCCCGTTAACTTGCCATGAATGCCCCACTAAGAGTTGGCCTGTCATTTCCCTGGCTCCTGCTTACCCTGTTCTCCTCTCCCCTTCAACTTCCCATTGTGATTGCTTGGAAACCTGGGTTTAAGTCCTGGCTCAGCCACTTTCCGGCTGTAGGACTTTGGGCAAGTTACTTATCTTCCTGCACCTCAATTTTCTCGTCTGTAAAATAGGGGAAAATATAGTACCTCCCTCCTACAGTTATTGTGAGGATTTAATAAGATAATGTGTATAAAATGCCTAGCTCGTAAAAGGTGACTTAAAAGTGTTAATTACTACTGTTGTTTTTTTGTTTTTCTGTTTGTTTGTTGTTTCTTATTAAGAAACAAGGTCTTGCTCTTTCACCCAGGTTGGCGCAATCACAGCTTACTGAAGCCTCAAACTCCTGGGCTTAAGCAATCCCCCTGACTAAGCATCCTGAGCATCCAGGACTACAGGGGCCACACCACCATGCCTAGCTAATTTTTTTTTTTTTGTAGAGATATGGCCTCACTATGTCACCCAGGCTGGCTTGCCTCCAACTCCTAGCCTCAAGTAATCTTCCTGCCTTGGCCTCCCAAAGTGCTGGGATTGTAGGTATGAGCCACTGCACCCAGGCAACCACTGCTGTTGTTAAGATTATTTTCCTTAATATTATTGTGGCATAGTTTTATTTTAAAACATCCTACCATATGAACCAGAAGACTTGGATTTTATTTCTTTTTCAAAAACTGCTTTTAATATTGGTAAAATTGCCTGCTCTTTCTGGACTACCATCTGTAATCTAATTAATTTTTTAAATAATTTTGTGTTTATTTCTTCCCTGGGTTTTCCGTAACATGCATTTATGCTATTCATGTGACAGTTGTCTACCTTGTATTATCAATGATAGTTTTTCATATATGTGCCCTGTCTCCCTACCCAGCTGGTATGGGTTGAGGCTATGTAATGTGTTCTTAGCACTAAGCATGACTCACAGAAGATCTGCAATAATAAAAGGCAGTTTTTAGGTTCTTGATGTAGGCAGGCACTTTGCATTTCTGATGTCATTCAATATTCATGACAAGCTTGTGAGGTTGGTGCTATTATTATCTCTATCTTACAGATGAAGACACTGAGGCTTAAGTACACTTAAGGAACTTATCCAAGGTCATTCAGCTCGAGACAAACCATGTCTTGCCTCTGCCACCATGAGCTCAATGACGCAACCAGAGGCAAGGTTTGAACCTCTCTGGTCTGACTTCAGAACTTAACCTACTCAGCTTCTCTGCTATTTATTCTCCCTTGTGCTGCCTTCTTCAATAAAGGTTTCTTGTTGATGGTGAATGCCTTCACCCTTTTTTGCCCTTCAGGCTTGTGTAGTTGTTTTGAATGGAGTGGAAGAATCTGCAAATGTAAAGAGTACCTGAGTCTGCAGCATGGTGATAACAAATAAACAATAGAAAGGAGGGTGCAGGGTGTGCCATCCTTCATTGTTGTTGCCAAGTCCTCTGTGCTGCTCAGAGTGACTTCTGGATAAGTGGCAGGTCCATTTGGTGCAAACACAATTTGCTGTATTTCAAAAATAGCTATTTCTGGCAATACCGTTGGTGTTAAACTCTCTGTTATGCCAAGGTAAAAAAAGAAGAGGGATAGCGCCTTAACTGGGCAATTATCAAGAGTAAAGAAAAGGGAGAAAAGAGAAGCAGAGTGGACCACATTCATGGTTTAGCATTCTGCCAAAAGTGAGACTCTCATCCCTCTCCTAAAACACAGACGTGCACACACACATGCACACACACACACATACCACTTGCACCACACTTGCATCCAAACTTGCTTCTCTGGATGACCTTTGTCAAGTTGCTTAACATCTCCAAGTGTCATTTGCATCTGTGCAATGAGAGTAATAATACCTTCTTCACTAGGTAGTTGCAAGGTTTTAGTGAGTACGTTAGCACAGTGCATGGTTCGTGGCTAGGAATGAATAAATGCTGCATATTAAAAATAAAACCTCAGAAGCATTTGTGACAGAAGACTTCAGCTCTTGATATATAAAGAAACCTAGAAAAGCTGTTGGTTTGGAAGGCCAGATGTAGTGGCTCACACCTATAATCCCAGCATTTTGGGAGGCCGAGGTGGCCAGATCACTTGAGGTCAGGAGTTCGAGACCAGCCTGGCCAACATGGTGAAACCCCATTTCTACTAAAAGTACAAAAATTAGCTGGGCGTGGTGCTGCGTTCCTGTAATCCCAGCTACTCAGAAAGCTGAGGCAGGAGACTCGCTTGAACGTGGGAGGCAGAGGTTGCAGTGAACCAAGATTGCACCAGTGCACCCCAGCCAGGGTGACAGAGTGAGACTCCGTCTCAAACAACAACAACAGCAAAGAAAAGCTATTGGATTGGAGCTGCTAAGTTATCTTGTTTCTGCCTCTTATAATGTCCTGTCACTGTGCTCCAAGCTCTTGGGGCTGACCTGAGCCTCCATCAGTCTGAAGCAGTTTAGCTTTCACTTCCATTATCTTGTCCTTTCTTGGTCTCAGTTTAATGATGAAGTGGAAAAACTTCCAAGATGGGGGAACCTGGAACATTCTTGCTTCCTAAGGAAAATAGTGCAGAGAATATAGTGGATAGTTTTTAATGCAAATCTCCTCTCCATCCCCTCTGAATTGAAAAATGATTTTTTATGAATTGCTCTTTTATTCCTTGCTTCCATGGACAAATTTTCTAAATCATAATAAAACACCCAATTAACATACCAACAAATCTAAAACTAAATGTAAACAGATCAGATCTGAATATACATTTCAGCATTTCCTGTGTTGTATATATAAACAGAGTGAAAGATATTGCATATGCAAACCTAATGATTAGTTAGTAATAAAATATAAATTCAGATATTATAAAGTAGAATTTTTCAATTAAACTTTAAAATCTTTTTGCCAACAAAATATAAATTAAGATATTATAAAGTAGAATTTTTCAATTAAACTTTAAAATCTTTTTGCAAACATTACTTCTTTTTTATCTCTTTGATCTGCTTCTGATTTCCAGATTGGATTTGGTATGAATAGATCTTTAAGGAGATCACAAAACTCTGAAAAGCTGCCATTTTGCATTGAACAGAACCATTTCCTGATGTAGGGTTTTGTGGAAAGCTCATGATTCCAGGGTCAAATCTGACAATCATTGACTATTGTAAATCAAAACATTATCTTTGTTGAAATTTGTATATAAATTAATGTAACAAAATGTCTCCAGAAAATATCTGTAAAATTAAGGGTCAAACCAGATGATTTAAAAAATTTTAGTGATTTCTAGAGTGTTAAGGGAAACCTTAACAGTGAAAAACAATGATTGACCAATTGGTGTGTGGTCATGTTAAATACTTCCATATAATATATGTCAACAGTGCTAGGAAGCAGGCATTTTATTTTCTGTATATACAATTTATTGTTTCATGCATAAGGTCACTGAGGTACAGAGAGGTAAGCAACTTATCAAAAAGCCATCCATCTAGCAAGCAGCAGAAATTCCAGCCCACCTTCGTTGTCTCCAAAGCTATACAAGGAGATGCTACCAGGTTTTTGCTACATTTCTATCAACCTTAATAAAGTAAGAGAATATTTTATTTTCCTATCAGAGGACAGTTTGCTAGGGTTGGGTCTGCAGTTATCCAATTACAGCAAGATAATGCGCCTCTTTCTCTCTCTCTCTCTCTCTTTTTTTTTTTTTTTTTTTTTGGTGGGGGAACAGCATCTCACTCTGTCACCCAGGCTGGAGTGCAGTGATGATCGTAGCTCACTGGAGCCTGGACCTCCCAGGTTCAAGTGGTCCTCTCGCCTCCACCTCCTGAATAGCTGCGACCACAGGCATGTGCCATCATGCCTGGCTAATTTGTTAATTTTTTGTCTCACTATGTTGCCCAGGCTGGTCTCAAGCTCCTGAGCTCAAGCAGTCCTCCCACCTCAGCCTCCCAAAGTGCTGGGATTACAGGCGTGAGCCAGTGCCCCCGGCCAACGTGCCTTTTCTCTTACTACTGTGGTACTTTCCCAACTTCTCATTTACTAGAGTCACCTCCATGTTACCAGATGCAGTGTTTCCTTACCAGAGAATGGTATTATTGATCCAGAAAGGCCGTTAACTCCTTCACAGAGACTCAGTTCTGGATCTGCCAGAAAGTCAGTTCCTTTCTTCTTTTCTTTTGGAGGCATCTATGCCATGGTAGCCCTAAGTCTCTGGTGTGCAGGTGGAAGGATCATAATCCTCTGGGAGGAGAGTTTTTGTTTCTCTGGACAACCTGTGGTTAAGGTGACAGCAGCTTATAAGACACAGCTGGGAGGAGAGAAAGGCAGTGCAGGGGCAACCTCCTCTCATAGGTCAGTGCCAAACAATGGCTAAGCCCCAGTGCATTAGCAGATTATTTTCATTCATAGAGCTGAAGATAAAGAGATCTACCCTGGTGCAGTGGTCTTTATCAGAGCCTCTCAACATTGTTGTCGAGCAGCCCAAGACATTGGCATGCTTGATTATTGTGACATAACTGGATCTGGCCTGGCAAACCTACCAAAGTAGTATAGCCAAAAAGCATATCAGAACCCTCAACTCACTGATTAATGAAGATTATGAGAAAACCTCCAAACTCCTGGCTTTTATTGAGCATCTACTGTGAGCCTGGCTGCTCCTGGATATCTGTTCTGATGCTATCTCATTTGGAAATTATCTTAAGACAATGTTGCTGAAGGGTTTGAACATAAACATTGCCTGTCTGTGCCCTTGTGGATGTTAGTTGCTGGTAACAGGAATTGGGTTTCACAAAGTTTATGCCCAAATGTTGCTTGTTGGTGACAGTGATGGTGGCAGTGGTCAGACAGTGGCATTTTTCACTTTAAGAGTTCATTGGTAGCCCGTATGACACCCAAAGGACAGTATCTCTTATGGGCTTATATATGAAGAGAGCTTCCTGCTCTTTTAACAAATGAAGGCTAAGCCCAGGGTGCCAGACTGAACAGACGCTCTCCCTGCTAGAGATATCTACATACTAAACTTCAGAACCTGTGACTACGTTTCTTTAAGTAGGAAAAAGGACATTACAGATTTGATTACCTTAAGGACCTTGAAATAGGGTGATTATCCTAGAACATCTGAGTGGGTCTAATAGAATCACAAGGGTCTTTATAAGAGAAAGGCAGGAAGGTTAGTCAGTGAAGGTGACATGATGACTCTGCTGCTGGTTTGAAGGTGCAAGGAAAGGCCACCAGCCAAGGTATGCAGATGACTTCTAGACGTTTGAAAAGGCAAGGAAATACATTCTCTTCTTGGGGCTTCAGAATAAATACAAGCTTGCTGGCACCTTGATTTTAGCTTAGTGAAACCGATGGCAGGATCCTGACCTTCAGAACTGTAAGATGATAAACTCATGTGGTTTTAAGCGATTAAGTTTGTGGTAATTTATTACAGCAGCAATAGAAAACTAATACCCTCAGAGACTGTACAAATCCTGACCACTGTTGGATGTCTGCCATGCACACAGTAGAAGCTCAACAGCTTTTAAAGTAATGGCCTGTTTAAAAGTAGGTATTCCCTCTTCCCAGGTATGAAACCTGCAGACTGTTAGATTATTGATGCTGGATGAGTCTTTGAAAGTACACAGACCAATCTTTTCGTTTTACTAATAAGAAGGCCCCAAGAGGAGAGGTGATTTGATGGGATACACAGCAGGTTGCTGGCAGAACTGGAACCCAGGTCTTTTGACTCCAGATATGTGGAAGGAAAACAAAAACTTGGGACCTCAATTCATTATGCCAAAAGGAAAAAAATTAAGCTGAAGGCTGACTCATACAAGAAGCTGACTTTCTTTTTGCTCCTACTGATAAAATGTTACCTATCTGCATAGGTAGCTACTTAGGTAAAGTGCCGATTTACTGAGCATGAGATGAATATATAATTGACTATTCACCTACCTGCTCCTTTTCTCTTGCAACATGTGGATTCTGTAATGTGACCATACCCTCTCCTTTCCCCCTCCAGCCTGCTTTTCCCCTTTAAATATTGAAGCCCTCAAAATTATCTTTGGAGAAAGGCACAGACCACAGACTGTTTCTGTGATTCTGTGCTTTTTTTCTCCTAGGCATTGCCCTTAACCTTGGCAAAATAAACTTCTAAATTGATTGAGACCTGTCTCAGATATTTTTTGGTTTACAAATTGGCGACCAGTGGAAGGGAATCTAAGTGGAGGTGATCCTGACCGACAAATGTCCTATTGGTGCTTGGTACCAGCTTGAACGATCTTTATTGCTCAAACTAATAGGACAATCTGCTCAGGTCTAGGGAGCTCCCCACTACAGAAAATCGCTGATCTCCCAAAATTTGGTTGATATCTAAGGTTTCTTTTGCTGTACAACTCCTTTTCTGGGGTTTTACTCACTTCCAACAAGGCAGGTGAGTTTTCCTGCTTCCGTAATGATGGAAAGCAGGTGATTCTTTTCAGGAGTTTCAGCTCACTTCCAACAGGGAAGGCAAGTTTAAGGTTTTTTCCTGCGTCTAAGATGGCGGAGGGCAATCTTCAGCCTGGGCCCCATTCCTAGGTAAGTAGCCGAATTGGGATTTTGTCTTGGAAATTCTCCTGAATTACTAAAAGTTAAGATTAACACCCACCCGGTCTGAATTTCTCCTTACCATTAGAGCGCTCAGTAATTGTATAAATTGGCCAGTTGTTTGTTTGTTTGCTTAAGTGTTTTTTTGTTTGTTTCTGGGTTTGTTGTTTTTCATGGTGGTGGTTTTTGTTGTTTTGGTCTTTTTCCCATTGGGTTTGACCAACTGGTAGATTTCCTTTGGTCGAATTTGAAGGAAAGTTCCAAATTATGGGGAACAATGCCTCTGAATTGGCTAAATTCCCACAGCTGAACAACAACAAAAAGAGACGAAACAAGAAAACACAGCCAGCAAAAGGGGAAAAAAAAAAAAAAAAAAGAAAAGAAAATTTTTGACTACCTGAGGGTCTTTATTTACAAAACAAGGCCACCTTTTGCTAGCCCCGCCAAACTGAGAGAGCAATAGTGGTCACCCCATGCTGTGGTTCAGTAGCTAAGATTCTGCCCTTTTTTCACCACGGCAGCCTGGTTTTGGTTCCTAAATGAAATCCTTTCTGGTTTGATATTTGTGTTACTTTTGAAATACTGGCAGTTCGTCCCAGCTAAAATATGGTAATCAGATTTAAAGGGATTTTTTAAGAGCTCTATGGTTAAAAGTCAGCTTAATTAAAAGCAAATATCCAACGGGGGAGGGGTGTGTGTGTGTGTGTGTGTGTGTGTGTGTGTGTGTGTGTGTGTGTGTGTGTATGTGTGGTGTGTATCTTTTATGCTTTTTCTCCTAGAATTTGTTTTTTGAGCAAAAGTTTCTTTTTCTTCTCAGTCAGCTGAATTTTATTTTCTCCATTTGCTTCTGCCTTTCTCTCCTTTCTCTCGCAACCCTCTGCTGCCTGACGGACCTAAAATAATGTCTAACAGCTCAGTATTTCTTAAACAAAACAGAGAAGGCACCAGACCCTTTTTTTGGAGAGAAACCTCTGTTTTTTCTTACAGAACTCCAAGAACGTGAAGTTCTTCTGACATCTTGTACTGCTTGCTTTTGTATTGTGTTTATTTATTTATTTTTGACTAAAATGTTATTACAACAGAGACTACTCTTGGGGGTTTAAGACAAGAAAGGGTATGGTTTAGACACAGAAGAATATCTTTGTAATGCTGATTAAAAGAATCAAACTCTGTAAAATATTTGAAGAGATTTATTCTGTGCCAAATATGAATGACCAATGGCCCATGACACAGCCCTCAGGAGGTCCTGAGAACATATGCCCAAGGTAGTAGGGCCACGGTGTGGTTTTATACATTTTAGGGAGACATAAGACATCAGTCAATACATGTAAGATGTACATTGATTAGGTCCAGAAAGGCAGGATGACTGAAAGCAGGGGGCTTCCAGGTCACAAGTAGATTCAAACATTTTCCAATTGGCAATTGGGTGAAAGAGTTATGTTACTGTTTAAAGACTTAGATGCAATAGAAAGTAATGTCTGGGTTAAGATAAAGGTTGTGGAAACCAATGTTTTATCATGCAAATGAAGCCTCCAGGTAGCAGGCTTCAGAGAGAATAGATTGCAAATGTTTCTTATCAGACTTGAGTCTGTTCTATCAGTAATTCCAAAAGGGAGTAGGGTATAATGAGGTATGTCCAGCTCCCCCTTCTCTTCATGGCCTGAACTAGTCTTTCTGGTTAACTTTGGAAAGCCCTTGACCAAAAGGAGGGGCCCATTCAGATGATTGAGGGACTTAGAATTTTATTTTTGTTTTACATTCTTCCAGAAGGTAGAACGGATGTTGCCAGAAGCAACATCAATGGCCACCAAACTTTTATTTTGTCCCAAAGCATTGCTGGGTGGCATGGCTGCCTGCCCTGGATCCATCCTGTCCCTCGGTAGAACCCCTACAGCCAAGAGCCTTAGAGCCAAAAGACTTACGGCCAATTTAAATGTTGTAAGCTAGATGCCAGTGGATATGAGCAGGCATTCATTAACCTTTAAACATTTTTTATGTAATATAAAAACCAACAAACAAAAAGCCAAAGGTGAGGTTCAAAATTAACTTATCTTTAACTTCTATGTGCTGAGCTACTGTAATTTTGGTTTTAGTAACAGACTTATAGCGATTAGCTATATAAAACATAAGCATGGTTAAATCCTTTTAAGCTAAGAAATTTGGAGATTTTGTCATAATGCTTTTTGTGGTCTTTTAGTAATTTGTTTTAAGGTGGCTGACAATTTTTTTAAAATACATCTATCTACATAAATCTCATAACTGGGAGTATTATACCCAGGAGGCTTTGTCACAAGGTATCTTTATATCCTCTGAGTAATAATTTTCTTTTAATTCTATAGGAAGCAGTAAATTTTTTATGGTTGGGATGGGTGAGAAGCTGCTACATAATAGTACTGAAGGCAAAGTCCCTTGTTTTACCAGCTGTTTAGACATCTGTGTACCCATCCTTGATTCGGAGGGTCTGAACTAATTCTGTCCCTCAACACTGTTCCTTACAATCTCACATGCCCACCTCTTTTGTGATAGTCACTGGGCTTTGAGGGAGGATGCTTGTATAGCTTTAGCAGCAGGGAACTGGCAGTGAAAAACACATCGGGCCCAGTGGAATTCCAAATGACGGAGATTCACAGGCTTTGTCAAATAATCTCTAGTCTTCAGAATACCACAATTCTGGTTTTCTCAGAAGAAGTAATAAAACAAGAGATAAATAATATTAATAATTTGAAAATTAAAAGAGAATATGTGTGTCAGAACAGACAACGAAATCTATTCCATTAGAATGCTAACTAAAAACATGAAGAAAAATTATAACCTTTTGTCTTTAGGGGATTATTGTAGCTAAGGAATAATTCATGATTCAACCTGCACTCAAAAGCAAAGTCAAGGCTAGAAACTAGTAACAGGTGTTACAGTTTTCCTTTGAAACAATTTCTCTCTCTCTCTAGCCCTTCTTTCTACTAAAGAAAATTACAGTAAGACCAACTTGTGTTTAAAATAAGTTTTATGCTTATTATACTTGGCCTGATTATTCACATAAAGTGCAGCAGTAATATATTGGCCATATAGGCTATTTTCAAATTGGCTTTGTTGGAACTTTACCTAAAAATGTGTTATTTTAGTCCAAGCCTTGGTAAAATAACCAATGTCTCCAATCTTCCTGTTTTAAAAAAAGATTCTTACTAAATTTATGCAGATAATTATATTTTCATGAAATCACAAATAGTTTTTAAATTTTGGAGAACTCAGAGACAAAGGTAAATTTGCTGACAAAAACATACTTTCTCCAATGGTGCTAAACAATAAAGAACTCAGAAGTAAAAGATTTCCTTGACTCTTCTTTAACCAGAACAGTAGCCTTCCAAAGAAGATGTTGTTTGTTCACTTTGGAACTGCCATTCTCAAGCCAAGCCGCTCTTGTCACATGAGAGCTGTCTATCAGGCACTGGAGGATCTGGCAGCTCCTCAAATAGAGTTAGTCCTAGGGGAAAAAAAAAAAAAAAAAAAAAAAAGAGGCTCCCTGCTCATAAGTACCTCCTCCTTGCATCACCACATAGCAGGATTCTATATAAACCACTTTTATTTTATCATAGAACTGTTTTGGGCATCATTATTTCCATTAGCATACGAGTAGCTTTAGTTAACATTCCATAGCAAGGCAGTAAATGCCCCTCAAGTGGAAATTCTCCTGTCCAAAGTCCTATGTGCTCATACGTTTTTTGCTATAAGCCCTAATAAATGCTCCACAAAGAGCTATCAAGTGGAGGTTTTATGCTTATTATAAAGTGCTAGTCCTGACTAGTGCTCCAGCTTCTACCCTATATTCTGTGGACTCAGGCAATCTTACTATTAATAGTTCCCATTTAGTGTGTCCAATTAATATTTCTTAAAGGGTCGATTTACATGCCTTCAGTTTTATAGTACTACGTAGGGGAAACATCCCCCAGTTACATACAATACCCGTTTTCATAAGACATTTGCATAAAGAAATCACAGCTACCTTACATAAAGTCTGTTTAAACATCTCAAATTTCATAATCCTATCCACCTTTACATTTTTATGTTCTGGTCGCAGGAACTTGTCTTCTTTACCCCTAGACCATTTTACCTTTCCCGGTGAAAAAGGATTTAGGTTTCCAGCAGGGAGTTGAGCGAAGTTACTCAGACCCTTTTGTAAATCTTTATCTTAATTTGCCTCAGCGTTACCCAAGGCAATGTCAGCTTTCTCATTATAACCTTTGCCTTTTGATTTTTCTTAAATTTCTCCAGTCTGAGGCAAATGCAGAACACTGGTTTGTGACCCTTTAAAGCTGGGGACCAGCAGACATTCCCTTGGTCCACTCAACATTTGACAGTGTTGTAAAGACCTTTGTTTTAATTCCATCCATTTTCATTTTATTTATTTCATTTCTTAATAACCATCTAAAGATTTACACCACCCTTCTGGGATGAGTCCTTTCACTTTCTTTTGCCTTTCCCATTTTTGTTTTATTTTGTTAATTACTCTAATGTTTTACTAGCATCTGTAAGACCTATGAGGACAGAAAATTTGATGAGTGTTCTCAAACAATTCTTTGATTCTGTGGGAGTCATGTCACCTGGGGTGCCCATGTAGAAGGGCCCCTTAACCACAGCATTTACTATAATCTGGGTCATAAGCATTGTCAATGGGAGAGTATCTTGGTCTTCCTAAAGCCAGTCCCACATGGCTTGCATATGAAGCATATCAGCTGCTTCATCTGGGGCGCTTCACTTGGCAATTTATAGGGAGAGTTGGGAAGTCTCCTTCTGATATGGTTTGTCGAATTATAATCCTCAGTTTGGAAGAGGGGCCTGGTGGGAGGTGATTGGATCATGGGGACGGACTTGCCACTTGTTTTTCTCATGATAGTGAGTTCTCAAAATACCTGGTTGTTTAAAAGTGTGTTTCACTTCCTCCTTCTCACTCCTTCTCCTACTCTGGTCATGTAAGTCGTGCCCGTTTTCCTCTCTGACATCCACCATGATTGTAAGTTTCCTGAGGCCTCCACAGCTGTGCTTCCTATACAACCTGCAGAACCAATTAAACCTCTTTTTTTATAAATAACCAAGTCTCAGGTGGTTCTTCATAGCAATGCAATAATGGACTAATACACCTCTTCAGGGTAAACAGACCTTACAGTGGCATTTATCCAGTCCACTAGGCTGGCTATTCTCTCAGGAATAACCTCCTGTGCATCTGAATCACATATACTCATCAGTGATTGTTTAATAGTGAGCTGTGGGTCCTGCATCAACCCAAACATGCCTTTTCATTCTGCAGCATTTCAAATGAAAGATTCTGTCCTTAAAGTAGTTATGATCTGTTTATAGTAAAGGTTTCTCAAGAAGCTGATGGAATCTACAAAATGGAACATTTCCTTTACATTATACCCTCTGGTTTTAATAGTTACTTGGTTTTGCCCTTCCCCTACACAACTATCTTGTTGATAACCACAGGACTCAGAGGTAACTTTTGTTTTTGCTGGTTTAATTTTTCCTTTTGTGGTACCTTTGAGGCTAGTGGCCTGAGCTGAGACAGACCCATATTTGAGCTTGGCCCAGCCTTAATGCCCAACCTAGCATTCCTTTTTACTTTCATTTTAGCTACTACATATAACAATAACTAATGTATTGAATATTTTATCTTTTCCTTATTAGTTTGCATTTTCTTATGCATTCAGTGAACTCCCTGTGAGAATGAGTATGATCCAACTCTAAATTCCACTGATAATTTTTACCTTTAGTAATTGAATGCAGCCCAGCTACAGCTTCTTAAGATGGGTGACCATGTGGCTGCCCAAGAGTCAAGGTTTCTCATTCCCCACCTTTTTATTTTCTCTTTATACATTCAGTTTTATCAATTTTTATGTATTATAAGCAACTCTTAAATAGTGTGTAAACTAGAAAAATTCACATTTTTTTTTTGGCAAAAACCACATGCTTGTGTTTTTATAAACTTCACCAAAACCACCTTTGACTCTCCTACTATTTTAACTCTTAGTGATATGGTTTGGCTATGTCCCCACCCAAATCTCATCTTGAATTATAACTCCCACAATTCCCACACATCATGGAGGAATCCAGTAGGAGGCGATTGAATTATGGGGGCAGGTCTTTCCTGCACTGTTCTTCTGATAGGGAATGAGTCTCATGAGATCTGATGGTTTTAAAAATGGGAGTTTTGGCCGGGCACAGTGGCTCATGCCTGTAATCTCAGCACTTTGGGAGGCTTAGGCAGATGGATGACCTGAGGTCAGGAGTTCGAGACCAGCCTGGCCAACATGGTGAAACCCAGTCTCTACTAAAACTACAAAAATTAGTGGGGCATGGTGGTGGGCATCTGTAATCCCAGCTACTGAGGAGGCTGAGGCAGGAGAATCACTTGAAGCCAGGAGGCAGAGTTTGCAGTGAGCCCAGATGGTGCCACTGCACTCCAGCCTTGGCAACAGAGTGAGACTATGACTCAAAAACTAAAACAAAAACAGAAAACACCAGAGTTTCTCTGCACAAGCTCACCCTTTGCCTGCTGCCATCCACATAAGATGTGACTTGCTCCTCCTTGCCTTCTGCCATGATTGCGAGGCCTCCCCAGCCACGTGGAAATGTGAGTCTAATTAAACCTCTTTCTTTTGTAAATTGCCCAGTCTCAAGTATGTCTTTATAGGCAGCATGAAAATGAACTAATACGCTTAGTAACCCAAATTCCCAATTAATTTAACAACATGACTTTAAGATTTTTAACTATTGGAGAGAATTTTGATTACATTTACCAAATTAGTCTTACCAAGTATTACTAAAGTCATGTGAGCTAAAAGGCATCAGAGAGCTAGCTTTTATTAGCCTGGTAAGCACTTTTCTTTAAGCCAATTGATTACAGCTCTTTCATATAGTCGTGGCATATTCTTTCCACATGACACACATAAACATATAGACATACAGACAAAGGCAGATGCAAAATGCTTTTTTATTTACCTATTTTTAAAAGTTCTCTCCCTTAATTTAGACTATTAATAAAAAAAATTTATAGGAGCCAATAAACATTGAAAGAGAGAGTTACCATCCCAGGCCTTCTCAAATGGAAAAGAGCTGAAGCAGCAGGGTACAGCAGAAATTGAACTTCTGAGATATCAATCTAAGAATTGAAAAAACAAAGATTATATAATTTAAAAATAAATTTCTTGCATTAAGAGTAAGTCAATTTTAATAAAATTTTGTCCTAACCAGTTATTTAGTTTTGTATTAGTGTATTTTTAATATCAAAGACCAATTTCTAAAAAGACTATTATAATTTCCTTTTAAGGATAGCCAATTTAATCATATAACTTTTAAAACACTCTTTTGCTAACCTTCTTACAACTTACACAGACCATTCACAACACGCTTAGACTTTCTCTTTTGTCCTTAATATACATCTCTTTTTTGAACAATCATTTTATTTTAGGACAGAAATTTACCATATAAGATCCTCTCTCATATAAAGTCATTTTTCTTTTATCTGGTATTTACCAAAAAGCACCTCTTTATGTCTCTTATTTCCTGGTTTATTTACCTTGCTTTATATATAATCTTTAAATAGACTTTGAATTAAACACAAAAATTTACCCTTTAATAAGAATACATTTTTTAGAAAAAATGTTTTTCTGCAGTATAATTTTTTAAATTAGAAATTAGACATTTAATGAATATCTATTATTAAATTTGATATAACTTTAGATTCTAAATTATATGACAAGTTTGTTTACAAGCATTTATTACATTTGCCCAATTATTTAATTTTTAATAATTTACCTAGTATTCATAAAAACTGTGATAGTCATCATTTAAAATTATTTTTTCTGTTAGCCACTTTTATAGCCTATGAATTTCAGGTGTTTAAGAAACAATGTTAACTCTTTGGATATTACCAATAACTCAGGATTTAGCTGTTTTTATTAAACTAACAATATTAAATGTCTTATTTATCAAAAATTAAACTACCAAAGATCATTCTCTTTGGGGCTGAGTTTATAGTTTTATAGCCCTTGTGCCACATTTTGACACCTTATAGTTTTTGGCAGGATAAGTGTGAAATCACTTGATCAATAAATGCAAACAAAATGCTGAAAATTCTTAAGAAATCTCTAATATTACTTTACCAATAATTTTAAAGCCAGCTTATTTATCAAAGATTTTACTTAAAGTAAACTTGAAAAGCATTTGGGCTTATTATTAATTTATGAGTATGCCTTAACTGTAAGCCAATTTGGTACCTTTTAACCAAAATATATAACAAAATATGTGTCCATAGGCATAAACACTTGTATACACACTCATACAAAGATCCTATAGCTTTTACATTAGACCTTTAGCCATGGCATATTAATACAATCTTACTGGTTTACAAAAATAAAACACAGCACACAAAAAACATGCATGTATCCAAACAGTAGTATTTATCTCAGTAGAAAAATAACAGCAAATTTAAAGCAGGCAGAAAACCAAATAGAGAAATACAGAATTTAGGAACTAAATGGTTGCAGGTTAACCTTTGGGCTCTGAATTTTTGCTTGATGTAATTTGCCCATCAGTTTAAAATGTGCACAACAGGCCATAATATGGAACCAGCTGGAATACAAGAAAAGCTGGCATGTCTTCAAACTTTTCCATTTTACACAAATGCTTGCAAGTAGAGGAGGCATGAAACCACAGGGTGCTTGAAAAAGGGTTATTCTCCTTATCTTTTTTTTAATTTTATTTATTTATTTATTTTTATTTTTTGGTTTTTTAAAAAATTTTTTGTATTATACTTTAAGTTCTGGGATACATGTGCAGAATACGCAGGTTTGTTACAAAGGTCTACACATGCCATGGTGGTTTGCTGCACCCATCAAACCATCAGCTATATTAGATATTTCTCCTAATACTATCTCTTCCCTTGCCCTCTACCTTCCAACAGGCCTCGGTGTGTGATATTCACCTCCCTGTGTCCATGCGTTCTCATTGTTTGACTCCCACTTATGAGTGAGAACATGTGGTGTTTGGTTTTCTGTTCTTGTGTTAGTTTGCTGAGAATGATGGTTTCCAGCTTCATCCATGTCCCTGCAAAGGACATGAACTCATCATTTTTTATGGCTGCATAGTATTTTATGGTGTATATGTGCCACATTTTCTTTACCCAGTCTATCATTGATGGGCATTTGGGTTGGTTCCAAGTCTTTGCTATTCTGAACAGTGCCATAATAAACATACGTGTGCATGTGTCTATAGTAGAATGATTTATGCTCCTTTGGGTATATACCCAGTAATGGGATTGCTGGGTCAAATGGTATTTCTGGTTCTAGATCCTTGAGGAATTGCCACACTGTCTTCCACAATGGTTGAACTAATTTACCCTCCCACCAACAGTGTAAAAGCATTTTTAGTTCTCCACATCCTTCCACAGCTGCTGTTTCCTGACTTTTTAATGAACACCATTCTAACTGGCATGAGATGGTATCTCATTGTGGTTTTGATTTGCATTTCTCTAATGACCAGTGATGATGAGCTTTTTTTCATATGTTTGTTGGCTGCAAAAATGTCTTCTTTTGAGGAGTGTTTGTTCATATACTTCGCCCACTTTTTGATGGGGTTGTTTTTCTGCCAATACTATGTCAGCAGTGGTGAGAGAGGGCATCTTTGTCTTGTGCCATTCTCAAAGGGAATGCTTCCAGCTTTTGCCCATTCAGTATGATATTGGCTGTGAGTTTGTCATAAATAACTCTTATTTTGAAATATGTTCCATCAATACCTAGTTTATTAGGTTTTTAGCATGAATTTTATTGAAGGCATTTTCTGCATCTATTGAGACAATCATGTGGTTTTTGTCATTGGTTCTGTTTACATGATGGATTACGTTTATTGATTTGCATATGTTGAAACAGCCTTGCATTCCAGGGACAAAGTCAACATGATCATGGTGGATAAGCTTTTTGATACGCTGCTGGATTTGATTTGCCAGTATTTTATTGTATTATTATATATTTTGTTATTATTGTATTATTTTATTCATCAGGGATATTGGCCTGAAATTTTCCTTTTTTGTTGTGTCTCTGCCAGGTTTTGGTATCAGGATAATGCTGGCCTCATAAAATGAGTTAGGGAGGATTCCCTCTTTTTCTATTTTTTGGAATAGTTTCAGAAGGAATGGTACAAGCTCCTATTTGTACCTCTGATAGAATTTGACTGTGAATCTGTCTGGTCCTGGGCTTTTTTTTGGTTGGTATGCTATTAATTTCTGTCTCAATTTTAAAACTTGTTATTGCTCTATTCAGGGATTCCACTTCTTCCTGGTTTACACTTGGGAGGGTGTATGTCCAGGAATTTACCCATTTCTTATAGATTTTCTAGTTTATTTGCACAGAGGTGTTTATACTGTTCTCTGATGGCAGTTTGTATTTCTGTGATATCAGTGGTGATACTGCCTTTATCATTTTTATTGCATCTATTTGATTCTCCTCTCTTTTCTTCTATATTAGTCTGGCTAGTGGTCTATCTATTTGGTTGATCTTTTCAAAAAACCAGCCCCTGGATTCATTGATTTTTTAAAGGGATTTTCGTGTCTTTATCTCCTTCAGTTCTTCTCTGATCTTAGTTATTTCTTGCCTTCTGCTAGCTTTTGAATTTATTTGCTTTTGCTTCTGTACTTCTTTTAATTGTGATGTTAGGGCATCATTTTGGATCTTTCCTGCTTTCTCTTGTAGGGATTTTGTGCTATTAATTTACCTGTAAACACTGCTTTAGCTGTGTCCCAGAGATTCTGGTACGTTGTGTCTTTGTTCTCTTTGGTTTCAAAGAACTAGTTTATTTCTGCCTTAATTTTGTTATTTACCCAGTAGTCATTCAGGAGCAGGTTGTTCAGTTTCCTTGTAGTTGTGTGGTTTTGAGTGAGTTTCTTAATCCTAATTTCTAATTTGATTGCACTGTGGTCTGAGACAGTTTGTTATTATTTCTGTTGTTTTGTATTTGCTGAGGGATGTTTGACTTCCAATTATGTGGTTGATTTTAGAATAAGTGCTATTTGGTGCTGAGAAGAATGTATATTCTGTTCATTTGGGGTGGAGAGTTCTGTAGATGTCTATTAGGTCCACTTGGCCCAGAGCTGAGTTCAAGTCCTGAATGTCCTTGTTAATTTTCTGTCTCGTTGGTCTGTCTAATATTGACAGTGGGGTGTTAAAGTCTCCCACTATTATTATGTTGGCATCTAGGTCTCTTTTTTGGTCTTAAGAACTTGCTTTATGAATCTGGGTGCTCCTGTATTGGGTGCATTTATATTTAGGATAGTTAGCTCTTCTTGTTGCATTGATCCCTTTAGCATTATGTTATGCCCTTCTTTGTCTTTTTGATTTTTGTTGGCTTAAAGTCTGTTTTATCAGAGATTAGGATCACAAACCCTGTTTTTTGCTGTTTGTTTGTTTTGCTTTCCATTTGCTTGGTAAATATTCCTCTATCCCTTTATTTTGAGCCTATGCGTGTCTTTGCACATGAGGTGGGTCTCCTGAATACAGCACACTGATGAGTCTTGACTCTCTATCCAATTTGCCAGTCTGTGTCTTTTAATTGGGGCATTTAGCCCATTTACATTTAAGGTTAATATTGCTATGTGTGAATTTGATCCTGTCATTATGATGCTAGCTGGTTATTATGCACGTTAGTTGATGCAGTTTCTTCATAGTGTCAATGGTCTTTACAATTTGGCATGTTGTTGCAGTTGCTAGTACTGGCTGTTTCTTTCCATGTTTAGTGCTTCCTTCAGGAGTTCTTGTAAGGCAGGCCTGGTGGTGACAAAATCTCTCAGCGTTTCCTTGTCTGTAAAGGATTTTTTTTCTCCTTCATTTATGATGCTTAGTTTGGCTGGATATGAAATTCTGGGTTGAAAATTCTTCTGTTTAAGAATGTTGAATTTTGGCCCCAACTCTCTTCTGGCTTGTAGAGTTTCTGCAGAGAGATCCACTGTTAGTCTGATGGGCTTCCTTTTGTGGGAAACCCAACCTTTCTCTCTGGCTGCCCTTAACAGTTTTTTCCTTCATTTCAACCTTGGTGAATCTGATGATTATGTGTCTTGGTGTTGCTCTTCTCAAGGCATATCTTTGTGGTGTTCTCATATTTCCTGAATTTGAATGTTGGCCTGCCTTGCTAGGTTGGGGAAGTTCTTCTGGATAATATCCTGAAGGGTGCTTTCTAACATGGTTGCATTCTCCCTGTCACTTACATGTATACCAATCAAACATCGGTTTGGTCTTTTCACATAGTCCTGTATTCCTTGGAGGCTTATTTCATTCCTTTTCATTCTTTTTTCTCTAATCTTCTCTTCACACTTTATTTCATTAAGTTGATCTTCAATCTCTGATATCCTTTCATCTGCTTGATGAATTCATCTATTGAAACTTGTGTATGCTTCACTAAGTTCTCGTGCTATATTTTTCAGCTCTGTCAGGTCATTTATGGTCTTCTCTAAATTGGTTATTCTAGTTAGCAGTTCCTACAATCTTTATCAAGGTTCTTAGCTTCCTTGCATTGGGTTAGAACATGCTCCTTTAGCTCAGAGGCATGTGTTATTACTTACCTTCTGAAACCTACTTCTGTCAATTCATCAAACTCATTCTCTGTCCAGTTTTGTTTCCTTGCTGGCTAGGAGTTGTGATCCTTTGGAGGAGAAGAGGCTTTCTGGTTTTTGCAATTTTCAGCCTTTTTGTGCTGATTTCTCTTCATCTTCATGGATTTATCTACCTTTGGTCTTTGATTTTGCTGACCTTCGGATGGGGTTTTGGTGTGGATGTCCTTTTTGTTGATGTCAATGTTATTCCTTTCTGTTAGTTTTCCTTCTAACAATCAGGCCCCTCTGCTGCAGGTCTGCTGAAATTTGCTGGAGGTCCACTCCAGACCCTGTTTGCTTGGGTATCACCACGAAAGGCTGCAGAACAGCAAAGTTTGCTGCCTGTTCCTTCCTCTGGAAGCTTCTTCCCAGAGGGGAACCTGACAGATACCAGCCGGATCTCTCCTGTATGAGACATCTGTCAACCCCTGCTGGGAAGTGTCTCCCAGCCAGGAGGCACAGGGGTCAGGGACCCACTTGAGGAGGCAGTCTGTCCCTTAGCATTGCTCAAATGCTGTGCTGGGAGATCTGCTGCTCTCTTCAGAGCTGCAGGCAGGAATGTTTAAGTCTGCTGAAGCTGCGCCCACAGACGCCCCTTCCACCAGGTGCTCTGTCCCAAGTAGATGGGACTTTTATCTGTAAGCCCCTGACTGGGGCTGCTGCCTTTCTGTCAGAGATGCCCTACCCAGAGAGGAGGAATCTAGAGAAGCAGTCTGGCTACAGTGGTTTTGCCAAGATGCAGTGGCCTCTGCTCAGTTCGAACTTCCCCGTGGCTTTGTTTATGCTGTGAGGGGAAAACCGCCTACTCAAGCCTCAGTAATGGCGGAAGCCTTTTTCCCCATCAAGCTGGAGCATCCCAGGTTGACTTCAGACTGCTGTGCTGGCAACGAGAATTTCAAGCCAGTGGATCTTAGCTTGCTGGGCTCCATGGTGGTGGGATCCACTGAGCTAGACCACTTGCCTCCCTGGCCTCAGCCCCCTTTCCAGGGGGGTGAACGGTTCTGTCTCATTGGCTTTCCAGGTGCACTGGGGTCTGAAAAGGAATTCCTATAGTTAGCTCGGTGTCTGCCCAAATGGCCGCCCAGTTTTGTGCTTGAAACCTAGGACCCTGGTGGCATAGGCACCGGAGGGAATCTCTTGGTCTGCAGGTAGTGAAGACCGTGGGAAAAGCATAGTATTTGGGCCAGAATGCACCATTCCTCATGGCACAGTCCCTCATGGCTTCCCTTGGCTAGGGGAGGGAGTTCCTTGACCCCTTGTGCTTCCTGGGTGAGGTAACACCCCACCCTGCTTCTGCTTGCCCTCTGTGGGCTGCGCCCACTATCTAACCAGTCCCAGTGAGATGAGCCAGGTACCTCAGCTGGAAATGCAGAAATCACCCGCCTTCTGTGTTCATCTCGCTGGGAGCTGCAGACTGGAGCTGTTTCTATGCAACCATTTTGCCATGCCCCATTCTCCTTATCCTTTGTTCTTAATAATTCTTAAATAATTTGTTTCCTGCCTTTCTATTTTCTTTCTTTTTTTCTTTTTTTATATTAAAAGGAGGAACTAAGATGTAGCCTAGGGTTTAGTGTGGTGGACTGATGTGTGCTGATTGTGGGCAGGACTCTACAGTCCTTCACCACTGAATCATTTCCACCCTCTTACATGTTTCAGTTTCTCTCTCTGTTGATTTTTCACCTCTCAGAGGGCTCAGAATGCGCAGTGGTCAGCTCTTATATATGTTTCCTGGATGAGCCCTTTAAAACTAATTTTGTTGGGGGGGTTCCCTCTAGGGCCACTGCATGTCACAGAGGGTAAACCCCGCAGGCACTCTCACTTGGCCTCTGGTCACCCAGGGGCACCTTTCAGCTGGGAGAAACAAAATGCCCTTTCTCTTCAGAGCTAAGGAGCTTAGTCTCCCATTTTATCTATGAAAAGGGCAATTCAGTTTCTCATGCAAATATGCAGACAAACCAGTTGAGCTTCATATTGGGGAAAAAACAATGGAGAAGACACTTTAGAATGCACTCCCATACTAGAAACCAAATGGGGTACTTGAAAGGGGGTTGTTCTTCTTGTCTTTAGGAAAGGAAAATGGAGAGGACTCTTTATAATGCACCTCTGAACTAGCATTAGGATCCTAAATAACATCCTAGGAGAAAAAAAACCCACCTTAGAATAAATCAAGAACCATCAACCTAGCTCTGAGTTCAGGCAACTCCTTCATGTTCTGAGTCTTCTCAGAGGGCGACATGTCTGGGTGCCAAGTTATTGACAAATAGAGTCATACTCTGTAAAACATATGAAGAGATTTATTCTGAGCCAAATATGAATGACCAATTGCCCATGATACAGCCCTCAGAAGAGCCTGAGAACATGTGTCCAAGGTGGTCAGGCCACACATGGTTTTATACATTTCAGGAAGACATAAGACATCAATCAATACATGTAAGATGTACATCGGTTTTGTCCAGAAAGGCAGAACAACTGCAAGCAGGGGTTTCCAGGTCATAGGTAGATTCAAAGATTTTCTGATTGGCAGTTGAAAGATTTAAGTTATTGTGTAAAGATTTAGAATCAATAGAAAGAAATGTCTGCGTTAAGATAAAAGGTTGTGAGACCAGGCACCGTGGCTCATGCCTGTAATCCCAGGACTTTGGGAGGCTGAGGTGGGCAGATCACTTGAGGCCAGGAGTTGGAGACCAGCCTGGCCAACATGGCAAAACCCATGTCTACTAAAAATACAAAAATTAGCCAGGCATGGTGGCACAAGCCTGTAATCCCAGCCAGGCAGGAGGCTGAGGCATGAGAATCACTTGAACCCGGGAGGCAGAGGTTGCAGTGAGCCCAGATTGCACCACTGCACTTCAGACTGGGTGACAGAGCAAGACGCTGTCTCAATAAAAAGATAAGGGGTTGTGGAAACCAACGTTTTATTATGCAGATGAAGCCTCCAGGTAGCGGACTTCAGAGAGAATAGATTGTAAATGTTTCTTATCAGACTTAAAAAGGTGGTAGACTCTTAGTTAATTCTCTCCTGGATCAGGAAAAAAAAAAAAAAAAAACCTTGAAAGGAATGAGGATTATCTACAGAATGTAGATTTTTTTCCCCACAAGAGACAGCTTTGCAGGGCCATTTAAAAATATATCAAATAAATATATTTTAGGGTAAAACACTTGGATTTGTCACCTCTCAGAGGATTCAAAATGCAGAGTGGTTAGCTCTTACATGTGTTTTCTGGATGAGCCTTTTAAAACTTATAGACCTGATATCTGTCATGTAATGCTATATTAGAGTCAGGCTGGAATTTTGTGTCTTATTTCTACAAAAAGTCTGTTTTGTCAGTCTTAAGATCTCTGTTTTAATAGCAGTGCTGGTCAGTTGTGCCTGAATTCCAAAGGGTGGAGAGTATGAGACATGTGTCACCCCACTTCCCATTATGGCCTGAACTAGTTTTTAAGATTAACTTGGTAATGCTCTTGGCTAAGAAGAAGGGTCCATTCAATTTATTGAGGGGACTTAGAGTTTTATTTTTGGTTTACACCCTGTGAACTGAAGCTAGGCAACTTAAACTTTAGGAGAAAATAATGGCAACCTATTTGTATACAAAAATTATTTTCATCTCTATCTACTGATATATGGACTTCAGAATAATATGGCCTATGTCGGTTTTCCAGGATTGTTCTTCCTTTTTTGTTTATTTGTTGTTTTCTTTCTCTCTTTCTCATCCTATTTTTTTCTTCATAGAACGTGAGGCTTCACAACCTGCTAAAATAATAGTTTCTAACAATGTGGGACCTATTTATCTGGGAATAAACCATCCTGGTCACAAGAGATCAGACAAAACCTAAGACCAGAGACTCATTTTTCTCTAAAATTCTTTCTCTGAAAGATCTTAAAAAGAAAAAGGGGGAACAGAAGTGAAAGCAATATAAAAACTTAGGACCCCAGTTCACTGTGCCAAAAGGAAAAAAAAATAAGCTGAAAGCTGAATCATGCAGGAAGCTGCCTTTCCTTTTATTCCTAAACAGAGAGATACAGATAAAAGGTGAAATATCTCCCCTAGTTGCTAATCTGTGTTGACTTTATCTTATGTAAAGTGCCAGTTTACTAAACATGAGATGAATACGTAATTGACTATTCCCATACCTGCACCTTTTCTATTGCAACATGTGGATTTAGTAATGTGACTGTTTTTCCCCTTCAAATATTGAAGCCCTCAAAATTATCTTTGGAGAAACGTACAGAACACAAACTGTTTCTGTGATTCTGTGCTTTTTTTCTCCTGGGCATCAGCCTTAACCTTGGCAAACTAAACTTCTAAATTGATTGAGACCTTTCTCAGATATTTTTTGGTTTACAAATTGGCGACCAGTGGAAGGGAATCTAAGTGGAGGTGATCCTGACCGACAAATGTCCTATTGGTGCTTGGTACCAGCTTGAACGATCTTTATTGCTCAAATTAATAGGACAATCTGCTCAGGTCTAGGGAGCTCCCCACTGCAGAAAATCGCTGATCTCCCAAAATTTGGTTGATATCTAAGGTTTCTTTTGCTGTACAACTCCTTTTCTGGGGTTTTACTCACTTCCAACAAGGCAGGTGAGTTTTCCTTCTTCCGTAATGATGGAAAACAGGTGATTCTTTTCAGGAGTTTCAACTCACTTCCAACAGGGAAGGCAAGTTTAAGGTTTTTTCCTGCGTCTAAGATGGCGGAGGGCAATCTTCAGCCTGGGCCCCATTCCTAGGTAAGTAGCCGAATTGGGATTTTGTCTTGGAAATTCTCCTGAATTACTAAAAGTTAACATTAACACCCAGCCGGTCTGAATTTCTCCTTACCATTAGAGCGCTCAGTAATTGTATAAATTGGCCAGTTGTTTGTTTGTTTGCTTAAGTGTTTTTTTGTTTGTTTCTGGGTTTGTTGTTTTTCATGGTGGTGGTTTTTGTTGTTTTGGTCTTTTTCCCATTGGGTTTGACCAACTGGTAGATTTCCTTTGGTCGAATTTGAAGGAAAGTTCCAAATTATGAGGAACAATGCCTCTGAATTGGCTAAATTCCCACAGCTGAACAACAACAAAAGGAGACAAAAGAAGAAAACACAGCCAGCAAAAGGGAAAAAAAAAAAAAAAAGAAAAGAAAATTTTTGACTACCTGAAGGTCTTTATTTACAAAACAAGGCCACCTTTTGCTAGCCCCGCCAAACTGAGAGAGCAATAGTGGTGACCCCATGCTGTGGTTCAGTAGCTAAGATTCTGCCCTTTTTTCACCAGAGCAGCCTGGTTTTGGTTCCTAAATGAAATCCTTTCTGGTTTGATATTTGTGTTACTTTTGAAATACTGGCAGTTCGTCCCAGCTAAAATATGGTAATCAGATTTAAAAGGAATTTTTTAAGAGCTCTATGGTTAAAAGTCAGCTTACTTAAAAGCAGATATCCAACGGGTGTGTGTGTGTGTGTGTGTGTGTGTGTGTGTGTGGTGTGTATCTTTTATGCTTTTTCTCCTAGAATTTGTTTTTTGAGCAAAAGTTTCTTTTTCTTCTCAGTCAGCTGAATTTTATTTTCTCCATTTGTTTCTGCCTTTCTCTCCTTTCTCTCGCAACCCTCTGCTGCCTGACGGACCTAAAATAATGTCTAACAGCTCAGTATATCTTAAGCAAAACAGAGAAGGCACCAGACTCTTTTTTTGGAGAGAAACCTCTGTTTTTTCTTACAGAACTCCAAGAACGTGAAGTTCTTCTGACATCTTGTACTGCTTGCTTTTGTATTGTGTTTATTTATTTATTTTTGACTAAAATGTTATTACAACAGAGACTATTCTTGGGGGTTTAAGACAAGAAAGGGTATGGTTTAGACACAGAAAAATATCTTTGTACTGCTGATTAAAAGAATCAAACTCTGTAAAATATTTGAAGAGATTTATTCTGTGCCAAATATGAATGACCAATGGCCCATGACACAGCCCTCAGGAGGTCCTGAGAACATATGCCCAAGGTAGTAGGGCCACGGTGTGGTTTTATACATTTTAGGGAGACATAAGACATCAGTCAATACATGTAAGATGTACATTGATTAGGTCCAGAAAGGCAGGATGATTGAAAGCAGGGGGCTTCCAGGTCACAAGTAGATTCAAACATTTTCCAATTGGCAATTGGGTGAAAGAGTTATGTTACTGTTTAAAGACTTAGATGCAATAGAAAGTAATGTCTGGGTTAAGATAAAGGTTGTGGAAAGCAATGTTTTATCATGCAAATGAAGCCTCCAGGTAGCAGGCTTCAGAGAGAATAGATTGCAAATGTTTCTTATCAGACTTGAGTCTGTTCTATCAGTAATTCCAAAAGGGAGTAGGGTACAATGAGGTATGTCCAGCTCCCCCTTCTCTTCATGGCCTGAACTAGTCTTTCAGGTTAACTTTGGAAAGCCCTTGACCAAAAGGAGGGGCCCATTCAGATGATTGAGGGACTTAGAATTTTATTTTTGTTTTACATTCTTCCCGAATGTAGAACGGATGTTGCCAGAAGCAACATCAATGGCCACCAAACTTTTATTTTGTCCCAAAGCATTGCTGGGTGGCATGGCTGCCTGCCCTGGATCCATCCTGTCCCTCGGTAGAACCCCTACAGCCAAGAGCCTTAGAGCCAAAAGACTTACGGCCAATTTAAATGTTGTAAGCTAGATGCCAGTGGATATGAGCAGGCATTCATTAACCTTTAAACATTTTTTATGTAATATAAAAACCAACAAACAAAAAGCCAAGGGTGAGGTTCAAAATTAACTTATCTTTAACTTCTATGTTCTGAGCTACTGCAATTTTGGTTTTAGTAACAGACTTATAGCGATTAGCTATATAAAACATAAGCATGGTTAAATCCTTTTAAGCTAAGAAATTTGGAGATTTTGTCATAATGCTTTTTGTGGTCTTTTAGTAATTTGTTTTAAGGTGGCTGACAATTTTTTTAAAATACATCTATCTACATAAATCTCATAACTGGGAGTATTATACCCAGGAGGCTTTGTCACAAGGTATCTTTATATCCTCTGAGTAATAATTTTCTTTTAATTCTATAGGAAGCAGTAAATTTTTTATGGTTGGGATGCGTGAGAAGCTGCTACATAATAGTACTGAAGGCAAAGTCCCTTGTTTTACCAGCTGTTTAGACATCTGTGTACCCATCCTTGATTCGGAGGGTCTGAACTAATTCTGTCCCTCAACACTGTTCCTTACAATCTCACATGCCCACCTCTTCTGTGATAGTCACTGGGCTTTGAGGGAGGATGCTTGTAAAGCTTTAGCAGCAGGGAATTGGCAGTGAAAAACACATCGGGCCCAGTGGAATTCCAAATGACGGAGATTCGCAGGCTTTGTCAGATAATCTCTAGTCTTCAGAATACCACAATTCTGGTTTTCTCAGAAGAAGTAATAAAACAAGAGATAAATAATATTAATAATTTGAAAATTAAAAGAGAATATGTGTGTCAGAACAAAGAAATCTATTCCATAAGAATGCTAACTAAAAACATGAAGAAAAATTATAAGCTTTTGTCTTTAGGGGATTATTGTAGCTAAGGAATAATTCATGATTCAACCTGCACTCAAAAGCAAAGTCAAGGCTAGAAACTAGTAACAGGTGTTACAGTTTTCCTTTGAAACAATTTCTCTCTCTCTCTAGCCCTTCTTTCTACTAAAGAAACAAGTAAGACCAACTTGTGTTTAAAATAAGTTTTATGCTTATTATACTTGGCCTGATTATTCACATAAAGTGCAGCAATAATATATTGGCCATATAGGCTATTTTCAAGTTGGCTTTGTTGGAACTTTACCTAAAAATATGTTATATTAGTCCAAGCCTTGGTAAAATAACCAATGTCTCCAATCTTCCTGTTTTAAAAAAAGATTCTTACTAAATTTATGCAGATAACTATATTTTCATGAAATCACAAATAGTTTTTAAATTTTGGAGAACTCAGAGAGAAAGGTAAATTTGCTGACAAAAACATACTTTCTCCAATGGTGCTAAACAATAAAGAACTCAGAAGTAAAAGATTTCCTTGACTCTTCTTTAACCAGAACAGTAGCCTTCCAAAGAAGATGTTGTTTGTTCACTTTGGAACTGCCATTCTCAAGCCAAGCCGCTCTTGTCAGATAAGAGCTGTCTATCAGGCACTGGAGGATCTGGCAGCTCCTCAAATAGAGTTAGTCCTAGGGAAAAAAAAAAAAAAAGAGGCTCCCTGCTCATAAGTACCTCCTCCTTGCATCACCACATAGCAGGATTCTATATAAACCACTTTTATTTTATCATAGAACTGTTTTGGGCATCATTATTTCCATTAGCATACGAGTAGCTTTAGTTAACATTCCATAGCAAGGCAGTAAATGCCCCTCAAGTGGAAATTCTCCAGTCCAAAGTCCTATGTGCTCATACGTTTTTTGCTATAAGCCCTAATAAATGCTCCACAAAGAGCTATCAAGTGGAGGTTTTCTGCTTATTATAAGGTGCTAGTCCTGACTAGTGCTCCAGCTTCTACCCTATATTCTGTGGACTCAGGCAATCTTACTATTAATAGTTCCCATTTAGTGTGTCCAATTAATATTTCTTAAAGGGTCGATTTACATGCCTTCAGTTTTATAGTACTACGTAGGGGAAACATCCCCCAGTTACATACAATACCCGTTTTCATAAGACATTTGCATAAAGAAATCACAGCTACCTTACATAAAGTCTGTTTAAACATCTCAAATTTCATAATCCTATCAACCTTTACATTTTTATGTTCTGGTCGCAGGAACTTGTCTCCTTTACCCCTAGACCATTTTACCTTTCCCGGTGAAAAAGGATTTAGGTTTCCAGCAGGGAGTTGAGCGAAGTTACTCAGACCCTTTTGTAAATCTTTATCTTAATTTGCCTCAGCGTTACCCAAGGCAATGTCAGCTTTCTCATTATAACCTTTGCCTTTTGATTTTTCTTAAATTTCTCCAGTCTGAGGCAAATGCAGAACACTGGTTTGTGACCCTTTAAAGCTGGGGACCAGCAGACATTCCCTTGGTCCACTCAACATTTGACAGTGTTGTAAAGACCTTTGTTTTAATTCCATCCATTTTCATTTTATTTATTTCATTTCTTAATAACCATCTAAAGATTTACACCACCCTTCTGGGATGAGTCCTTTCACTTTCTTTTGCCTTTCCCATTTTTGTTTTATTTTGTTAATTACTCTAAAGTTTTACTAGCATCTATAAGACCTATGAGGACAGAAAATTTGATGAGTGTTCTCAAACAATTCTTTGATTCTGTGGGAGTCATGTCACCTGGGGTGCCCATGTAGAAGGGCCCTCTTAACCACAGCATTTACTATAATCTGGGTCATAAGCATTGTCAATGGGAGAGTATCTTGGTCTTCCTAAAGCCAGTCCCACATGGCTTGCATATGAAGCATATCAGCTGCTTCATCTGGGGTGCTTCACTTGGCAATTTATAGGGAGAGCTGGGAAGTCTCCTTCTGATATGGTTTGTCGAATTATAATCCTCAGTTTGGAAGAGGGGCCTGGTGGGAGGTGATTGGATCATGGGGACGGACTTGCCACTTGTTTTTCTCATGATAGTGAGTTCTCAAAATACCTGGTTGTTTAAAAGTGTGTTGCACTTCCTCCTTCTCACTCCTTCTCCTACTCTGGTCATGTAAGACGTGCCCGTTTTCCTCTCTGACATCTACCATGATTGTAAGTTTCCTGAGGCCTCCACAGCTGTGCTTCCTATACAACCTGCAGAACCAATTAAACCTCTTTTTTTTTTATAAATAACCTAGTCTCAGGTGGTTCTTCATAGCAATGCAATAATGGACTAATACACCTTTTCAGGGTAAACAGACCTTACAGTGGCATTTATCCAGTCCACTAGGCTGGCTATTCTCTCAGGAATAACCTCCTGTGCATCTGAATCACATATACTCATCAGTGATTGTTTAATAGTGAGCTGTGGGTCCTGCATCAACCCAAACATGCCTTTTCATTCTGCAGCATTTCAAATGAAAGATTCTGTCCTTAAAGTAGTTATGATCCGTTATAGTAAAGGTTTCTCAAGAAGCTGATGGAATCTACAAAATGGAACATTTCCTTTACATTATACCCTCTGGTTTTAATAGTTACTTGGTTTTGCCCTTCTCCTACACAACTATCTTGTTGGTAACCACAGGACTCAGAGGTAACTTTTGTTTTTGCTGGTTTAATTTTTCCTTTTGTGGTACCTTTGAGGCTAGTGGCCTGAGCTGAGACAGACCCATATTTGAGCTTGGCCCAGCCTTAATGCCCAACCTAGCATTCCTTTTTACTTTCATTTTAGCTATTACATATAACAATAACTAATGTATTGAATACTTTATCTTTTCCTTATTAGTTTGCATTTTCTTATGCATTCAGTGAACTCCCTGTGAGAATGAGTATGATCCAACTCTAAATTCCACTGATAATTTTTACCTTTAGTAATTGAATGCAGCCCAGCTACAGCTTCTTAAGATGGGTGACCATGTGGCTGCCCAAGAGTCAAGGTTTCTCATTCCCCACCTTTTTATTTTCTCTTTCTACATTCAGTTTTATTAGTTTTTATGTATTATAAAGCAACTCTTAAATAGTGTGTAAACTAGAAAAATTCACATTTTTTTTTTGGCAAAAACCACATGCTTGTGTTTTTATAAACTTCACCAAAACCACCTTTGACTCTCCTACTATTTTAACTCTTAGTGATATGGTTTGGCTATGTCCCCACCCAAATCTCATCTTGAATTATAACTCCCACAATTCCCACACATCATGGAGGAATCCAGTAGGAGGCGATTGAATTATGGGGGCAGGTCTTTCCTGTACTGTTCTTCTGATAGGGAATGAGTCTCATGAGATCTGATGGTTTTAAAAATGGGAGTTTTGGCCGGGCACAGTGGCTCATGCCTGTAATCTCAGCACTTTGGGAGGCTTAGGCAGATGGATGACCTTCGGTCAGGAGTTCGAGACCAGCCTGGCCAACATGGTGAAACCCAGTCTCTACTAAAACTACAAAAATTAGTGGGGCATGGTGGTGGGCATCTGTAATCCCAGCTACTGAGGAGGCTGAGGCAGGAGAATCACTTGAAGCCAGGAGGCAGAGTTTGCAGTGAGCCCAGATGGTGCCACTGCACTCCAGCCTTGGCAACAGAGTGAGACTATGACTCAAAAACTAAAACAAAAACAGAAAACACCAGAGTTTCTCTGCGCAAGCTCTCCCTTTGCCTGCTGCCATCCACATAAGATGTGACTTGCTCCTCCTTGCCTTCTGCCATGATTGTGAGGCCTCCCCAGCCATGTGGAAAAGTGAGTCTAATTAAACCTCTTTCTTTTGTAAATTGCCCAGTCTCAAGTATGTCTTTATAGGCAGCATGAAAATGAACTAATACGCTTAGTAACCCAAATTCCCAATTAATTTAACAACATGACTTTAAGATTTTTAACTATTGGAGAGAATTTTGATTACATTTACCAAATTAGTCTTACCAAGTATTACTAAAGTCATGTGAGCTAAAAGGCATCAGAGAGCTGGCTTTTATTAGCCTGGTAAGCACTTTTCTTTAAGCCAATTGATTACAGCTCTTCATATAGTCGTGACATATTGTTTCCACATGACACACGTAAACATATAGACATACAGACAAAGGCAGGTGCAAAATGCTTTTTTATTTCCCTGTTTTTAAAAGTTCTCTCCCTTAATTTAGACCATTAATAAAAAAATTTATAGGAGCCAATAAACATTGAAAGAGAGAGTTACCATCCCAGGCCTTCTCAAACGGAAAAGAGCTGAAGCAGCAGGGTACAGCAGAAATTGAACTTCTGAGATATCAATCTAAGAATTGAAAAAACAAAGATTATATAATTTAAAAATAAATTTCTTGCATTAAGAGTAAGTCAATTTTAATAAAATTTTGTCCTAACCAGTTATTTAGTTTTGTCTTAGTGTATTTTTAATATCAAAGACCAATTTCTAAAAAGACTATTATAATTTCCTTTTAAGGATAGCCAATTTGATCATATAACTTTTAAAATACTCTTTTGCTAAGCTTCTTACAACTTACACAGACCATTCACAACACACTTAGACTTTCTCTTTTGTCCTTAATATACATCTCTTTTTTGAACAATCATTTTATTTTAGGACAGAAATTTACCATATAAGATCCTCTCTCATATAAAGTCATTTTTCTTTTATCTGTTATTTACCAAAAAGCACCTCTTTATGTCTCTTATTTCCTGGTTTATTTACCTTGCTTTATATATAATCTTTAAATAGACTTTGAATTAAACACAAAAATTTACCCTTTAATAAGAATACATTTTTTAGAAAAAATGTTTTTCTGCAGTATAATTTTTTAAATTGGAAATTAGACATTTAATGAATATCTATTATTAAATTTGATATAACTTTAGATTCTAAATTATATGACAAGTTTGTTTACAAGCATTTATTACATTTGCCCAATTATTTAATTTTTAATAATTTACCTAGTATTCATAAAAACTGTGATAGTCATCATTTAAAATTATTTTTTCTGTTAGCCACTTTTATAGCCTATGAATTTCAGGTGTTTAAGAAACAATGTTAACTCTTTGGATATTACCAATAACTCAGGATTTAGCTGTTTTTATTAAACTAACAATATTAAATGTCTTATTTATCAAAAATTAAACTACCAAAGATCATTCTCTTTGGGGCTGAGTTTATAGTTTTATAGCCCTTGTGCCACATTTTGACACCTTATAGTTTTTGGCAGGATAAGTGTGAAATCACTTGATCAATAAATGCAAACAAAATGCTGAAAATTCTTAAGAAATCTCTAATATTACTTTACCAATAATTTTAAAGCCAGCTTATTTATCAAAGATTTTACTTAAAGTAAACTTGAAAAGCATTTGGGCTTATTATTAATTTATGAGTATGCCTTAACTGTAAGCCAATTTGGTACCTTTTAACCAAAATATATAACAAAATATGTGTCCATAGGCATAAACACCTGTATACACACTCATACAAAGATCCTATAGCTTTTACATTAGAACTTTAGCCATGACATATTAATACAATCTTATGGTTTACAAAAATAAAGCACAGCACACAAAAAACATGCATGTATCCAAACAGTAGTATTTATCTCAGTAGAAAAATAACAGCAAATTTAAAGCAGGCAGAAAACCAAATAGAGAAATACAGAATTTAGGAACTAAATGGTTGCAGGTTAACCTTTGGGCTCTGAATTTTTGCTTGATGTAATTTGCCCATCAGTTTAAAATGTGCACAACAGGCCATAATATGGAACCAGCTGGAATACAAGAAAAGCTGGCATGTCTTCAAACTTTTCCATTCTACACAAATGCTTGCAAGTAGAGGTGGCATGAAACCACAGGGTGCTTGAAAAAGGGTTATTCTCCTTATCTTTTTTTTAATTTTATTTATTTATTTATTTTTATTTTTTGGTTTTTTAAAAAATTTTTTGTATTATACTTTAAGTTCTGGGATACATGTGCAGAATACGCAGGTTTGTTACAAAGGTCTACACATGCCATGGTGGTTTGCTGCACCCATCAAACCATCAGCTATATTAGGTATTTCTCCTAATACTATCTCTCCCCTGGCCCTCTACCTTCCAACAGGCCCTGGTGTGTGATATTCACCTCCCTGTGTCCATGTGTTCTCATTGTTTGACTCCCACTTATGAGTGAGAACATGTGGTGTTTGGTTTTCTGTTCTTGTGTTAGTTTGCTGAGAATGATGGTTTCCAGCTTCATCCATGTCCCTGCAAAGGACATGAACTCATCATTTTTTATGGCTGCATAGTATTTTATGGTGTATATGTGCCACATTTTCTTTACCCAGTCTATCATTGATGGGCATTTGGGTTGGTTCCAAGTCTTTGCTATTCTGAACAGTGCCATAATAAACATACGTGTGCATGTGTCTATAGTAGAATGATTTATGCTCCTTTGGGTATATACCCAGTAATGGGATTGCTGGGTCAAATGGTATTTCTGGTTCTAGATCCTTGAGGAATTGCCACACTGTCTTCCACAATGGTTGAACTAATTTACCCTCCCACCAACAGTGTAAAAGCATTTTTAGTTCTCCACATCCTTCCAGCAGGTGCTGTTTCCTGACTTTTTAATGAACACCATTCTAACTGGCATGAGATGGTATCTCATTGTGGTTTTGATTTGCATTTCTCTAATGACCAGTGATGATGAGCTTTTTTTCATATGTTTGTTGGCTGCAAAAATGTCTTCTTTTGAGGAGTGTTTGTTCATATACTTCGCCCACTTTTTGATGGGGTTGTATTTTTTCCAATACTATGTCAGCAGTGGTGAGAGAGGGCATCTTTGTCTTGTGCCATTCTCAAAGGGAATGCTTCCAGCTTTTGCCCATTCAGTATGATATTGGCTGTGAGTTTGTCATAAATAACTCTTATTTTGAAATATGTTCCATCAATACCTAGTTTATTAGGTTTTTAGCATGAATTTTATTGAAGGCATTTTCTGCATCTATTGAGACAATCATGTGGTTTTTGTCATTGGTTCTGTTTACATGATGGATTACGTTTATTGATTTGCATATGTTGAAACAGCCTTGCATTCCAGGGACAAAGTCAACATGATCATGGTGGATAAGCTTTTTGATACGCTGCTGGATTTGATTTGCCAGTATTTTATTGTATTATTATATATTTTGTTATTATTGTATTATTTTATTCATCAGGGATATTGGCCTGAAATTTTCCTTTTTTGTTGTGTCTCTGCCAGGTTTTGGTATCAGGATAATGCTGGCCTCATAAAATGAGTTAGGGAGGATTCCCTCTTTTTCTATTTTTTGGAATAGTTTCAGAAGGAATGGTACAAGCTCCTATTTATACCTCTGATAGAATTTGACTGTGAATCTGTCTGGTCCTGGGCTTTTTTTTGGTTGGTAGGCTATTAATTTCTGTCTCAATTTTAAAACTTGTTATTGCTCTATTCAGGGATTCCAATTCTTCCTGGTTTACACCTGGGAGGATGTATGTCCAGGAATTTACCCATTTCTTATAGATTTTCTAGTTTATTTGCACAGAGGTGTTTATACTATTCTCTGATGGCAGTTTGTATTTCTGTGATATCAGTGGCGATACTGCCTTTATCATTTTTTATTGCATCTATTTGATTCTCCTCTCTTTTCTTCTATATTAGTCTGGCTAGTGGTCTATCTATTGGGTTGATCTTTTCAGAAAACCAGCCCCTGGATTCATTGATTTTTTTAAAGGGATTTTCGTGTCTTTATCTCCTTCAGTTCTTCTCTGATCTTAGTTATTTCTTGCCTTCTGCTAGCTTTTGAATTTATTTGCTTTTGCTTCTGTACTTCTTTTAATTGTGATGTTAGGGAATCATTTTTGGATCTTTCCTGCTTTCTCTTGTGGGGATTTTGTGCTATTAATTTACCTGTAAACACTGCTTTAGCTGTGTCCCAGAGATTCTGGTACGTTGTGTCTTTGTTCTCTTTGGTTTCAAAGAACTAGTTTATTTCTGCCTTAATTTTGTTATTTACCCAGTAGTCATTCAGGAGCAGGTTGTTCAGTTTCCTTGTAGTTGTGTGGTTTTGAGTGAGTTTCTTAATCCTAATTTCTAATTTGATTGCACTGTGGTGTGAGAGACAGTTTGTTATTATTTCTGTTGTTTTGTGTTTGCTGAGGGATGTTAGACTTCCAATTATGTGGTTGATATTAGAATAAGTGCTATTTGGTGCTGAGAAGAATGTATATTCTGTTCATTTGGGGTGGAGAGTTCTGTAGATGTCTATTAGGTCCACTTGGTCCAGAGCTGAGTTCAAGTCCTGAATATCCTTGTTAATTTTCTGTCTCGTTGGTCTGTCTAATATTGACAGTGGGGTGTTAAAGTCTCCCACTATTATTATGTTGGCATCTAGGTCTCTTTTTTGGTCTTAAGAACTTGCTTTATGAATCTGGGTGCTCCTGTATTGGGTGCATTTATATTTAGGATAGTTAGCTCTTCTTGTTGCATTGATCCCTTTAGCATTATGTTATGCCCTTCTTTGTCTTTTTGATTTTTGTTGGCTTAAAGTCTGTTTTATCAGAGATTAGGATCACAAACCCTGTTTTTTGCTATTTGTTTGTTTTGCTTTCCATTTGCTTGGTAAATATTCCTCTATCCCTTTATTTTGAGCCTATGCGTGTCTTTGCACATGAGATGGGTCTCCTGAATACAGCACACTGATGAGTCTTGACTCTCTATCCAATTTGCCAGTCTGTGTCTTTTAATTGGGGCATTTAGCCCATTTACATTTAAGGTTAATATTGTTATGTGTGAATTTGATCCTGTCATTATGATGCTAGCTGGTTATTATGCACGTTAGTTGATGCAGTTTCTTCATAGTGTCAATGGTCTTTACAATTTGGCATGTTGTTGCAGTTGCTAGTACTGGCTGTTTCTTTCCATGTTTAGTGCTTCCTTCAGGAGTTCTTGTAAGGCAGGCCTGGTGGTGACAAAATCTCTCAGCATTTGCTTGTCTGTAAAGGATTTTTTTTCTCCTTCATTTATGATGCTTAGTTTGGCTGGATATGAAATTCTGGGTTGAAAATTCTTCTGTTTAAGAATGTTGAATTTTGGCCCCAACTCTCTTCTGGCTTGTAGAGTTTCTGCAGAGAGATCCACTGTTAGTCTGATGGGCTTCCTTTTGTGGGAAACCCAACCTTTCTCTCTGGCTGCCCTTAACAGTTTTTTCCTTCATTTCAACCTTGGTGAATCTGATGATTATGTGTCTTGGTGTTGCTCTTCTCAAGGCATATCTTTGTGGTGTTCTCATATTTCCTGAATTTGAATGTTGGCCTGCCTTGCTAGGTTGGGGAAGTTCTTCTGGATAATATCCTGAAGGGTGCTTTCTAACATGGTTGCATTCTCCCTGTCACTTACATGTATACCAATCAAACATCGGTTTGGTCTTTTCACATAGTCCTGTATTCCTTGGAGGCTTATTTCATTCCTTTTCATTCTTTTTTCTCTAATCTTCTCTTCACACTTTATTTCATTAAGTTGATCTTCAATCTCTGATATCCTTTCATCTGCTTGATGAATTCATCTATTGAAACTTGTGTATGCTTCACTAAGTTCTCGTGCTATGTTTTTCACTCTGTCAGGTCATTTATGGTCTTCTCTAAATTGGTTATTCTAGTTAGCAGTTCCTACAATCTTTATCAAGGTTCTTAGCTTCCTTGCATTGGGTTAGAACATGCTCCTTTAGCTCAGAGGCATGTGTTATTACTTACCTTCTGAAACCTACTTCTGTCAATTCGTCAAACTCATACTCTGTCCAGTTTTGTTTCCTTGCTGGCTAGGAGTTGTGATCCTTTGGAGGAGAAGAGGCTTTCTGGTTTTTGCAATTTTCAGCCTCTTTGTGCTGATTTCTCTTCATCTTCATGGATTTATCTACCTTTGGTCTTTGATTTTGCTGACCTTCGGATGGGGTTTTGGTGTGGATGTCCTTTTTGTTGATGTCAATGTTATTCCTTTCTGTTTGTTAGTTTTCCTTCTAACAATCAGGCCCCTCTGCTGCAGGTCTGCTGAAGTTTGCTGGAGGTCCACTCCAGACCCTGTTTGCTTGGGTATCACCACGAAAGGCTGCAGAACAGCAAAGTTTGCTGCCTATTCCTTCCTCTGGAAGCTTCTTCCCAGAGGGGAACCTGACAGATACCAGCCGGATCTCTCCTGTATGAGATATCTGTCAACCCCTGTTGGGAAGTGTCTCCCAGCCAGGAGGCACAGGGGTCAGGGACCCACTTGAGGAGGCAGTCTGTCCCTTAGCATTGCTCAAATGCTGTGCTGGGAGATCTGCTGCTCTCTTCAGAGCTGCAGGCAGGAATGTTTAAGTCTGCTGAAGCTGCGCCCACAGACGCCCCTTCCCCCAGGTGCTCTGTCCCAGGTAGATGGGACTTTTATCTGTAAGCCCCTGACTGGGGCTGCTGCCTTTCTTTCAGAGATGCCCTACCCAGAGAGGAGGAATCTAGAGAAGCAGTCTGGCTACAGTGGTTTTGCCAAGATGCAGTGGCCTCTGCTCAGTTCGAACTTCCCCGTGGCTTTGTTTATGCTGTGAGGGGAAAACCGCCTACTCAAGCCTCAGTAATGGCGGAAGCCTTTTTCCCCATCAAGCTGGAGCATCCCAGGTTGACTTCAGACTGCTGTGCTGGCAACGAGAATTTCAAGCCAGTGGATCTTAGCTTGCTGGGCTCCATGGTGGTGGGATCCACTGAGCTAGACCACTTGCCTCCCTGGCCTCAGCCCCCTTTCCAGGGGGGTGAACGGTTCTGTCTCATTGGCTTTCCAGGTGCCACTGGGGTATGAAAAGGAATTCCTATAGTTAGCTCGGTGTCTGCCCAAACGGCCGCCCAGTTTTGTGCTTGAAACCTAGGACCCTGGTGGCATAGGCACCGGAGGGAATCTCTTGGTCTGCAGGTAGTGAAGACCGTGGGAAAAGCATAGTATTTGGGCCAGAATGCACCATTCCTCATGGCACAGTCCCTCATGGCTTCCCTTGGCTAGGGGAGGGAGTTCCTTGACCCCTTGTGCTTCCTGGGTGAGGTAACACCCCACCCTGCTTCTGCTTGCCCTCTGTGGGCTGCGCCCACTATCTAACCAGTCCCAGTGAGATGAGCCAGGTACCTCAGCTGGAAATGCAGAAATCACCCGCCTTCTGTGTTCATCTCGCTGGGAGCTGCAGACTGGAGCTGTTTCTATGCAACCATTTTGCCATGCCCCATTCTCCTTATCCTTTGTTCTTAATAATTCTTAAATAATTTGTTTCCTGCCTTTCTATTTTCTTTCTTTTTTTCTTTTTTTATATTAAAAGGAGGAACTAAGATGTAGCCTAGGGTTTAGTGTGGTGGACTGATGTGTGCTGATTGTGGGCAGGACTCTACAGTCCTTCACCACTGAATCATTTCCACCCTCTTACATGTTTCAGTTTCTCTCTCTGTTGATTTTTCACCTCTCAGAGGGCTCAGAATGCGCAGTGGTCAGCTCTTATATATGTTTCCTGGATGAGCCCTTTAAAACTAATTTTGTTGGGGGGGTTCCCTCTAGGGCCACTGCATGTCACAGAGGGTAAACCCCGCAGGCACTCTCACTTGGCCTCTGGTCACCCAGGGGCACCTTTCAGCTGGGAGAAACAAAATGCCCTTTCTCTTCAGAGCTAAGGAGCTTAGTCTCCCATTTTATCTATGAAAAGGGCAATTCAGTTTCTCATGCAAATATGCAGACAAACCAGTTGAGCTTCATATTGGGGAAAAAACAATGGAGAAGACACTTTAGTATGCACTCCCATACTAGAAACCAAATGGGGTACTTGAAAGGGGGTTGTTCTTCTTGTCTTTAGGAAAGGAAAATGGAGAGGACTCTGTATAATGCACCTCTGAACTAGCATTAGGATCCTAAATAACATCCTAGGAGAAAAAAAAACCCACCTTAGAATAAATCAAGAACCATCAACCTAGCTCTGAGTTCAGGCAACTCCTTCATGTTCTGAGTCTTCTCAGAAGGCGACATGTCTGGGTGCCAAGTTATTGACAAATAGAGTCATACTCTGTAAAACATATGAAGAGATTTATTCTGAGCCAAATATGAATGACCAATTGCCCATGATACAGCCCTCAGAAGAGCCTGAGAACATGTGTCCAAGGTGGTCAGGCCACACATGGTTTTATACATTTCAGGAAGACATAAGACATCAATCAATACATGTAAGATGTACATCGGTTTTGTCCAGAAAGGCAGAACAACTGCAAGCAGGGGTTTCCAGGTCATAGGTAGATTCAAAGATTTTCTGATTGGCAGTTGAAAGATTTAAGTTATTGTGTAAAGATTTAGAATCAATAGAAAGAAATGTCTGCGTTAAGATAAAGGGTTGTGAGACCAGGCACCGTGGCTCATGCCTGTAATCCCAGGACTTTGGGAGGCTGAGGTGGGCAGATCACTTGAGGCCAGGAGTTGGAGACCAGCCTGGCCAACATGGCAAAACCCATGTCTACTAAAAATACAAAAATTAGCCAGGCATGGTGGCACAAGCCTGTAATCCCAGCCAGTCAGGAGGCTGAGGCATGAGAATCACTTGAACCCGGGAGGCAGAGGTTGCAGTGAGCCCAGATTGCACCACTGCACTTCAGACTGGGTGACAGAGCAAGACGCTGTCTCAATAAAAAGATAAGGGGTTGTGGAAACCAACGTTTTATTATGCAGATGAAGCCTCCAGGTAGCGGACTTCAGAGAGAATAGATTGTAAATGTTTCTTATCAGACTTAAAAAGGTGGTAGACTCTTAGTTAATTCTCTCCTGGATCAGGAAAAAAAAAAAAAAAAAACCTTGAAAGGAATGAGGATTATCTACAGAATGTAGATTTTTTTCCCCCACAAGAGACAGCTTTGCAGGGCCGTTTAAAAATATATCAAATAAATATATTTTAGGGTAAAACACTTGGATTTGTCACCTCTCGGAGGATTCAAAATCCAGAGTGGTTAGCTCTTACATGTGTTTTCTGGATGAGCCTTTTAAAACTTACAGACCTGATATCTGTCATGTAATGCTATATTAGAGTCAGGCTGGAATTTTGTGTCTTATTTCTACAAAAAGTCTGTTTTGTCAGTCTTAAGATCTCTGTTTTAATAGCAGTGCTGGTCTGTTGTGCCTGAATTCCAAAGGGTGGAGAGTATGAGACGTGTGTCACCCCCACTTCCCATTATGGCCTGAACTAGTTTTTAAGATTAACTTGGTAATGCTCTTGGCTAAGAAGAAGCGTCCATTCAATTTATTGAGGGGACTTAGAGTTTTATTTTTGGTTTACACCCTGTGAACTGAAGCTAGGCAACTTAAACTTTAGGAGAAAATAATGGCAACCTATTTGTATACAAAAATTATTTTCATCTCTATCTACTGTTATGTGGACTTCAGAATAATATGGCCTATGTCGGTTTTCCAGGATTGTTCTTCCTTTTTTGTTTATTTGTTGTTTTCTTTCTCTCTTTCTCATCCTATTTTTTTCTTCATAGAACATAAGGCTTCACAACCTGCTAAAATAATAGTTTCTAACAATGTGGGACCTATTTATCTGGGAATAAACCATCCTGGTCACAAGAGATCAGACAAAACCTAAGACCAGAGACTCATTTTTCTCTAAAATTCTTTCTCTGAAAGATTTTAAAAAGAAAAAGGGGGAACAGAAGTGAAAGCAATATAAAAACTTAGGACCCCAGTTCACTGTGCCAAAAGGAAAAAAAATAAGCTGAAAGCTGAATCATGCAGGAAGCTGCCTTTCCTTTTATTCCTAAGCAGAGAGATACAGATAAAAGGTGAAATATCTCCCCTAGTTGCTAATCTGTGTTGACTTTATCTTATGTAAAGTGCCAGTTTACTAAACATGAGATGAATACGTAATTGACTATTCCCATACCTGCACCTTTTCTATTGCAACATGTGGATTTAGTAATGTGACTGTTTTTCCCCTTCAAATATTGAAGCCCTCAAAATTATCTTTGGAGAAACGTACAGAACACAAACTGTTTCTGTGATTCTGCGCTTTTTTTCTCCTGGGCATCAGCCTTAACCTTGGCAAACTAAACTTCTAAATTGATTGAGACCTGTCTCAGATACTTTTTGGTTTGTAAGGCCCACGAAGATCTTACTGCTCCATGACTCTGCACCACTTTTCTGACCACAGGTGATTTTTCCCTACTTTGGCAAACAAATTGAGAAGTTAGTAAAATCATAACTTATCCTTCTTCTATATTTTCTCAGCACTACGCACATTTATGATTATGTTGTTAAAAAAAATAACAATTTGTGAGGAAAAGGAAGAGGACCAGGTGCCACCTGCCTGCATTCTTCCTGGATGCTGGAGGCAGTGAGGGGGCAGCAGTGTGAGGTGACTTTAGGGTGACCTTGCCTTCTGGCTGTGCCTCCTCCCAGAGCCCAAGAAGCCTTGAGACTGTGGCATCCAGTGCTGAAAGGAGGAGACGGCGGCCCAGCCAAGGGTAAATGAGTTTCTGATGGATCATGGCAGACAGGAGGCAGAACTAGATTGCAGCTCCGACTAGGATGGACAGAGCAGCATGTGGAGGCTCACATAATAAATTTTTGCTCCGGAATGACTGCAGGAATAAATCAGGAAAATGGAGAGGACCCACAGACCCTCTGAAGGAAGCAGATTGCTCCTGCAGGACCCAGGAGACACCCCAAATACTGTGCTGGTATCCACAGCTGAGAGAGCCACAGACAGTTCACATCACAGGACTCTGTGCAGACATCCCAAGTACCAGCCTGGAGCCTGGTAGACGTGCTGGGTGGCTAGATCCAGAAGAGATAAAAATACCACAGCTCAGCTCTCAGGAAGCCACATCCCTAGGAAGAGGAGGATGGTACTACATGAAGGGGAACACACTTAGGGACAACAGTTCTGAGCAGCCTTCAGCCCTAGACCTTCCCTCTGACAGAGTCTACCCAAATGAGAAGGAACCAAAAAACAACTCTGGTAATACGACAAAGCAAGGTTCTTTAACACCCCCTAAACAATCACACTAGCTCACCAGTAATGAATCCAAACCAAGAAGAAATCTTTGATTTACTTAAAAAAGATTCAGTAGGTTAGTTATTAATTTAATCAGGGAGGCACCAAAGAAAGGTGAAGCCCAATGTAAGGAAATCAAAATAATAATACAAGAAGTGAAGGGAGAAATATTCAATGAAATAGCATAAATAAAAAACAATCAAAACTTCAGGAAACAATAGACACACTTATAGAAATGCAAAACACTCTGGAAAGTCTTAGCCATAGAATCAAAGAAGTAGAAGAAGGAAATTCAGAGATCAAAGACAAGGTCTTTGAATTAACCCAATAAAACAAAGACAAAGAAAAAAGAAAAAGAAAATATGAACAAAGCTTTCAAGAAGTCTGGGATTATTTTAAATGACCAAACCTAAGAATAATAGGTGTTCCTGAGGAAGAAGAGAAATCTAAAGTTTGAAAAACATATTTGGGGGAATAATCGAGGAAAACTTCTCTGGCCTTGCTAGAGACCTAGACATCCAAATAAAAGAAGCAAAAAGAACACCTGGGAAATTCATCACAAAAAGATCATCTCCCAGGCACATTGTTGTCAGGTTATCTAAAGTTAAGATGAAGGAAAGAATCTTAAGAGCTGTGGTACAGAAGCACCAGGTAACCTATAAAGGAAAAGCTATCATATTAACAGCAGATTTCTCAGCAGAAACCCTACAAGCTAGAAGGGTTTGGGGCCCTATCTTCAGCCTCCTCAAACAAAACAATTATCAGTCAAGAATTTTGTATCCAGTGAAACTAAGCTTCACATGTTAAGGAAAGATACAGTCTTTTTCAGACAAACAAATGCTGAGAGAATTCACCACTATCAAGAAACCACTACAAGAACTGCTAAAAGGAGCTCTAAACTTGAAACAAATCCTGGAAACACATCAAAACAGAAGCTCTTTAAAGCATAAATCTCACAGGACCTATAAAACAAAGAATACAATTTAAAAGGTAAAAACAAAAAAAACCTAGGTATACAGGCAACAAATAGCACAGTGAATGGAGTGGTACATCACATCTCAATACTAACATTGGATGTAAATAGGCTAAATGCTCCACTTAAAAGATACAGAATCGCAGAATGGATAAGAATTCACCACCCAACTATCTTCTGCCTTCAAGAGACTCAGCTAACACATAAGGACTCATATAATCTTAAAGTAAAGGAGTGGAAAAAAGACATTTCATGCAAATGGACACCAAAAGTGAGCAGTAATAGCTATTGTTATATCAGATGGAACAAACTTTAAAGCAACAGCAGTTAAAAAAGACTAAGAGGGTCATTATATAATTTAAAAAGGCCTTGTCCAACCAGAAAATATCACAATCCTAAACATATGTGCACCTAACACTGGAGCTCCCAAATTTATAAAACAATTACTAATAAACTTAAGAAATGAGATAGACAGAAACACAATAATAGTGGGGGGCTTCAGTACTCCACTGACAGCACTAGACAGGTCATCAAGACAGAAAGTCAACAAAGAAACAATGTAGGCCAGGTGCAGTGGCTCACACCTGTAATCCCAGCACTTTGGGATGCCAAGGAGGGTGGATCACGAGGCCAGGAGATCGAGACCATCCTGGCCAACATGGTGAAACCCCATCTCTACTAAAAATACAAAAATTAGCTAGGTGTTGTGGTACACACCTGTAGTCCCAGCTACTCGGGAGGCTGAGGCAGGAGAATCGCTTGAACCCAGGAGGCAGAGCTTGCAGTGAGCCAAGATCACACCGCTGCACTCTGGTCTGGTGATAAAGCAAGACTCCATCTCAAAAAAAAAAAAAAAAGAAAGAAAAACAGAAGCAATGTATTTAAACTATATCCTGGAACAAATGGATTTAACAGATATATACAAAACATTCCATCCTAAAACCACAGAATATATATTGTATTCAAGAGTGCAAGGAACCTTCTCCAAGATACATCATATGGTAAGCCACAAAATAAGCCTGAATAAATTTAAGAAAATTGAAATTATATCAATCACTTCCTCGGACCACAGTGGAATAAAACTGGAAATCAACTCTAAAAGGAACCTTCAAAACCATGCAAATACATGGCAATTAAACAGCCTGCTCCTGAATGATCATTGGGTCAAAAATGAAATCAAGATGGAAATTAAAAAATTCTTTGAATGGAACAAAAATAGTGACATAACCTATCAAAACCTCTGGGATACAGCAAAGACAGTTGCAAGAGGAAAGTTCATAGCCCTAAACACCTATGTCAAAAAGTCTGAAAGAGCACAAACAACCTAAGTTCACACCTCAAGGAACTAGAGAAACAAGAACAAACCAAACCCAAACCCAACAGAAGAAAGGAAATAACGAAGATCAGAGCAAAACAAAATGACATTAAAACAAACAAACAAAAAAGATAAATGAAACAAAAAGCTGGTTCTTTGAAAAGATAAATAAAATCGATAGATCATTAGCAAGATTAACCAAGAAAAGAATAGAGAAAATCCAGATAAACTCAATAAGAAATGAAACAGGAGATATTAAAACTGACACCACAGAAATACAAAAGACTATTCAAGTCTACTAAGAACAACTTTACATGCATAAAGTAGAAAACTTAGAAGAGATGGATAAATTTCTGGAAAGATACAATCCTCCCAGCTTAAATCAGGAAGAATTACATACCCTGAACAGACCGATTAACAAGCAGCAAGACTGAAATGGTAATTCAACAACAACAACAAAGTCCAGGACCAGATGGGTTCACAGCAGAATTCTACCAGACATTCAAAGAAGAATTAATACCAATCCTATTGACACTATTCCACAAGATAGAGAAAGAGGGAACCTTCCCTCAATCATTCTATGAAGCCAGTATCACCCTAATAAAAAAATCAGGAAAGGATGTAACCAAAAAAGAAAACCACAGACCAATATCTCTGATGAACATAGATGCTAAAATCCTTAACAAAATACTAGCTAACCAAATCCAACAACATATCAAAAAAATAATCCACCATGATCAAGTGGGTTTCATACCCAGGGTGGTTTAACATACCCAAGTCAATAAATGTGATACACCACATAAACAGAATTTAAAACAAAAACCACATGATCATCTCAATAGATACAGAAAAAGCATTTGACAAAATCCAGCATCTCTTTATGATTAAAACTCTCAGCAAAATCGGCATACAAGGGACATATCTCAATGTAATAAAAGCTATCTATGACAAACCCACAGCCAACATAATACTGAATGAGGAAAAGTTTAAAGCATTCCCTCTGAGAACTGGAACAAGACAAGTATGCCCACTCTCACCATTTTTTTTCAACATAGTACTGGAAGTCCTAGCCAGAGCAATCAGACAAGAGAAAGAAATAAAGGGCATCCAAGTCATTAAAGAAGTCAAACTGTCACTGTTTGCTGATGATATGATCATTTACCTAGAAAACCCTAGACTCCTCCAGAGAGTTCCTAGAACTGATGAAAGAATTCAGCAAAGTTTCCAGATACAAAATTAATGTACACAAATCAGTAGCTCTTCTATACACCAACAGCGACCAAGCTGAGAATCAAATCAAGAACTCAACTCCTTTTACAATGGGTGCAATAAAATAAAATAAAATACTTAGGAATATACCTAACCAAGGAGGTGAAAGACCTCCACAAGGAAAACTACAAAACAGCTGAAAGAAATCATAGGTGACACAAACAAATAGAAACACATCTCATGCTCATGGATGGGTATAATCAAGATTGTGAAAATGACTATACTACCAAAAGTAATCTACAAATTCAATACAATTTCCATCAAAATACCACCATCCTTCTTCACAAATTTAGAAAAAACTTCTAAATTTCATATGAAATCAAAAAAGAGCCCACACTGCCACAGCAAGACTAAGCAAAAAGAACAAATCTGGAGGCATTACATTACATGATTTAAAACTGCAATATAAGGCCATAGTCCCCAAAACAGCATGGTACTGGTATAAAAACAGGCACATAGACCAATGGAACAGAATAGAGAACCCAAAAAATAAACTCAGATACTTACAGCTAATTGATCTTCAACAAAGCAAACAAAAACATAAAGTGGGGAAAGGACACCCTTATCCCCAGGTGCTGGAATAATTGGCTAGCCACATGTAGGGGAATGAAACTAGATCCTCATCTATCACCTTATACCAAAATCAACTCAAGGTGGTTTAAGAAGTTAAATCTAAGATCTGAAACTATAAAAATTCTAGAAGATAACATTGGAAAAACCCTTCTAGACATTGGGTTAGGCAAGGATTTCATGATCAAGAACCCAAAAGCAAATGCAATAAAAACAAAGATAAATAGCTGGGACTTAATTAAACTAAAGAGCTTTTGCATGGCAAAAGGAGAAGCCAGCAGACTAAACAGACAACCCACAGAGTAGGAGAAAATTTTCACAATCTGTACACCTGACAAAGGTCAAATATCCAGAATCTTCAAAGAACTCAGACAAATGAGCAAGAAAAAAACTATCCCATCAAAAAGTGGGCTAAGGACATGCATAGACAATTCTCAAAAGAAGATATACAAATGGCCAACAAACATATGAAAAAATGCTCAACATCACTAATGATCAGGGAAATGCAAATCAAAACCACAATGTGATACCACCTTACTGCTGCAAGAATGGCCATAATCAAAAAATCAAAAAATAGTAGGTATTGGTGTGGATGCAGGGAATACTTCTACACTGCTGGCGGGAATGTAAACTAGTACAGCCACTATGGAAAACAGTGTGGAGATTCCTTAAAGAACTTAAAGGAGAACTACCGTTTGATCCAGCAGTCCCCCTGCTGGGTATCTACCCAGAGGAAAACAAGTCATTATTCGAAAAAGATACTTTCACACAAGTGTTTATAGCAGCACAATTCACAATTGCAAAAATGTGGAACCAACCCACATGCTCATCAATCAATGAGTTGATAAGGAAAATGTGATTATATATACATATATGATGGAATACTACTCAGCCATAAAAAGGTTTGAATTAATGGCATTTGCAGCAACCTGGATGAGATAGGAGAATATTATTCTAAGTGAAGTAACTCAGGAATGGAAAACCAAACATTGTATGTTCTCACTGATAAGTGGTAGCTAAACTGTTAAGGATGCAAAGGCATAAGAATAACACAATGGACTTTGGGGACTCAGGGGCAAAGGGTGGGAAGGAGGTGAGGATAAAAGACTACAAATAGGGTGCATGGTGATCTCACAAACCACCACTAAAGAACTTACTTACATAACCAAACACCACCTGTTTCCCAATAACCTATGGCAATAAAGTAATAATAATAATAATAATAAAACAACTTGTGGTGTATTAATTTATGTAAACCCTCTCTTTGTAGATTCTAAACCCTTAGAGGACAGGGCCTTGCCTCTTTCTTGTCCTCTTTTCTTTTGTCTTCTGATTTTTAAAGCTGTATATACTTATTATAGAAAAGTTAGAAAAACCATAACTTTGTAAATAAAATAAAATTGTAATTCCAACCAGATTTTAGGAAATAGATATTCTATTTTGAACTATTTCCCATTAGTCCTTCTGGTGTGTTTAAGCATTTATATACCCATCCACACCTAATGCCCCCATGTGTATATAGTCATACTTATTATTATATATGTATTCATGTATAAAATAAGGGTATAGAGTTATGGTTTCATATATATATATATGTGTGTGTGTGCCCAATGAGAGGGGACACAAAGAGGCACAGGCACATCACCATCCCTGACCCTGAGGAGTGCCCAGTCCAGCAGGAAGGGCAGGGGCACAAATGACAAGGCCACAGCAGTGAAGGGCCTTACAGGGCTGGGGATCTATTGGTTCTGATGGAAATAATATTTCACTAGAAAAAAAACACATGGCTTTTGGAATCAGACTGACCTGGTCTTGAGTCCTCCTCACTAGTTCTGTGATTCCAGGCAAGTCACATTGAGTCTCAGAGAAAAAACTGAGCCACCTCATGAGGATGGCTGTGATGAAATTACATGGAATAAGTCCAGTGTCTGGCACAGCACCTGGCAACTGGCACAGGCTTGACCAGTGATAGTTGTGCCATCTCCTCCTTTGTACTTCCACCCCCTTATAGGGCCCTGAAACAGTGGAGCTCACTGCAGCATGAGCTAGTTGAGGGCTTCTTCGAGCCAGTGAAATCTTAATTGCCTTTAGAGGATGGCAAGACTATGAGTAGGTGGAAAGGAGAGCTATTAGGCATCTTAGAAAGGGACCACCATATAAATAAAGACAAGAAGGTACTTACTAACGAGCAGGCTCAGTCAGGGATGGTAAATTGACACATCTCTGGAATTAAGCTCTGTGTTGGGGAATGGTGGACAATGAAGTTGAAAAGACAGGCTATGGAAGACCTCACAAGCCAAGCCAAGAAGTTTTGACTTTATTTTGTGGTTAATGGGGAGACACTGACAGTTTAAAGCATTTAAGTAGTAGTAGCAACAGCCACAATTGATTATTATTTTATTTCTAGTCTATTGTCACAAAACACACAAGGTGAAACCTAATGAAATTAAACTTAATAGGTTAGGAAAATTAGTATATAAAATTTCATGTATACTCTTGAGCTAGACTGGACCCGACGCAGTTTTACAGTGGATGACAATAACAACTCAGGGCTAAAGTGACTTTCATTTTGTTTTATCACAGAATCAGGAAACAAGCCATGTGAAGACTATACTAAGATCAGGGACACACAGAGATGCATTACAGCGAGACTTAGGGATAAAGTGATAGTGGAGGACATGTGAGCACTTAAGGGAAATGGTGTGTCCGTAAATGTTTAACAATTGGCCCTCTGGCAAAAAAAAAAAAAGCCCTGATTTATGTTATTTGTCAATTTCCATGCTGTAAATATTCCCATTATGGCTGATTTTGTGGCTGATTCATACCTATCTGTGTGATGTCACTGAACACAGAGCTGGGAAGAGAGGCACACAACTGGCTCATGTGAACTGGTCAGAGCCAGCTCCAGCACACCACTGCCAAGTCTTTCTTCTTATCATAAACAGAAATTCTTGACAAGCTGTAATACCTATCCCTATGTTTTATGTATTGCTGTGACATTAGGCCTCCCTAAGTTTTCATGCAATAATGTTGCCCTTGCCCTGATGCAATATGATTCCAATTATATAAAACGATACACAGATGAATTTTTAAAAACATGGAGGAAAATACACTAAAATATTGACAATGATATGTATACATAGTTGAATTATGGGTGACTTTCATTTTATTTCTTATATTTTCTAAAATTGTACATGTTTTCTACCATGGGCATACATTACTGTTTTTTTTATAATCAGAAAAAATTATAAATTATTTCTATGGTCATGAAATATACAGTTACATACTCAGATATGTGAAAAATACAATTTTATCTCTCTGTAGCAATACTGTAACTTTTATTCTTCTATTCCCATTTTGCTTAAGATCAGAACACTTGATGCAGCCACTGCTGGAGAGACTCCATCACTTTAGTATTTAAATTTGGTCAGTTCAAAGTTTAAACTCTGTCAGCTTTCTGATTCTTCCTCTTCTTCTTATCTCTGTGAGAATCGTGTATATTTCAGAGGGCTGGTGTGTTGTCCTAGAATCAGGGAACAGAATCTGGTCCATAGTCACCAACATCCATCCATGGTATCTTCCACTGAGCTGTGCAATCCTCGCTGATCTTTGATCCCTGCATCTTCCTGCTGTGTCCACAGCGAAGGAGTTCCATGATTCTTTGCTCTGCGGTCACCATGGTCAAGTGGCCCTCTTAATCTTCTTAACTGCAGTGTAGCCCTAGTCCTCCAACCTCCTTTCAGCCAATTCTGCACCCCTTTTGGCACACGTTCAGATGGGCTCCTGAGTCACACTGGAGTGGCAGGAATGTCTTAGGTCTTCTCTTCACATTCTCATTTACTTTTTACTGTGGCGGCTGCAGGTTGGCATTGTATGTGTGTTTGGGGTGGGGGAAGTGGCATCTAGCCCTGGGATATGTAGGCATAGAGTTTCTTTGTAGGCAATCACCCTGAAATAAGCTCTAGTTTTAGCTCATTCAATCACCCCCCCCCCCATTTAACCTTTATCTTCTTTGGGGCAGAATAAGTGTTTTTATATATTCCAGCCATCTTCCCTCATCCTATTCCCTGCGTTATTCAGAGCCTTTGGTTCTTGATATTCATAGTCAAGCTTCTGGACACACACACACACACACACACACTCCCCACAAAGACACATAATGTTTTATAACAATCCTGGCTTTTCAATTGGAAACCTTCTTTTCTTTTCTTTTTTTTTGTTTGTTTGTTTATTGTTGTGGTTGTTGTTTTGAGAAGAAGTCTTGCTCTTTCGCCCAGGGTGGAGTGCAGTAGCATGACCTCGACTCTGCAACCTCCACCTCCTGGATTCAAGAGATTCTCCTGCCTCAGTCTCCAGAGTAGCTGGAATTACAGGCACCTGCCACCATTCCAGGCAAAGTTTTGTATTTTTAGTAGAGATGAGGTTTCACCATGTTGGTCAGGCTGGTCTTGAACTCCTGACCTCAAGTGATCTGCCTGCTTCGGCCTCCCAAAATGCTGGGATTACAGGCATGAGCCACTTGCTGTAAACCTTATTTTCAATTGATGCTGGTAAGTGTTTCAAGACCACGTTTTGGTACACCTACTATGTACCCCAAATGATTGAAATAAAATAAAAAATTTAAACGACAAAGAACACAGTTTGAAGTGCTTCAGTCAATATCTCCAAATATTATTCCACTCAGTCCTTAAAAAGTTGCTGAGGAGGCTGGGTGCGGTGGCTCACGCCTGTAATCCCAGCACTTTGGGAAGCCGAGGCGGGTGGATCACAAGGTCAGAAGATTGAGACCATTCTGGCCAACATGGTGAAACCCCGTCTCTACTAAATATACAAAAATTAGCTGGGCATGGTGGCATGTGCCTGTAATCCCAGCTACTCAGGAGGCAGGGGCAGGAGAATTGCTTGAACCAGGGAGTTGGAGGTTGCAGTGAGCTGAGATCGCACCACTGCACTCCAGCCTGGCGAAAGAGCAAGACTCTCCGTCTCAAAAAAAAAAACAAAAACAAAGAAGCAAACAAACAAAAACTTGCTGAGGAAAAATGAAATAAGCCCATTCTGATCTAAATAAATGACTTAATCAATAAATGAATGATTCTTAATAATTTATGTAGGTAGCCTCTGAAGGAGGTATAACTTAACTTCTCGACTCCTGAGAGCAGACTATGCTTAGTAACTTGCTTTTAAAGAGTGACGTATGAAAAGGCAGGGGAGAAAATAACTTTACAGTGGAGAAACTTGGGACACAGGACCTCAGCCTAGCAATCAAGGTTTCAACACAGCATAAGTGTCAGTGATAAGTTAATAGCATGCGCCCTTGATATAATGTGATGAGATTATCACTTCATCTCTGTGATCATCTTCTCAAACATTAGCGATCCCAGTCTAACCATGAAAAAATTATCAGACACATCCAAATCGAAGGACATTCTACAAATGCCCAATCAGCACTCCTCAAAATTGTCAAGGTCATCAGAAACAAGGAATGTCTAAGAAATTTTCAGACATGAAGTCAGGACATATGACTAAATGTAATGTGGTTTCCTGGATGGGATCCCAGAACAGAAAAAGGACATTAGGTAAAAGCTAGTGAAATCTGAGGAGAGTGTGGAGTTTTGTTAATAGTAACGTACCAATGTTGGTGTCTTAGTTGTGATAAATGTGCCATGGTAATTAATGTAAGATGTCAACAATGGGGAAAACTGGGCGAGAGGTATGCGGGAACTCTCTGTATTGTCTTTGCAACTTTTCTGTAAATCTAAAACTATTCTAAAATTTAAAAATTATTATTAAAGTTGTATTCAGGAAAATATAATAAAGAATGGATTAAATCTCTTTTTTAAAAAAAATACTCCATGAAAATCAATGTGGAAGAGGAAATGATGGTGGCCTTGTCCGATCTGAGTCCAAGATTTGAGAAGTTGCTGTGTAACCTACAGGTGGACACCTTACCATCAATTAGTAATTGTAGTTACTGAGGGATGGAATAAAAGTAATTTTATTTAATAAAAAAGAGATAGAAATGATGCAGGCAAATAAAAAATGGAGTAGGAAATAAGAATAACACCCAGTGTGAGAAAGTACACAAAATACGTGCCACAAAGACCTATCCATTCACTAGAAGTATGCCAGAAATTTGGCTAGAGCTTTCTCCCATCCAGCCAAAAGAAGGAAACATAATCAGGTATGTGTGGTGTCCTTAAGACAAACATGTAGACTAGTGGCCTAGAAAAAAATCTCACCTTTTCCTAATATTGACAGCAGTGGGAAATGTTTCTCCTGTGTCTTATGGTGTACGTCGTCTTCACTATCATTTCTACACTAAATTTACCAGCGACTTTCTTTTTAGTTTATTTCTGTATGTGAGCCAATAACATTTGAAAACCAGGCAGTTTGATTAAAGCAAATTCTGTGAAGGTTTAGGAGCAGAGAAGTATCTGGAACACAGCTGTTAAGTCCAAATGCTCTGCTGAGGTGAGGTTTGGATTGATATCCTCTTCAGAAAGTTGAGGTAGACCTGATAAAGACCATACTAACTCCACATACAGACAGGCCAGAAGAATAAATAATTACTAGAAACCTACAGTATTTCAGGCCATGCACTAGTAACTGGGGCATCACAGATAAATAAGATGTGATGCCTGTCCTGGGCCGTTTTCCCTTCTGGCTGGGGAGAGATATGTAAAGAAATTAGCACACTAAAGTGTTGTATGTATTATGATAAACGTGAATAGGTTTATGAAGGGAGTAGTGGATTATACATTGATGGTGGTGAGGAAACAGATGTGGAAGCAAGGAAATGTTTTATAAAGAAGAGGTATTTTAGGCTGGGCACAGTGGCTCATGGCTGTAATCGCAGTGCTTTGGGAGGCTGAAGCAGGAGGATTGCTTGTGTCTGGGAGTTTGAGACCAGCCTGAGCAACATAGGGAGACCCCATCTCTACAAAAAATTAGCCGGATGTGCAGTATGAGTCTGTAGTCCCAGCTACTTAGGAGGCCAAGGTGGGAGGATTGCTTGAGCCCAGGAGGCTGAGGCTGTAGTAAGCCATGATCGTACCAGTGCACTCAGCCTGGGTGACAGAGTAAGAACCCGTCTCAAAAAAAAAGAAGAGATATTTTAGGATGGTCACTCTGGCAATGATCTGGAGCATGTGTAGTAAATGAAGATTCCAGAGGCAGAGCAGAGTTGGGCGATGATCCATAGAAAGGTCAGTTGGCTACTGAATTCTGTTTCTATCCCAACGTGAAAGTGCAAGGAACCAATACTGTATTGGTCAGGACCTTTTTGGTTGCAGTGACAGAATTCCAATCAATATAACTTGTGGAGAATTGGGAGGGAATTTATTGGCTTGCTGAATCAAGAATGTATTGATCAGTCAAACCATATGAAGAACGAGGTACAGCTGGACCTTAGAAAAATGAGGGACTCAAACATCATCAGGAGTCTGTCTTTCCATTTCTTGTCTGTTTGTCTGTATGGGTTGATTCCATTTCTTTTTCCTAAAATTGGCTTTCTCTACATGGAGGTAAACATGGGACTTTGTCAATTCTTATATTTTTCATCCTAAGCAGGCTGCCACTCCAGAGATTGGCTATTTTATTTATACTTTGAGAAATTCTGGAGAAGAGCTTTGGATAGGGTTAAGTGCAAACCACAGGACCGATCCACAGAAGCCAGGATGAGGATGGGGTCAAGAAATAGCATGGGAGCTGTCATGCTGGCCATACAGTTGAGAGGATTGGCTTTTCCAAGAAACTGACTGCTGGGCATGCAATCCTAGCTATCTGCTTCACTAGGTTAATGCTGATTTTATATCATGTTCTGCTCAAGGAGCTGGGGATGTGAGGCAGTGCCCCATCTTCTTTAAGATGTCATGAAAAAAACAATCACTAATTCCTGGACAACTTTCTCCTGAATTCAACTTCTCAGTTGCTTTTATCTAGTATTTGGGGCTGAAGTCATTCGACCCTTTCATTTGGGATCCATTTGGCTCTTTGAGCATCTCTGAAGTTTTTGAATGCTGCAAATGGATTGCAAGAGCTGGAGTCTCCCTTCTACAAGGAGCAGGAAGTATTTCATGCTTTCTTTCTTGGTTATACAGGCTTCCTGTGGGACTCACTTGCTTAAATGAGGAAGGCAAGGTAACAAGTCACCATTGGATTGCCACCAGCCCTTTAATGGTTCTTTTGGAAGGACTAAGATTTCTTCCAGTTATAATAAGCACCAGGGACCTTGTTATGCAGGAGAGCCCAGGGAGCATATGAACATGCAGCTTGATCATCAGCTGGGCCTTTAGGGAGCATACTCCATCCCTGGCAAGTGAGGAACTAAAGTAATTATAGCCCAGTATGGATTTCAAAGGGAAAATGACAAATCATACAGAATAGAGAATCTACCCCTTAGGTAAGCTCCTTGAACAAGAGGCTGAGAATGTTGAATTACTCCTCAAGGTCTTATAATCACATCAATCCAAAACCAGGTGCCTATAAATCATCAGAGATCTGTTTCACTTGAAAACTGTCCACATAATAATTGCAGGTATTCTTTACATGCATATAGTACATTGTAATTGCTGGGATCTCATGTGTTATTATTTTATCTAATCCTCACAAAAATCCTGTGAACTAGGCACTACCAGTACTATTATTTTATAAATGAGGAAACAAGCTCTGAGAGGTTAAGTAAATTGCCTAGGACCAAGCCTTATTTTCATGCTTGATTCTTTGTCTTTATTATTATTACCAACTTTCAGCATAACAGGTTGGTACCCTACCAACTTGCAGTGGTGACTAATGAGTTTTTAAAGAATGATTGTGAACTCACAAATATGCAATTATATATATTTATATACATATGCATACATATGTAGTCATTTTTTTTAATGCTCAAATTTTCGTCCCAAAGTGACTCAGGAGGGAGCCCCTTCAGGCTGGCTTCTGTGTCCCTTTTTTGACATGACTCAGTTGTCTTTGGAAGCTTTCTTATTTTCTGGCACAAATAAGATGTCCCAGGTTCATCTTGTACATTTCCTGTCACAGTTCTGAAGTCAGCCATTTCGCTGAAGAGTTCTGGTTTCCTTTATTGAGAAATAGTATTTGACAATCAGTAAATCAACCATTATTTGCTGTTGAGCTTTACTAATATAAGAATGACTAACCACATTAGGCCTTGTATAGTCTTAGACTAGTAACTAATATCGTTGGCCCACAGTGCACAGTATCAGAAAGGAGCTGTGAGGCAAGACAGGAAGCTGAACAGACCTCCCTCCTTTGTGACTTAACATTATGTGTCTGGATCAATCTATATTTGGTTGAAACCCAGGATTATTTACTCCTCAAATATTTACTAATTAATGTACTTTGTATCACACTCAGTGGAGAGTTTAGAGGTACACAAGGTACAGATACACAACAGCACACAGTTATTGGAATAAAGGAAATGGGAAAGTGTTGGAGGCCAAAAGAATGAGGGTCATGACCAACTCAGTATACCACTGGAGGCTATATGAGCAAATAGCAAACTGTTCTCATGAAAGCAGGAGTTGGCAAACTGGCAAACTGCATCTGCTGCCAGAAGGAATGCTGAGGCAGTCACGCCCCAAGCGCAGTGTTCCTTGTGGTTATCTATAGGAATATCTGAAGCCTGTAGTATAAAAAAAGCAATTAGGTGAACCTGTGATAAATCAAGCAGCTGACCAACCATTACCTTTCCTCCCTGTTGATTCTACGTAATAAATACAAAGGGCTGTAGAAGCTCAGGGCCCTTGCTCACTAGAAACAAGGAGCCCCCCACCCCTTCTTTTAAAACAGATCTTTTGTCTTTGTCTTCATTTCTGCATTCGTCCTCCTTCGTTCAGTCCCGTAGTAACCGTCACAGGAAGGGGCTGTCACTCTGTCTTTGTCCCCTTAGGAGCTGATGGCGCATACATTAGACAATAGCTAAACATGAGTTGCAGTATTTTCTATGCAGACAGACCAGTGAGTCAAAGATGGTGCTACCATAGACTCCAACCTCTACCTCCTGAGACTTCTGGCCTGAGAGGATAATTGCCTTAGGGAGTCTGCTCTTAAACAGTACTCAGATCTTCAGAGGTTTTCAAGAAGATGAAGGGATTCAGATGCCAGATGTGGTGATCAAAACATGAATTCCATTTCTTCCTCTAGGCCAGTGGGCAGAACCCCAGGTGCAGCCAGAAGAAGAAAGAGCTGTTGTTTCCTATGAATGGAAATCAGAAACCAGTATTTAAGGGTTTAAGCCAAATTAATGATCTGCATTTCAGGGCCCCAGATGGTGTAGGTTGGATTACCCCATATATTGCTTCAGACTTTACCCTGTCAGTAAGTAGGGGGTGATGGGCTTGTCACATTTCTTATTTATTCAGCTGGATGAACAGATCATGAGAAATGGGGAAAGTCTATACTGGAACAATTAAATGTTTTTAGAGCCATGTCATTATCTTCCCTCACGCCATTGGAATATAAACTCTATAAAAAGGGAGATTTTTGTCTGTTCTGTTCACTATTCTATTTTTCGCACTTTGGACAATGCCTGGAACATGGTAGCTTTTTTATTTGTTAAATAAATTAATATATTTCTCCCAGAGCAACATCAACATGTGTGGGCTCTTCTTTAGGGACCTTCCTTTTGCCCTTGCTTGGCCCACATACGCATCTTTCTCCAAGGGAAGTATTTGTGGTCTGGATGTGGCTATTCTGGAGTTTCTCATTCATTAATTACCTTGTCAGATTGAACAACTGACATCCTTTGTACTGAAGAAATATCTACAGGAATGTTTTCTGCTGATGGACTTAGAGTTTTCCACTTTTAATAGATTTAATAGCAACAAAATAAAGCACATACACAACACACACACACACTTTTGGGCATGTGTGATGCATAAGTAGAGCTGGTAATTTGTCATCTCTAGACAAACTCAGAGAGGAAGGATGCAGTTTGTATCAGTCAGGATGAACTACGCTATGCTGCATAATAAAGAATCCCCCAAATCTCCGTGGTCTATAACACTACAATCTTTTGCTCTCACTACTTGTTCAGCATGGGTTGGCTGAGAGATCTTCTGTGACCTGGCTGATAGAACAACCATTATCTGAAGGATTGCCCATCATAAGTGTGGGGAAGGAAGCAATTATGTGCTCCAGCCTAGACATGGTATACATCATTCCAGCTCATAATTCATTGGCCAGAACTTGTCACAAGGCCCAAGTGGAAATTGTAGTACTATCTGGGGGGTTGATATGCTTTGGATCTGTGTCCCCACCAAATGTCATGTTGAATTATAATTCTCAGTGTTGGAAATGGGGCCTGGTGGGAGGTGATTGGATCATGGGGGCAGATTGGATCATGGGTGCTGATAGCCAGTGAGTTATCATGAGATCTGGTTATTTAAAAGTGTGTAAAGTATGTAGCACCTTCCCCCATCTCTCTTCCTCCTGCTCCGGCTATGTGAAGTGCTGGCTGCCCCTTTGCCTTCTGTCATGATTGTAAGTTTCCTGAGGTCCCCCAGGCAGCAGAAGCTGCTATGCTTCCTGTACAGCCTGCAGAACCATGAGCCAATTAAACCTCTTTTCTGTATAAATTACCCAGTTACCCAGTCTCAGATATTTATTTTTCTTTCTTTTTTTTTCAGGTATTTCTTTATAGCAATAAGAGAATGGACTAATACAGGGGTGGATAGCTGGATAATAACTACCACAGTTGTTTTACCACAGTGTTCTAGATTGATTTTATTTCTGGAAGTTTCTTTCTTTCTCTTTCTTTCTTTCTTTCAACTTTGTTTCTTTCCTCCTTTCTTTCTTTGCCAATCTCTGGTAAATCATTTTTTTTCTGAGACAGTTTTTCACACTATTGCCCAGGCTGGAGTGTAATGGTGCCATTGTGGTTCACTGCAGCCTCGACCTCCAGAGCTCAGGTGATCCTCTCACACCGGCCTCCTGAGTGTCTGGGACTAAGGACATGTGCCTCCATGGCCGGCTGGTGGTAGCTTTTCATAACAGAACCCAAGAGCACTTTCCTAGAGAGCAGTAGTTTAAATATTAGACTGGCCATTTTGTAACCTCAGCAAACTAGGTCTTACAGCAGCAATGATCATAGACTTTGAATCAGAGAGACGCACCTCTGCTACTTAATAGTTGTGTGGTATTACATAAGACACTAAATCTCTCCAAGATGAGTACTGTCCTCTCTAAATTGGGTCTTACTCACAGAGAAGATGAAATTGTTGTGAAGATACTAGACCATCTAGTGAATTGCTTAGTATACAATATCTGGTACATATTACCAATTCAATACATGTTAGTTAGCTTGGAAGATAGAAAGTCTTACATTTTATTAGTTGGTGTTTCTTGAGCCAAGTTTTCTTGGCAGGTAAAGCTTTTATGTTCTCGGGAGGTCTGGCAATTAAGATTGCTCAAATTTCTCTGTGGGGGAATGTTATTTGAAATGATTCTTCTGTTTACCAGGTTCAACTTACATTAATTCTCTGCTTCCACACACAGTCTTTCACCTATATTCTCTTTACTACAGAATATCTGGAAGTCTCTTCTTTTTAAAAAATTTTCTGAAATATATATATGTGTATATTTGTGTGTATATATACCTCTTTTCTGTATAAATTACCCAGTTACCCAGTCTCAGGTATTTATTTTTCTTTCTTTTTTTTCAGGTATTTCTTTATAACAATAAGAGATCAGACTAATACAGGAGTGGATAGCTGGGTATGTGTATATATATATCAGACAGAGTCTCACTCTGTCGCCCAGGCTGGAGTGCAGTGGCAGAATCTCAGCTCACTGCAACCTCCACCTCCCCGGTTCAAGCAATTTTCATGCCTCAGCCTCCTGAATAGCTGGGATTGCAGGTGCACCCCATCATGCCTGGCTAATTTTTATATTTTTAGTAGAGATAGGTTTCCACCATGTTGGCCAGACTGGTCTCGAACTCCTGGCCTCAAGTGATTTGCCTGCCATGACCTCCCAAAGTGCTGGAAGTCTCAATATTAGTCTCAACCTTGGATATCCATCAGAATCCCCAGGGCATTTTTCAAAAGATCTATGCCTGAGCCCCACCTCAGACCAATTAAATCAGTTTCTCTGGGAGTGGGGACCCAGTCATCCATATTTTTAAAGCTCCTCTGGGGATTCTGGTGAGCAGCGATGATTGAGAACTGCTGCTCTACATGTCTGGTTTTTGCCCATGTCTCCAGCCTCATCTCCTGCCACTGTCCTCCCTGTGCTCATCACGCTTTTTTTGTTGTTGTTCATTGAACATGCCAAGGTGGCTCCTACTCCAGAACCTTGACATTCACTGTTCCCTCAGCCTAAGTGTGTTGCTTCAGATTTCCATATAACTGATTCTTGTTCATGAGGTCTCAACTCAAATGTCATGTCTTCAGAATTTCACTCCACTACCCATTCTAAAGTAGCACTCCTCATCTGGTTTTACTTGAGCTATTTGCTGATTAATTTGCTATTTTCCTGCCTGTCTCCTCATTAGAACGTAGACTCCAAAAAAGTAGAGCTCTTGTCTGATTTATTCACTATTATATGTCCAGGGTTTAGAGCACTATCTGGCACATAGTAGATACTCAATAAATATTTGTTGAATAAATTATTCTTGTCTGCCATAAACTAATATAATTACAAAATATCATTTTAATGATCAATTCTTACGATATATTTACAAAACAATCATTTCCTTAGAAGCGAGCCTTGCAGTTTCTATTTTCTCATGCCCCTTTACATAGTTTATATTGTTTAACTATTTGTTATAGGGAGAAAAAAGAGATAACGCTATAGATAAATACCCATTTTTATTACAATTATTGTACCTACGGCCTTTGCTCTATCCTGTTTTCCTGTCCATTTTATTCTTTTCTCTCAGTGGTTACCATCATTCTGAAGGTTTCTTGGGTTTGAAGGCACTGATGTTTCTTTTCCTTAATCTCTCTAGTGATCATTAAGAAAGACTAGGGGACTTGAGTGAAATGTCTGGGTTTGAATTCTGACCCTGCAGATTTCCAAGGGCAGGTCATTTAACCTCTTTGAACCTCAGTTTCCTCATTAATGAAGTGAGGACACTAAGAGTTTCTCAAAAAACTATTTTTTGAGTTCCTGTCTCAAAAAACTGTCATAAAAGAAAGTGAGAAAATATAGGTAAAATTACCTCCTCCTTGCAGAAGCCATCAGCAACAACTTCCTCAACTTGGAGTCTTTCCCTTTCATTCATTTTTTCTCTTCTACATCCCACCTTCCCTGTGTCCAGGGTCAGGAGGAGGGTGTTCTGGATCCCTCCTCTTTGTCTCTACAGTGGCCTCACCCATTTTTCCTTCTCTTTTCTCTTCCAGCTTCTCTCTTACTGACCCTTTCTCACAAGCAGTCAAACACGCTGACATTGTTCCTCTATTTTAAAAGCCAGTACCTCACTCTTGGTCTCCTGTTGCTTATATTAATATTTCTCTCCAGATAAAGTTTTTTGTTGTTGTTTTGTTTTGTTTTGTTTGTTTTTTTGAGATAGGGTCTTTCTCTGTCACCTAGGCTGGAGTGCAGTAGCCCGATCACAGCTCACTTTAGCCTTAAACTCCAGAGCTCAAACAATCCTCTTGCCTTGGCCTCCAGAGTAGCTGGAACACAGGTGTGTGACACCATGCCTGGCTAATTTTTTATTTTTTGTAAAGATGATGTATTGCTATGTTGCCCATGCTGGCAGGTTAAGTTCTCAACAGAAAAGTTCACTTTAATTGAGGCTTTTACAGACTTTTCTTCTAGACACCCCTCCGCATACTACATTGGCCTCCTGCCCCAACTTCTCTCCTGAAGCTGCCTTTGCCATAGTCATAGGGACCCTCTGGGTGCCACATTCAGTTGTTCATTATACATATTGATCTCTTAACAGCATTTGAAACTACTAACCATTCCTTCTTATAACTTTCTCTTTCCTTTGTTTTTATCATATCATTCTCTTCTGCCATTCCTTTTACCTGTCTAACTGTTCCTGCTTCATCTCTTTCTTGGACTCTTCTTCTTAAATATTGGCATTGAAAGGGCTTCACCTTTAGCCTGCTGTTCTTCTGGAACTATATTCTGTGCCTGAGTGACCTCATTCATGTTCATAAATTCAATCACCATTTATACACTGAAGATTTCCCAAGTTCATCTCTCATTTAAACAACTCTTCTGAGAATTAAACCCATTTCTCCAACTATTTCCTGGTATTTCCTGGACATCTTCACCCAAATGTTCAATGAGCGCCTCAAAAAATCAAGAACATAACAATTCTTGAACATATTCCCCTTTTCCCAGAATATAAGTTCAGGAAAATAGGAATTCTTACCAATATTTTTTATTGCTATATCCCTAGAGCTTATAATATTGTCAGACACATATTAAGTGCTCAGTTAATATTGGTTAAATGAATGGAAATTTTCCCCACCAACTTATTCTTCCCTCTGTATAGCATTAACATTTGCTCAATTATAGCAACATGGTTTCTTGTCATCTCTTTTTTCCTTAATCCTTATATCCCATTGGTTTCCTATGTTCTGTGTATTCAACCTGCTCAATCTAAAGTCCATTTCTTCTCCTACATTCTCACTGGTATTTTTCAGGCGTTTATAATCTCTCTTTTTGTATCCTCACTGTTCTTATTCATATGATGGGGATAATAATAGGACTTTTCTCATAGGACAGTCATAAGCTTCAGTGAAGTAATATACCCAAACTCTTAGTATGGTGCTGTGATGACTCAGTAAATTTGGCGAGACAGCTGTATTTCTTATGTATCTATATGGATCTCCACAAATACATCTACATGTAGTAAGAGGACAGTCTAGTTAACCTCCATATTTTAGTGTAAGTCCTAACCCAGGAGAGAATGTATTGAACAGATAAATAAATTTGCTTTGTAATGTCAATCAAGTCATGTCCTTGTTGGACTTCAGATTATTCATTTATTAATTCAGTTAACTAGACTAGCTAGGATCATTTTATAGCATTTTCATATTACAAAGCACGTTCATAGCCATTAACTCATCTTATTTCCATGGCTATTATTCATCTTATTTCCATAGCATTTATTATCATTAGCACCCCAATTTTCAGGTGAAATAACTGAGGCTTAGCAGGGTATTAGTTGTCCATAACCCGTCCACTACTTGTTAAAAGCAGAATCAGGATTTGAACCCAGTCTTCTAATGCTAAGTCCTATTGTTCTAAATATTCAGGTGAAAATATATGCATTTTGTTTTTGTGTTTCAGGAAGTTGTTTGTGGTCTCTTATTGCACTGTTTTTTCTTGAGTCAGTTGGTGTTGAAGGATGGAACTTCGTGGTAGAAGCCACTCTAGAGCCCTAGTTCCTTTAGCTTACAGAAGAAAAAGAAACAATCAAAATCCATTTGCTTTAGAGGTTGTGAAATCAGAGGAAAAAGCCACCTCATCCCACACCCCAATTGTAGTCAAGAGCCAGACTTTGCTGAGGCATTTTGGCAGATTGAACCCTTTGTCTGTGTTGACATAGATGCTGAGGGGAGCTTTCTTTATTATGAGATAAAGAGACAGGATCTGAGATTATAAAAGCTTTCACATGTCAGAAAAAGAACCAGTGGGAACAAGTTCATTCATGAAGTTGCCTTAAGGAACTGCAGGTGTTGAGGCACTGGGAGAGACATACACAAATGGATAGATTTCAGGTTTCCAGGACCTCCACCCAGTCACCATCATAAGTACTCATTTGGGGAATCCAGATTGTTCATTGCCTAGCCCAGTGGTTTTTCAAGTACCTTTTGTGGACCTTCAGAGTCAGAAGAATTTGGGGTATATTCACTTGTTGCCCTATTTACCTGATTTTTCTAAATCATTTGAAAGTAAGTTGCAGACATTATTTTCTTTTTTAAATTCTTCAGCATTCATCTTTAAAACATCAGGACATTCTCCCGTATAGCCATAATAGGAGAATATTATGACCATCGAAGACATTCATAATTCCTAAATATCATTTATAACCATTCCACACTAAAAATTCCTCAATGGTCCCAAAATGTCTTTTATGCCTTTTTTAAAAGTCCAGGATTCAAGCATGTCTCCTGTAATGTAGAAGAATTCTCTTGCTTTTTTTACACATGACATTGTCTTGAGAAGAATCCAGATCAGTTGTCTTGATGAATATCTCACATACTGCCTGTGTATTTTTGTGTCCTTGTGGTCTCAATTAACTTGTTCAGGGAAACTGGCAGTCTACTACGCTGCTGAGAGTATAAATTGAGGTCATCTTCCTGGAGGGAAATGGGTAATATATTTTAAAACTTTCACAGACTTTAAATTAAGCTGGAGCCCGATTAGATTCAGGATAAGCACTTCTAGCAGGACATTTCATAAATAATCCATGTATAACGCACTGCATCATCTTACTAGGCACATGATGTCAGATTGTCCCACTATTGATGATGTTGAATTTGTTCACTTGGTTCAGATGGTGTCAGCCACATTTTACAAGTGTAACTTTCACCTAGAGGACATAGCATCCAGTTATGATCCTTATCTAAATCAATCATTGGAGATTGCAAAATGTTGATTTCCAAATTCTGTTATTCTTTCTACTTTTACTAACCAGAGTTTTCCTCAAAAAGGAATTTTTCTCCCTCCACCCTTTCATCCCCCAACCCACCCTGAGCATCATGGTAGACTCAAGGAATTTTAAAGATTCTATGGTTTTTTTTAACCATTGCCTTGATTATATTCTTTTTTCTTTTTTTTTTAACTTTTGGAAGATTTTTTAATTTCATGAATAATGGTAATGATTTTTTTTATTATACTTTAAGTTTTAGGGTACATGTGCACAATGTGCAGGTTAGTTACATATGTATACATGTGCCATGCTGGTGTGCTGCACCCATTAACTTGTCATTTAGCATTAGGTATATCTCCTAATGCTATCCCTCCCCCCTACCTCCACCACACAACAGTCCCCAGAGTGTGATGTTCCCCTTCCTGTGTCCGTGTGTTCTCATTGTTCAGTTCCCATCTATGAGTGAGAACATGCGGTGTTTGGTTTTTTGTCCTTGCGATAGTTTACTGAGAATGATGATTTCCAATTTCATCCATGTCCCTACAAAGGATATGAACTCATCATTTTTTGTGGCTGCATAGTATTCCATGGTGTATATGTGCCACATTTTCTTAATCCAGTCTATCATTGTTGGACATTTAGGTTGGTTCCAAGTCTTTGCTATTGTGAATAGTGCCACAATAAACATACGTGTGCATGTGTCTTTATAGCAGCATGATTTATAGTCCTTGGGAATATACCCAGTAATGGGATGGCTGGGTCAAATGGTATTTCTAGTTCTAGATCCCTGAGGAATCGCCACACTGACTTCCACAATGGTTGAACTAGTTTACAGTCCCACCAACAGTGTAAAAGTGTTCCTATTTCTCCACATTCTCTCCAGCACCTGTTGTTTCCTGACTTTTTAATGATTGCCTTTCTAACTGGTGAGAGATGGTATCTCATTGTGGTTTTGATTTGCATTCTCTGATGACCAGTGATGATGAGCATTTTTTCATGTGTCTTTTGGCTGCACAAATATCTTCTTTTGAGAAGTGTCTGTTCATATCCTTTGCCCACTTTTTGATGGGGTTGTTTGTTTTTTTCTTGTAAATTTGTTTGAGTTCATTGTAGATTCTGGACATTGGCCCTTTGTCAGATGAGTAGGTTGCGAAAATTTTCTCCCATTTTTAGGTTGCCTGTTCACTCTGGTGGTAGTTTCTTTTGCTGTGCAGAAGCTCTTTAGTTTAATTAGATCCCATTTGTCAATTTTGGCTTTAGTTGCCATTGCTTTTGGTGTTTTAGACATGAAGTCCTTGCTCATGCCTATGTCCTGAATGGTAATGCCTAGGTTTTCTTCTAGAGTTTTTATGGGTTTAGGTCTAACGTTTAAGTCCTTAATCCATCTTGAATTGATTTTTGTATAAGGTGTAAGGAAGGGATCCAGTTTCAGCTTTCTACATATGGCTAGCCAGTTTTCCCAGCACCATTTATTAAATAGGGAATCCTTTCCCCATTGCTTGTTTTTCTCAGGTTTGTCAAAGATCAGATAGTTGTAGATATGCGGCGTTATTTCTGAGGGCTCTGTTCTATTCCATTGATGTATATCTCTGTTTTGGTACCAGTACCATGCTGTTTTGGTTACTGTAGCCTTGTAGTATAGTTTGAAGTCAGATAGCATGATGCCTCCAGCTTTGTTCTTTTGGCTTAGGATTGACTTGGTGACGTGGGCTCTTTTTTGGTTCCATATGAACTTTAAAGTAGTTTTTTCCAATTCTGTGAAGAAAGTCATTGGTAGCTTGAGGAGGATGGCATTGAATCTATAAATTACCTTGGGCAGTATGGCCATTTTCACGATATTGATTCTTCCTACCCATGAGCATGGAATGTTCTTCCATTTGTTTGTATCCTCTTTTATTATATTGAGCAGTGGTTTGTAGTTCTCCTTGAAGAGGTCCTTCACATCCCTTGTAAGTTGGATTCCTAGGTATTTTATTCTCTTTGAAGCAATTGTGAATGAAGAATTGTGAATGCTTGTCTGTTATTGGTGTATAAGAATGCTTGTGATTTTTGTACATTGATTTTGTATCCTGAGACTTTGCTGAAGTTGCTTATCAGCTTAAGGAGATTTTGGGCTGAGACAATGGGGTTTTCTAGATATACAATCATGTCGTCTGCAAACAGGAACAATTTGACTTCCTCTTTTCCTAATTGAATACCCTTTATTTCCTTCTCCTGCCTAATTGCCCTGGTCAGAACTTCCAACACTACGTTGAATAGGAGTGGTGAGAGGGCATCCCTGTCTTGTGACAGTTTTCAAAGGGAATGCTTCCAGTTTTTGCCCATTCAGTATGATATTGACTGTGGGTTTGTCATAGATAGCTCTTATTATTTTGAGATATGTCCCATCAATACCTAGTTTATTGAGAGTTTTTAGCATGAAGGGTTGTTGAATTTTGTCAAAGGCCTTTTCTGCATCTATTGAGATAATCATGTGGTTTTTGTCTTTGGTTCTGTTTATATGCTGGATTACATTTATTGATTTGCGTATATTGAACCAGCCTTGCATCCCAGGGATGAAGCCCACTTGATCATGGTGGATAAGCTTTTTGATGTGCTGCTGGATTCCGTTTGCCAGTATTTTGTTGAGGATTTTTGCATCAATGTTCATCAAGGATATTGGTCTAAAATTCTCTTTTTTGGTTGTGTCTCTGCCCGGCTTTGGTATCAGGATGATGCTGGCCTCATAAAATGAGTTAGGGAGGATTTCCTCTTTTTCTATTGACTGGAATAGTTTCAGAAGGAATGGTACCAGTTCCTCCTTGTACCTCTGGTAGAATTCAGCTGTGAATCCATCTGGTCCTGGACTCTTTTTGGTTAGTAAGCTAATGATTATTGCCACAATTTCGGATCCTGTTATTGGTCTATTCAGAGATTCAACTTCTTCCTGGTTTAGTCTTGGGAGAGTGTATGTGTTGAGGAATTTATCCATTTCTTCTAGATTTTCTAGTTTATTTGCGTAGACGTGTTTGTAGTATTCTCTGATGGTAGTTTGTATTTCTGTGGGATCGGTGGTGATATCCCCTTTATCATTTTTTATTGCGTCTATTTGATTCTTCTCTCTTTTTTTCTTTATTAGTCTTGCTGGCAGTCTATCGATTTTGTTGATCCTTTCAAAAAACCAGCTCCTGGATTCATTAATTTTTGGAAGGGTTTTTTGTGTCTCTATTTCCTTCAGTTCTGCTCTGATTTTAGTTATTTCTTGCCTTCTGCTAGCTTTTGAATGTGTTTGCTCTTGCTTTTCTAGTTCTTTTAATTGTGATGTTAGGGTGTCAATTTTAGATATTTCCCACTTCCTCTTGTGGGCATTTAGTGCTATAAATTTCCCTCTACACACTGCTTTGAATGTGTCCCAGAGATTCTGGTATGTTGTGTCTTTGTTCTCATTGGTTTCAAAGAACATCTTTATTTCTGCCTTCATTTCATTATGTACCCAGTAGTCATTCAGGAGCAGGTTGTTCAGTTTCCATGTAGTTGAGCGGTTTTGAGTGAGTTTCTTAATCCTGAGTTCTAGTTTGATTGTACTGTGGTCTGAGAGACAGTTTGTTATAATTTCTGTTCTTTTACATTTGCTGAGGAGTGCTTTACTTCCAACTATGTGGTCAATTTTGGAATAGGTGTGGTGTGGTGCTGAAAAGAATGTATATTCTGTTGATTTGGGGTGGAGAGTTCTGTAGATGTCTATTAGGTCTGCTTGGTGCAGAGCTGAGTTCAATTCCTGGGTATCCTTGTTAACTTTCTGTCTCGTTGATCTGTCTAATGTTGACAGTGGAGTGTTAAAGTCTCCCATTATTATTGTGTGGGAGTCTAAGTCTCTTTGTAGGTCACTCAGGACTTGCTTTATGAATCTGGGTGCTCCTGTATTGGGTGCATATATATTTAGGATAGTTAGCTCTTCTTGTTGAATTGATCCATTTACCATTATGTAATGGCCTTCTTTGTCTCTTTTGATCTTTGTTGGTTTAAAGTCTGTTTTATCAGAGACTAGGATTGCAACCCCTGCCTTTTTTTGTTTTCCATTTGCTTGGTAGATCTTCCTCCATCCTTTTATTTTTGAGCCTATGTGTGTCTCTGCACATGAGATGGGTTTCCTGAATACAGCACACTGATGGGTCTTGACTCTTTATCCAATTTGCCAGTCTGTGTCTTTTAATTGGAGCATTTAGTCCATTACATTTAAAGTTAATATTGTTATGTGTGAATTTGATCCTCTCATTATGATGTTACCTGGTTATTTTGCTCGTTAGTTGATGCAGTTTCTTCCTAGTCTTGATGGTCTTTACATTTTGGCATGATTTTGCAGCGGCTGGTACCAGTCATTCCTTTCCATGTTTAGTGCTTCCTTCAGGAGCTCTTTTAGGGCAGGCCTGATGGTGACAAAATCTCTCAGCATTTGCTTGTCTGTAAAGTATTTTATTTCTCCTTCATTTATGAAGCTTAGTTTGGCTGGATATGAAATTCTGGGTTGAAAATTCTTTTCTTTAAGAATGTTGAATATTGGCCCCCACTCTCTTCTGGCTTGTAGAGTTTCTGCTGAGAGATCCGCTGTTAGTCTGATGGGCTTCTCTTTGTGGGTAACCTGACCTTTCTCTCTGGTTGCCCTTAACATTTTTTCATTCATTTCAACTTTGGTGAATCTGACAGTTATGTGTCTTGGAGTTGCTCTTCTCGAGGAGTATCTTTGTGGTGTTCTCTGTATTTCCTGAATCTGAATGTTGGCCTGCCTTGCTAGATTGGGGAAGTTCTCCTGGATAATATCCTGCAGAGTGTTTTCCAACTTGGTTCCATTCTCCCCGTCACTTTCAGGTACACCAATCAGACACAGATTTGGTCTTTTCACATAGTCCCATATTTCTTGGAGGCTTTGTTCATTTCCTTTTATTCTTTTTTCTCTAAACTTCCCTTCTCACTTCATTTCATTCATTTCATCTTCCATCACTGATACCCTTTCTTCCAGTTGATCGCATCAGCTCCTGAGGCTTCTGCATTCTTCACGTAGTTCTCGAGCCTTGGCTTTCAGCTCCATCAGCTCCTTTAAGCACCTCTCTGTATTGGTTATTCTAGTTATACATTCGTCTAAATTTTTTTCAAAGTTTTCAACTTCTTTGCCTTTGGTTTGAATTTCCTCCTATAGCCCGGAGTAGTTTGATCGTCTGAAGCCTTCTTCTCTCAACTTGTCAAAGTCATTCTCCGTCCAGCTTTTTTCCATTGCTGGTGAGGAACTGCCTTCCTTTGGAGGAGGAGAGGCACTCTGCTTTTTAGAGTTTCCAGTTTTTCTGCTCTGTGGTTTTATCTACTTTTGGTCTTTGATGATGGTGATGTACGGATGGGTTTTTGGTGTGGATGTCCTTTCTGTTTGTTAGTTTTCCTTCTAACAGACAGGACCCTCAGCTGCAGGTCTGTTGGAGTTTGCTAGCGGTCCACTCCAGACCCTATTTGCCTATGTATCAGCAGCAGTGTCTGCAGAACCGCGGATTTTCGTGATCCACGAATGCTGCTGTCTGATCGTTCCTCTGGAAGTTTTGTCTCAGAGGAGTACCTGGCCGTGTGAGGTGTCAGTCTGCCCCTACTGGAGGGTGCCTCCCAGTTAGGCTGCTCAAGGGTCAGGGGTCAGGGACCCACTTGAGGAGGCAGTCTGCCCGTTCTCAGATCTCCAGCTGCGTGCTGGGAGAACCACTGCTCTCCTCAAAGCTGTCAGACAGGGACATTTAAGTCTGCAGAGGTTACTGCTGTCTTTTTGTTTGTCTGTGCCCTGCCCCCAGAGGTGGAGCCTACAGAGGCAGGCAGGCCTCCTTGAGCTGTGGTGGGCTCCACCCAGTTCGAGCTTCCCGGCTGCTTTGTTTACCTAAGCGAGCCTGGGCAATGGCGGGCGCCCCTCCCCCAGCCTCGCTGCCGCCTTGCAGTTTGATCTCAGACTGCTGTGCTAGCAATCAGCGAGAGTCCGTGGGCATAAGACCCTCCCAGCCAGGTGCAGGATATAATCTTCTGGTGCGCCGTTTCCTAAGCCCGTCGGAAAAGTGCAGTATTCGGGTGGGATTGGCCAGATTTTCCAGGTGCCGTCTGTCACCCCTTTCCTTGACCAGGAAAGGGAACTCCCTGACCCCTTGCACTTCCCAGTGAGGCAATGCCTCGCCCTGCTTCGGCTCGCACACGGTGCGCTGCACCCACTATCCTGCCCCCACTGTCTGGCACTCCCTAGTGAGATGAACCCGGTACCTCAGATGGAAATGCAGAAATCACCTGTCTTCTGCGTCGCTCATGCTGGGAGCTGTAGACCAGAGCTGTTCCTATTCGGCCATCTTGGCTCCTCCGTGGTGCCTTGATTATTCTTTTTGATACCTAAATTGTCTCAAATTTGGCCAGTGAGAGCTCTCTCAAGTTGACTTTTGTGTCCTTTTGACATGTCATTATCATGTTTTGATCACTTGTTTACTTTCTGATGCAAAAAGAAGTCCCAAGTTCGCCCGGTATTTTTTGTACTCCACCTGTGGATATATGATTTTTACCAAGGAGCCCCTTATATCAAGAATGATGTTTAGAAATCAAGATTTAGGCTCCAGAAGCAATGGCATCTTACTATTAGATGCCACTGATTCCAGGACTTCTAGTACACACAACTAGGAAATACAATTTTTAAAAAATTATGAGTTCATAGTAATATTTCCAAATAAAATTTAGTTTTAACATTTTATTATTTTTAAATTTTATTTTTTTAATATTTAAGGAGCATTTATTTTTTCCTGTGAACTGTCCATTCATGTATTTTGCCTGTTTTCCTATCAGATTTGGCCTTTTTCTTCTTTAAGAACTCCTTACATATTAGGGATATTAACTCTTTTTCTGTTAAATAAACTGCAAATATTTTTTCACCCAGTTTTGTATTTGTAATATCTGGCCCAGATTCAGCTGCCTGGAGCTAACTTTTGAAAAAGGGCTCCTTATTCATAGGCAAAACTACAAGGAGAGGAATGAAACTCCTGTTTTCCAGGTGTCAGGCACTGTTCTGAGTGCTTAGTGAACATTCTTTTCTTGTACCTGGTGACAAATCTTTGAACATTATTCCTTATCTAAATCCCACATGGCTAAAATGTTTTAGAAGTCAGAATTTTTCAGTTTTTGGAAAGGTCATATGGTACTTAGAACCATCTCTACTCCCCTAGCAAGGCCTGGGGCAGCATACTGAAATCATATACGTAAATATTTCTGTAGTGAAATGTGTGAATATTCCCATTAATTAAGATAAATAAAGACTATAGTTAGTTTCACCTCATCTCAGATCAGGTTTTGCTGCCAAATTAGATATGAAAAACATTTTTGATTATCAGAGCTTTTCAGATTTTGGAATCGTGGATAAGAGATAGTAGGCTTCTATTATCCTTGCTTTACAAGCAAGGAAAGGAATTTTTATTTTTTATTCTTATTTTTATTTTTATTTTTTTGAGATGGAGTCTCACTCTGTTGCCCAGGCTGGAGTGCAGTGGCACGATTTCGACTCACTGCAAGCTCCACCTCCCAGGTTCATGCCATTCTCCTGCCTCAGCCTCCCAAGTAGCTGGGACTACAAGCACTCGCCACCATGCCTGGCTAATTTTTTGTATTTTTAGTAGTGACGGGGTTTCACCGTGTTAGCCAGGATGGTCTCGATCTCCTGACCTTGTGATCCACCCACCTCAGCCTCCCAAAGTGCTGGGATTACAGGTATGAGCCACCGTGCCTGGCAGAATTTCTTTTTTTTAACCAAATAAATCTTCTGGCTTTCACCCTTCTTTTCTTTTTTTCTTTCTTTTGTAAAGAAAGAAGGAGGGAGCAAGCTTGAGTAGTAAAGTGGGCCCCATGAAAACTACGGTATTTCTCTACTTCCCATCCCACCACCTCCCTGGAGCCAGGGTGAGATTGAGACAGGTAGCCCCTCCAGTAGCCCTTCAAACAATATTTTTTATACACTTCTTCAACATTTATTTGGAGGAAAGACTGATTGCTGCCTAGGGGATGTTCTGTGCAGGAAACGTGCGAGGGGAAAAGAAAAGACACACACACACAATACCTTTAAGGGTAAACAACCTTTATCCCATGTAAATGGCAATGCAAATATAATAAGCAAATGATATAATAAGAAAATTGCAATGGGAAGGGGAGGAGGGAAAAATATATATATATATTTACACTCACCAGACTATGGAGAATTCATCACCAGACTGGGAAGTAACAGCCTGGGCTCCAGAGTCAGCCACTCATCCGTGCACAGACAAGAAGAGGTCTCATGAAGCTTCAGCGCAGTCTGGGACCCTATCTCTTTTTGTAACCAGTTGTTTGGCATGAGGCGGTGTCATGAGGGCTCAAGGAACACAGAAAGATCAACTTGTTTTTGCGATTGTCTGTTGTTTTTCAATAACTTACATACAGGAACAGATTTCTCCAAAACCGTGCTGGATGAATGCCTCAAGGGGCTCATGCAGCCTGTTCCAGGACTTGGTGACTATTGTTTGTGTTCACGTTCAATTGAGTTCAAATTTAATATTTAACTTTCCCTCCACAGGGGAGGAATAGAGAGGAAAGACACAGATGATGGTGCTCAGCCTCTTCTTGACATTTCAAGCAATTCTGCTCAGGCCTTAAACTTGCATGCCTCTCTGAGACAGAAGGCAAACTCTGCAGTTGATCTGACTCACCTTCCTTAGTGGGGTGGTCAGAGACTATCTGCTTTTTAAAATTTTTGTTTATTTATTTATTTATTTATTTTGAGATGGAGTCTCACTCTGTTGCCTAGGCTGAAGTGCAGTGATGTGATCATTGCTCACTGCAGCCTTGACTTCCCAGACTTAAGTGATCCTCCTACCTCAGCCTCCTGAGTATTTAGGGCTACAGATGCATGCCACCACACCTGTCTAATTTTTTCTATTTTTTGTAGAGACAGAGTCTCACTGTGTTGCCTAGGCTGGTCTCAAATTCCTGGGCTCAAGTGATCTGCCTGCCTCAGCCTCCCGAAGTGTTGCAATTACAGGCATGAGCCACAACACTCCACTTAAACTACCAGCCTTTACTCAAATGTGTCTTTTATGAGGTTCTTACATAGTATTCTCAATTATTTTCAGCTACATATCACAGTCTCTCAGAGAGGAATTATTATTATTATTATTATTATTATTATTATTTGAGATAGAGTCTCCCTCTGGTACCCACGCTAGAGTGCAGTGTTGTGATCTCCAATCACTGCAACCTCTGCCTCCCAGGCTCAAGCAATTCTCCTGCTTCAGCCTCTCGAGTAGCTGGGATTACAGGTGTGTGCCACCATGCCCAGCTAATGTTTTGAATTTTTGATAGAGATGTGGTTTCACTATGTTGGCCAGGGTGGTCTCAAACTCCTGACCTCAAGTGATCTACCTGCCTCAGCCACCCAAGGTGATGGGATTACAGGTGTGAGCCACGGCACCCAGCCTCCTCAGAGAAGAATTATAATACTACTTTTTCCTTGGTCTTATTCGATATCTGGTTCCATTTATAGAGTATGTTCCAGGCAAGTACGCTGTGGACACTGGGCTGTAATGATGAAATAGTTCCTGATTTGAGGATTATCTTGCTTTATTACCTCCATTTATCTAGCTTCTAGGACCTCCTTCCCTTCTGTAGGGATTTTACCATCTTTTTACTCTGGTTGTTTATGCTGTATCTACTTTTTCCATCAAAACCAACTTATCTTTTTCCATGGTGTCTCAGGGCAGTACTGAAAATCCAGTAAGTGTTTTCTTGATAGAGAGGAACAGGTTTTCCTTTAAATATTAAATAATACAAAAAACTGGATTAGTGGGGCATTTTCCCAGAGTTTGGATCTGTTAAAATAATACCTTAACTCAAGTTCTCTAATGGGAGGCAGGTATTTTAATCAATACCAGGTAGTTGAAAGGCCTGCACATTGAGAGCTTTTTATTGCATAATTCACACAGCACCCCATGATATTGCCTCCTCCCCAAAGATCTGTCACATGGAATCCACTGTTTTGAGTTTTAAAAAGCAGCTCCTGTTTTCAGCCTATTTATTTATTTATTTATTTATTTATTTATTTATTTATTTGAGACAGAGTCTCACTCTGTCACCCAGGCTGGAGTGTAGTAGCACAATCTCAGCTCACTGCAACCTCTGCCTCCTGGGTTCAAGCGATTTGCCTGCCTCAGCCTCCCGAATAGTTGGGATTACAGGCGCATGCCACCACGCCCAGCTAATTTTTTGTATTTTTAGTAGAGATGGGATTTTGCCATTTTGGCCAGGCTGGTCTTGAACTCCTGGCCTTAAGTGATCCACCCGCCTCGGCCTCCCAAAGTGCTGGGATTACAGGTGTGAGCCACTGCACCTGGACTGTTTTCAGCATATTTGATAGCTAAAGGAATAATATCTTTTTACCAAGCTCTTAAAAATCAATACAAAATAATACAAAAAACTAATACAAAATACAAAAATAGAAAAAGACATTCAGATTTTAAAATGGGAAAAGGACCAATAAACATAAGAAGAAAGTTAATCTTACTAGTAACCAAAGAGCAAATAAGACTAACAATGAAATATTTTTCACTTGTCACATTGGCAAATACTTAATAAAATCATAGTATTCAGCCTTGACAAAGGTTCAGGGAAACTGGCAGTCTCCTACACTGCTTGTGGGAGTGTATATTAGATGATCCTTCTGGAAGGAAATTTGGTAATATATTTTAAAACTTTCATAGATTTTGACCCAGAAAATTCTGCCTGGGTGTTCTCAAGACCCATTAAAGATATCACAAAGATTTTTTTCTCACATTTTATTATGAAAAATTTCAAGCATACAGAAAAGTTGAAAGAATACCTATACATCCACCACCTAAATTCTACAGTTGACATTAATATTTTGCTAAATTTGCTTCATCACTTATCTATCTAGCTATTTTTTACTCTTCTCTAGCCATCTATCAACCCAACTTATTTTTAAAAATGTATTTCAAATTAAATTGCAGACACAAGTACACTTCCTCCTAACTACAGTATGCATATTATTAATTAGCTCAATATTTGTTCATAGTTTTAATCGTTTTTTCTTTTAAGATAAAATTTACTATAATGAGATGAACAAAAAAAGTATTATTTCTGACAAACGTATATAACTATGTAAACAAAACCCCTGTCAATATGCAGACCTTTACTATCATCTGAGAAAGTTCCCAGTACATCTCTGTTTACCCCTACCCTACCCAGGGACAACCATTGTTCTGACTTTTTTACACTATAGATTAGTTTTGTTTATTCTAGGAAGTCTTATATATGGAACCATACAGTACAATTTTTTTCTGTATAAGGCTTTCTTTGTTCATCCATGTTTTTATAGTTTGTACTTTTATTGCTAAGTCATATTCAATTACATGAATATACTGCAATTTGTAGTATCCTATTGACATTGCCTGGGCTGGTCCCAGATTTTGCCTGTCGTAAATAAATTGGAACACTTTTGTACAAGTCTTTTTGAGGACACTGTCTTCTGAGGAGTGGAATTTCTGGGTCATAGGGCTTGTATATGTTTAATTTCACAAGAAATTGCCAGACCTTTTTCCAAAGTGGTTGTACTATTTTATACCCTTAGCAAAAATGTATGAGTTCTTGTTGCTCCACAGTTATGCTAATAAAGTATTTGATGTTAGCAGTCTTTCAAATTTTGGCCATTCAGGTGGGTGTATGGTTGCAAATTGTTATAGTTTTAATTTGCATTTCCTTGATGACTAATAATGCTGGACATTTTTATGTGTTTATTGGCTATTCATATATTTTCTGTGGTAAAGCATCTAGTCAAATGTTTACTCATTTAAAATTTGTTTGCCTTTTTATTATATATGAGTTATAGAAGTTCTTTGTAGATCTTGGATACCAGTCCTTTTTCAGATAAATGTTTTTCAAATATTTTATCCCAGTGTGTGGCTTGCCTATTCATTTTCCTAATGATATGAGGAGCAGATGTTTTAATTTAGATAAAGTTAAATAAATAAACTTTAATTAATTACTTTTTAAATTTTAATTTAGATAAAGTTAATTTAGATAAGTTATTTTTTATTTTATAGCTATTGCTTTCTGTGTTCTAAGAAACAGAAAGTTTTAAATGCCCAAAGGACATGAAGATATTCTCCTATATTTTAGCTTTAACATTTAGGTATATGATCCATCCTGAATTAGTGGATTTCCAGTTATTCCTGCACCATTTGTCAATAAGACTTTCCTTTCTCCATTGGATCTATTGGGTGCCTTTACAAATATTAAATGATTACATGAGTATGGGTCTTTTTCTGGGCTGTTTGTTCCATTGATCAATTTGTCAATCCTCATATCAGTACCACATTTTCTTGATTACTTTAGCTTTATTATAAGTCATTAAATCAGGCAGTATATCTCCTCAGACTTTGTCTTTTAAAATATTATTTTTGATATTGTAAGTTCTTTGCATTTTCATATGTCTTAGAATTAGCTGTTGAATTTATTATGGAAAACACCTTAGTGGAACAATGACTGAAACTGCATTTGCTATAGATCAATTTGGACATGCTAACAGCATTGAACATCCATGAACATGGAATATATTCCAATTCATGAACATAGAGCATATCTCCATTTGTTTGAATTTTCTTTTATTTCTCTCAGCACTATTCTATAGGCATTTATGTCTTTTGTTATATTTATTTCTAAATAGTTTGTGGTTTTGATGTTATTGTAAATAGAACTGCTTTTGAATTTCATTTTATAATTATTTGATGCTAGTGTATAAAAATACAATTGATTTCTGTGTACTAATCTTGTGCAACCTTGCTAAATTCACTCATTGGTGTTAATACTCATTTTGTGGATACTTTATGAATTAGCATATAAATAATTATGTCTCCCACAAGTAGATCCAGTTTTACTTCTTTTTGAATTGATACATAACATTCATGTGTATGTATGGGGTACAGTTTTACTTCTTTTCAGCCTAGGGCTCTTATTTATTTTTCTTCACTTTTATTGTAATAGCTAGGACCTCCAGTTCAATGTTAAATAGAAGCAGTGAATAGGAACATTCTTGCCTTGTTCTTGACCTTATGGAGAAGGCATTATTCAAAATTTGTCTATTATGATGTTAACTGTAAGATTTTATAGATGTTCTTTATCAGACTGAGGAAGTTGCCTCCTAATTCTAGTTTGCTCAGAGATTTTAACAGGAGTGAATGTTGAATTTTGTCAAAATCTTTTTCTGCATCTATTAAAATGATCACATGGCTTTTTCTTTTTTTCTGTAAATAGGGTATATTATATTGCTTTTCTTTTTCTTTTCTTTTTTTTTTTTTTTTGTTTTGTTTTTTGATGGAGTCTCACTCTGTCACCAGGCTGGAGTACTATCTTGGCTCACTGCAACCTCCGCCTACCAGGTTTAAGTGATTCTCCTCCCTCAGCCTCCCAGGTAGCTGGGACTACAGGCATGCCCCACCATGCCCAGCTAATTTTTGTATTTTTAGTAGAGACAGGGTTTCACCATGTTGGCCAGGATGGTCTCGATCTCCTGACCTCATGATCTGCCCACCTTGGCCTCCCAAAGTGCTGGGATTACAGGCGTGAGCCACCCCACCCGGCCTATATTACTTTTCAAATGTTAAATCAACCTTCCATTCCTAGGATAAATCTCACTTGGTCATTAGGTATAATCCTGTTTATGTATTGATGGATTTGATTTGCTAAAATTTTATTATGGATTTTTACATATGTGTTTATGAGGAATATTAGTTTGTAATTTTTTAGTTTTGATAATCATGTTATACCGACCTTATAAAACAAGCTGGAAAGTGTTGCCTCCTCCCCTCTTTTCTGAAAGAATTTTTGTTGATTTGGTGTTCTTTCTTAAATGTGTGGTGAGGTTTACCACTGAAACTACTTGGGCCAGAAGCTTTCTTTGTGGTAAGGTTTTTAAATTATTTCAATTTCTGAAGTATATATTGAATTATTCAGGCTTTTTGTTGTATGTTGTGACAGCTTGGGAAAGTTATATTTTTCATCAAATTTTTCTATTTAATCTATGTTGTTGAGTTTGTTGATATAAAATTGTTCATAACATTTTTTCTTATCTTTTTAATCTGTGTGAGATCTATAGTGATAATGCCTCTTTCATTCCCAATACTAAGAAAAATGTTTACGTTAAAAGATGATCATCCAGGGGTTCTCTAAAATGAAAAATGGGGGAAAAAACTCTTGAATGTTCAAAAATAACGGATTGGTAAAGCAAAATACTTAGGCATCTTGACATAATGAATTACCGTGTGGCCCTTAAAGTTATATTAAAACTACAATGAAATACTTCTACACACTTACTAGAATGGTTAAAATTTAGGAGGTTCACAATAACAAGTGTTGGTGAGGACGTGGAATGACTGTAACTTTCATTTCATTGGAACATTTCACTCTATTGTGGCAAGAGTATAATTTGGTAATTTTAAAACTGTGTGGCTGTGTCTACTAAAACTTAAAATACATATACCTATGACTCAGCGTTTCTGTGTGTGTGTATAAACACTCCTATTTATATATAGTATCCACACACGTACTATTTATGTATACTATAAATCTCTGCATATGTTCACTACAAGACATGCAGAAAAATATTCATAGTGAAGTGGCCTCATTGTCTGGGGTGACACTCGAGGTTCATTGTCTCACAGCCATGAAGATCAAGGACACAGAAACACAGAGCGAGGTTAAGAGCTGAAATTTAATAGACGAAGAAAGAGAATAGCTCTCTGCCACAGAGAGGGGTCCTGGAAAAATGGGTTGCCAATCCATGATGAAATGCAGGGGTTTTTATAGATGAGCTAGCGGGGAGGCAGTGTCTGATCTACATAGGGCATGAAAAACTGGTTAGAACCAGGTGCACCACCTGCGTAGGGCACAAATCTCTGGCAGCCCCCACCACAATCTTTTATTATGCAGGTGGGTTCTCTGCCTGAGCTTCTCCATGTTGCCCAGTTCTTTCTTACTGTACATGTGCTAATAAGAAAGGGAAGGTAGAACCCCATGGTGGACATGCCTGGCCCCCAGGTTGCCCCTTTCTGTCAGTGCAGCTGCAGGCCTCCCCCTGTGCAAGCTTCCAGCTTCCTTATCTATGTTTGCAGCTTGATCTTTCAGACTGCTCTTTGTTAGAAAAAAGTAATTTCTTGGGCTGCTTTTTGTTAGAAGGGAAGTTCTGCCAAGGACTCTTTTGCCCTCACTATCTGCCTAAATAATTTCTATCTACCTCCTATATCAAGAGCAGTGTTATTCATGTAATCTCAAATTGGAAACATCAGTCACCATTAACAGAAGAATGGATAAATTCTGGGTGTAGTCATACAATGGAATTCTGTATAGCAATAAAAAAGAAGATCCATACAACAACATAAATGAATTGTCCAGATATTATTTTGAGAGAAAGAAGGCAGACACAAAAGAGTACAAACCATGATTCCATTTGTATGAAGTTCAAGGACAGGCAAAATTGACCTGCAGTTTAGAAGTCAGAATAATGGCTACTTCTGGATGAGGGGCTCAAACTAAAAATTTGAGAGCAGTTAGAGGCAGAGACAAGCACTTCATTCACTGCTACTGCAATAGGGAGCACTCCAGGGAGAGTGACTTTCTGAGCAAAATTTAGTTGGGATTGTTTCATTGGGTCAAGGATCAGAGTGGAAATGTGGTAAGAAAGCAAGTTTGCTGAATCAGGTCTCAGAATCAATGGCATGTAATAGCAATGAGTCCATAAAACCTAGGTCTTCATTTCTATTTCTCAACACTCCTGTGATTTTTGTGGTCAACAAGCTCTGAGTCAGGATGTCTCATGGTATCTGCTTACCACCATCTGCTCCTTGGAATTAATTGCTCCTTAGAATTTAGTCTCAGTCCTTGAAACTGTCTTTAGGCACAGAAATTTAGTCTACCGTTCATGAAAGAAGTACAGCTTTCACAGAGGTATGAGGTCTGAGGCCTAAGGACATGAGAGAGCCCAGGAGGCTAGAAATATCCTATATCTTGATCTAGATGGTTAGAGGAGTTTATATATATGTAGATCCATTGAGCTGTTCATGTAAGATCTGTGTATTTATTGGTCATGATAAACTCAAATTTTAAAAATGAATTTATATATTTAATTGCACAGAAAAAAATATTTCTATTACAATGTTGAGTGAAAAAGGCAAGTTATGCTAGAGCATTTCTCCCTGAACTCACTTGTATTAAAAAAGTTTACATATAAGAAGAAAGAAGACTAGAAGAATATACTCCAAAATATGAGACTGTGCATAAGTTTTATTTTTTATTTTTGGTTGTTTGCATTTTCTAAACTTTAGAAATATAATTCTGATGTATCTGAGGTGGTCCAGCATCTTCTCCAAACTCTCTCAGCCCCAAGCTCAATAGCAATAACCACAGCATTCACAACCTCTGACCCAACGCATCAGCAACATCGTCAGCTCTACCAGACAACCAGAGTAGCCATCTTTATCCCTGATCCCTCTGTCCCCTGTGAGGTAAAGCATGTGGCCTCTTGCTGAAGAATATTCCTCCCAGCTCACCTGATAAAATGACAAATCCAGAAACCTATATTTACTTCCCTTTCACAATCATTTAATGATATGAATTGAGCACTGTGGCTACCCACAAGGGAGACTGAGAAAAATAAGTCAGGATCCCCACTCTCCGGGGGATTCCACATAGAAAACTCAACACACATGGAGAACTTTTCTTGGTCATTTCTCTTAATCTCAGCTCTTTTTTTTTTTTTTTTGGCCCAGCCGGAAACAGGAATAATAATGGCACTTCACTCACAAGTTTGTCCTGAGGTTTAAATGAGGCAACATGAACACAGCATTTTAGCAAAGGGCCAGGTACGGAATGTGTAAGGGTTGTTGGCTGCTGTTTTCTCAGGCTCGTCATTCATCACATGCAATCACTGCTCCCTGGCTTTGAATTGTTCCTTTAATTTTCACACTGCCCGTGACAAAAATTTCATCAGAAAAAGGTGCATTTAGACTAAGGTTCTTATACCAGAAACACAATGAAAGGGATTGGTAAAAATGCTCCTTTGCATGAGGCAGGCCCATTTTGCTGGATTGTTCTGTGGAGTGTTCACAGATTCTAACAGCATTTACTCGTTGCCATAGAGACCATGTGACTAATTTGTTCAGATTCTAACATCTAATGGACAACCTGCTTATTGAAGTTCTAATGAACTCCAGTAAAACGCTGTGTAAGCAGCTCACTCCCAAACAACATAATAATCCCAGTAGGTATTTGAGATCTGCATCTCTTCTTTGGAATCTGTGTCTTACGGGTGCGAACAAGATTTTAAAGTCTCAGCGTATTAAGTTGTCTTGTCAAAGTTTGGAAATATTAAGCAATATTCTCTTACAGAAATTCATAATATTAAATTATTTAAAATGTTTTACCTAGGCTTTAACTCAAAAACTCCACAAGAAATACTCAAAGAAGCATTTAAAGAGTTAAAAATAATATTCATTGAAGCAGTATTTACAGTATAAAACATTGGAAATAACCAAAATTTTCAACAATGGTAGATATGATAAATAGATCATCACAGTTGTCCTTGATAGGATTCTATACAATTATTTAAAATGTTGTCATATAAGAACGGGGTGTGGTGGCTCACACCTGTAATCCCAGCACTTTGGGAGGCCGAGGTGGGAGGATCACTAAACGAGGTCAGGAGTTCCAGACCTGCCTGGCCAACATGGTGAAACCCTGTCACTACTAAAAATACAAAAATTAGCCAGGTGTGGTCCCGAGCACCTGTAATCCCAGCTACTCAGGAAGCCGAGGCAGGAGAATCTCTTGAACCCAGAAGGCAGAGGTTGCAGTGAGCCGAGATTGTGCCACTGCACTCAGCCTGGGTGACAGAGCAAGACTCTGTCTCAAATAAATAAATAGTCATATAAGATTTACTTGTATCTGAAAATCATAAGTAAAAAAACAGGCTTCACAAAAGCTGATAGAAAATAATCCCACTTTGATAAACAATACACATAAATAGAAAAAGAATAAAGGATATATACACACCAAATATTAATGGTGAGTGATAATAGTGGCATTATGAGTGGACAGGCTTTTCTTCTTTGGTCTTTTCTATATTTTTCAAAGTTTTTTGTATTGAACATAAATGAGTTTTATTATCAGGAAAGGCTAAATAAATACAAGTATTTTTAAAGTAATTAAAAGAAAGCTCCCCTTTATAGAAAATATGGACTGAGATCTGCTCATCCTTATGGAATAATGTCACCTAATTAATGTATAAGAAATAGCACTTTCTTATACATACTGCACCTCCCATTTTATTTTATTAATTTTTTTTTAGTCAGGGTCTTGCTCTGTTGCCCAGGCTGGAGCACAGTGGTGTGATCACAGCTCATTACAGCCTTGACCTCCTGGGCTCAGTCTATCCTCCCACCTAAGCCTCCTGAGTAGCTGGGACTACAGGTGCACATCACCATGCCTGGCTAATTTTTTTTTTTTTTTTTTTTTTGGTAGAGATGGGGTTTGTCATGTTGCCCGGGCTAGTCTTGATGCCCTGGGCTCAAGTGATCTGCCCACCTTGGGTTCCCAAAGTGCTGAGATTGCAGGCATGAGTCACTGTGCCCAGCCACTCTCTATTTTAATAATTGATTCTGAAAAGAAAAGAATCATCTATGGATGCTAAAATAGTTGGGTGAAAGTTAACTGGAGAATAGGATACTTACACAGTCTCAAATTATTACACAACAGATCACATACTAATTACAAAGAGGAAAATATACCTTTACAATGGAGAGAAATGGCAGTCACCTCCTTAATCAAAAGATCAAAATTGTCAGTATCCAAAACGAGACAACACAATGTTTCCTCAATATAAGCAAATAAGAAATACACATTTCCTACATCACATTCTTGAGAAAGATGTTTATCTCGGATCTCATTATAAGGAAATTAGAAAGTGAGGCATTTTCTAACACAACAGTCCTCTACTCTTCAAAATGTCCATGTCATGAAAAACAAACAATGGTGGTGGGACAGTTTTAGATAAAAATAACTAAGGAGATATGAGAACCAAATAAATAAATGAACCTTGATTGAATTCTGGATTTACCAAAGCTATAAAACACATTCGAGTACAATTGAGAAAATCTAAATATTGGCTGGATATTAGATAGAATTAAAGAATTATTTTTAATTTTCATAGATGTAATAATGCTGATGATTAAGAAGAAAATCTTTGTTCTTCAGAGAATGCTGCTGAAATATTTAAGAACAAAGTATCATAATGTCTGCACTTACTCCCAAATGTCTCATTAAAAATATACAAATAGGCCGGGTGCAGTGGCTCATGCCTGTAATCCCAGCACTTTGGGAGGCCAAGGTGGGCCTATCACTTGAGGTCAGGAGTTTGAGACCAGGCTGGCCAACATGGTGAAACCCCATCTCTACTAATAATACAGAAATTAGCCAGGCATGGTGGTGGGTGCCTGTAATTCCAGCTACTCGGGAGGCTGAGGCAGGAGAATCACTTGAACCCAGGAGGCAGAGGATGCAGTGAGTGGAGATCGCGCCACTGCACTCCAGTCTGGGCGACAGAGTGAGACTCTGTCTCAAAAAAAGAAAGAAAAAAGCAAATATAAAGTAAATGAGGCAAAATTTTAATAATAAGTGAATATAGGTGACAGATGTACAAGTAGGTGTTCATTGTGCTACTATTTTGACACTTTTGTAGACTCAAAAATTTGCAAAATTAAAAGTTGGGACAAAAGTACTCGGCAAATCATAAAGCACTCAAAAACAACGGCACTATGATTAGTAGCAACAATGAAAGTATTTAGAGAAAAAGAAACTTTTCTTACCATGTGTGTACAGTACAGAGAAACAGGTTGGTTTAGTTTTATATGAATTGCAATATTTCCTTCTTCCCCTAGAGACAGGATATTTGAGTTTTCACCCACAATCTGAAATTAGGTAACCATTAAAGGGATTTTCCTTACAAACCATTTGTGCTCTTCCTACCAGATCTAAACACAGGATCTAAACTTAAGCCTTACTACCCCCATTCAATATTCCAGGAAAGTGCTTGGTACCTAGAAACTGGGCAACCTAAGAGGGGTGTGGTTGGGTGGTCAGTGTGAGGGTGCCAGAGCTGGAAACATTTGGGTTTGCATGTCCACTCTGACACCTTCTGACTTTGAGAACCTTGGATGCTTCTCTGAACCTCAGTTTCCTCATCTAGAAAGGCAGAGATTTAAAAATGCACCTACTATATAGCTTTATTGTGAGGATGAAATAAGGTGATACAAGTAAGGGCTCCAGTGCCTGGTTAGTACAAAGTTTTAAGAAACCAGCATCTCGGGAAGGCCTTTCCAACCAGGATGCTTAATTAGTCATCAAATGTTTAAGAAAATAAATATAAAAAACATAAAATTTTAAAAACAGATTTGGCAGTTTTATAACAGTATAGGAGATGGTGTTATTTTTTTCCTTTCAAGGATTGGAGGGCAGGTTGGAAGCAAATAAAAAAAATTTGAAAATAATGAGCTATTTCAGCTGAGTGGTTTCTTTATTGACTAAAATAGAGGATGTGACCGTGAAGTAATGTGACATGAGTTAAAAAGTGGACTGAGATGCTACCTCAATTTTGAGGCCACAACCTTCCAGATTATCACCTTGGAAAGCAATCTTCATACTCATCTTGAATTTATTATCCTTGCTGAATACTTTGAAACTTTTATATAGGAAGCACCAGCTCTAAGGATCAGAAGGTGCTCAGAGATAGGAGATCTTCATACTTTGATGGCAAACTTTAGACTTTAGGGAAAAAAGTGGCATTTAGTACTAAGTCTAGTAAATTAGATGAATTATCTGGAGAATACAATTTTAAATGAGATTTTTAAAAACTGATGCTATTTTCAATGAAATTGTTCTATGAATTTTATTTTTTGTTTATTGATAGTATATAGACATACAGTTGATATAATTTTTATATATTGATCTTATATCCTGCAACTTTGATGAACTCAATTATTAGCTCTAATAGTGTGTGTATGTGTCTGTATGTGTGTATTCCTCAGGATTTTCTATATACATTGTGATGTTATCTGTTGAATAGAGATAGTTTTACTTTTTCCTTTCCAATTTGGATGCTATTTCTTTTTCTTGCCTAAATGCCCTGGATAGAACACCTCTATGTTGAATAGAAGTGGCAAGAGTGAATATTCTTGTAAGTCCTGATCTCAATGGGAGCACTTTCAGTCTTTAACTGTTGAGTATGATGTGAGCTGTGGGGTTTCTGTGTATGTCCTTTAGCAGGTTGAGAAAGTTCCCTTTCATTGCTAGTTTGTTGAGGGTTGTTACCATGAATAGGTGTTAAATTTTGTCAATGATTTTTCTGCGTCTACTCAGATGATCATGTGATTTATGTCCTTTGTTTTACTAATATGGTATATTAATTGGTTTTCATAGTTTGAACCAATTTTGTATTTCTGGGATAATCCCACGTGGTTGTGAAATATATTCCATTTATGTGTTCCTTGTTAGGTTGGCTAGTATGTTTTTGAATTTTTTTGCACCTATAGTCATAAGGAATATTAATTTGTGGTTTTCTTTTCTTGTGATGTCTTTGGTTTTCATGTCAAGATAATCGTGGCTCATACTATGACCCCATTTTGAGGCCCAGCCTCCAAAATCCTGGTCTTACATATTTTTTGAGAGAATTTGTGAAGGATTAATGTTGATGCTTCCTTAAATGTTGGATGGAATTCACCATGAAGCCATCTGGGCCTGGCCTTTTCTCTGTGGGAAGTTGTGTGTGTGCACACGTGTGTGTTGGATGGGGAATGTAAGAAATTAAGTTATAATACTTCATTTTGACAAATTGAAAAATTAAAAACCTATTCATCACCTCCAAAAAGTTTCCTTCCACCCTCTGACTTTATTATTATTTTGGTAATAAGAACACTTAAAATATCTCCTTAGCAAGATTTTAAGAATATAATACAGTATTGTTAACTGTTGGCATTATGCTGTGCAGTAGATCTCTAGCAGTTACTCTCTGTGTAGCTGAAATTTTGTACCCTTTGATGAATACCTTCCTGTTTTCTCCTCCCCACCATCTCCTGGCAACCACCAATTCACTTTCTGGATCTGTGAGTTAAACTTTTTTTTTTTTTTTAAGACAGAATCTTGCTCTGTCACCCAAGCTGGAGTGCAGTGGCGCAATCTCGACTCACTGCAACCTCCGCCTCCCGGGTTCAAGCGATTCTCCTGCCTCAGCCCCCCAAATAGCTGGAATTACAGTCGTGTGCCACCACGCCTAGCTAATATTTGTATTTTTAGAGATCTGGAGTTTTGCCATGTTGGTCAGTCTGGTCCCAAACACCTGGCCTCAAGTGATCCAAACGTTGGCCTGCCAAACTGCTGGGATTACAGGTGTGAGCCACCACACCCAGCCAAAATTGTTTTCTTAATTTCCTTTTTGGACAATTTATTGTAGTGTATAGAAACACAACTGATTTTGGTACATCGATATTGTATCCTGAAACTTTGTTAAATTTGTTTATCCTAAGTTTTTTTGGTAAATCTTTAGAATTTTCTATATATCATATATAGAAATATAATTTTCTGCACATCTATAAGATCATGTAATCTGCAAACAGAGATAATTTTACTTCTTCCTTTCTGATTTGAATACTTTTTATTTTCTTTTCTTGTCTACTTACTCTGGCTAGGACTTCTAATTCTATGTTGGAAAGAAGTGGTGAGAATGTGCATCATTTCCTTGTTCCAGATCTGAGAGAAAACGCTTTCGGTTTGTGACCATTGAGTATGATGTTAGCTGTGTGCTTTTTATATATGGCCTTTATTTTGTCAAGGTAAATTCCTTCTATACCTAATTTGTTGAGAGTTGTTATCATTCAAAGGGTGTTGAATCTTGTGGAATGCTTTTGCTGTATCTTTTGAGATTATCAAGTCATCTTTGTCCCTCATTCTGGTAGAAAGCATGTGTGAAGCCATTTGGGTCTGGGCTTTTCTTTGTTGGAAGGCTTTTTGTTTTTTGTTTTTTGGGGGTTTTGTTTGTTTGTTTGTTTGTTTTTTGAGATGGAGTCTTGCTCTGTCACCCAGGCTGCAGTGCAGTGGCACAATCTCACTCACTGCAACCTCCACCTCCCGGGTTCAAGCGATCCTCCTGCCTCAGCCACCCAAGTAGCTGGGATTACAGGTGCGTGCCATCACACCCAGCTAATTTTTGTATTTTTAGTAGACACAGGGTTTCACCATGTTGGCCAGGCTGGTCTCAAACTCCTGACCTCAAACGATCCACCTGCCTTGGCCTGCCAAATGCTGGGATTACAGGCGTGAGCCACCACACCCGCTGGAAGGTTTTTGATTACTAATTTAATCTCCTTATTTGTTATTGGTCTGTTCAGACTTTTTAATTCTTCATAATTCAGTCTTGGTAGGTTGTATGCTTTCAGGACTTTATTTTCTCTAAGTTGTCCATTTTGTTGGCATATAATTATTCTAGGGATTCTTCACATTTCTGTGGCAGGAGTTGCAGTGTCTCCTCTTTCACTCCTGATTTTCTTTCTTTGAATATTTTTCTCTTTTACTTTTCATAGTTATAGGGTTTGTTGATTTTGTGGAAAGAGTTTTTTCAAAGAAAATCCTAAAGAACATTTTATTTTTTATTTTTTGTTCATACTTTAGTATGCAATGAACATTTTAATTTTTTCTTATTTTTTGAGAGGAAAATTACATGCTCATTTTATTCATGACTCTAAATGCAAAGGTTCAAACAAACAAAAATTAAGAAATTTAACCCAAGAAAATAAAATCAGGAAAGAAATGCAATGCAAATTTAACATTTGAAAATATTTTTAAATTAACTCTAACAGGTTAGTCGAGAAAAACTATTTTATCTCTTCAACAGAATCGGAAAATACATTTAATATAATGTAATACCTATTCATGATTATTGGAAAAAACAAACATATAAACCGCAACGAATTAGGCTAACTTCCACACTCTGTTAAATAATATATAGTAAAAATGGATATGCAAACAAAAAACAAGCAATAGAAGTCTACAATAAACATCTTTTAAAAATTGGGTCAATTTCGGAATGATACAATAGTTAAAGTAAATACTAATGTTTGTCTCATTCAGGTTGAGAACTTACTATTTCCTTTTGACCAATGTATAAAAAAAGGCAAGATACACATGAAGGCAAAGGACTATCTTAAAATGAATAATGGTAATTTTATAACTGCTGCTAATTTGAGCCTGCTTTTATGTAATAAAATGCTAGACACTAACATTTGCCTTACCATCTTAGTATTGCTACCTATGCCTGTACTGTGAATTCAGCAACACCATTCCCAAATACACTACAGTGTTTATAATCAACACCTGAGCAGCTGACCAGCGGCTAAGACTTCCCGCTTTAGTGTATTTTTAGTTCAAGTACAGAACGCTTATTATGGTACATTCAAAATAGTTGTCTTTGTTTTGCTCATATCTTTCTAATAGCAAATATGTTTTTCTTTACTTTCTCCATGTTTGAAACTTGAACTACATTAAAGGGATATTCTGCAAAATTGTCAGCATCTCTTTCCCTCATTCCTGTGTCTAGGCTCTTTATTCTAAAAGGACATTGAGGGGGAAATAAAAGCAATAATGTGAGATTAACCTTGGGGTGCATTTAGAGAATGTTGGACTTTCCTTGTTGCCTACCTTTATGTTAGAAATTTAGATAAAAAACCGTAAGAGCTCACTTAATAATAGCTGTCATAATCATTACTATGATCTCCTACCTGGACAATATAAGGTAGCAGAGAGCATGGCTTCAATTTTATTATTTTGGGAGTGGCACAGAGTAGACCCTATTTAAAGAAATGCAGATAAGTTTTTATCTTCAAAAAGCAATAAATTAATGGATCTAGTCATAATCATCAATGGCTACTATCATCATGAAAAAAATAACCTAACCAGACATTATGTGCCTCCTAAGAGAACAACATTATACAGCCTAAGAAGTAGTCTTGTTAAAAAAAAAAAATCAAGCAAGAGTCTGACTAAACCTCTAGATCAATTTACAGGAAATGTAGGGGAACAGAAGAACATGTAAACCATACCATATGGATGCAATTAGCAAAATTCAAGCTGTGAAATATTCAAAAAAACCAACAACTCAGTTCTTGAAAATAACAAATTGCAAGGGAAAAAGAAGGTAATGAGAAAGTTCATAGATTAAAAGATACACAAAACACTTATCAACTAACCCAATGTGTGAGCTTAATTGGAACAAATGGTAGCAAGAAAAGATGCATGACTTAGATAATCAATGAAAATGTGAATGGTGGATATTTGATGGTAAGAAGCAATTATTGTTAACTTTTAGGTATAATTGGAGAATATGTTTGTTTTTAGAGTCCTTGTTTTTTAGATATATATACTAAAGCTATTTATGAATAAAATGTAATTTTGGAGATTGGTTAGGAGTAATGAAAAAACAGGATTAGCCATAAGGTAATAATTGTTGAAATGGGGCAGTAGATACATGAGAATTCAATATACAATTTTTTCTATTTTTGTATGTCTTTTGAGATTTTCAATAATAAATGTTTCAAAAACAAGTAATTGTTTTAGGCTGCTGAGAAATACTTCAACACAGCATATAGGGCACTCCAGAGAGGGCACAGATGTCTACCTCGGAAGACATGAGAACTGGATCTTGTATGAGTCAATCATGGGTGTAATGGGATAGGGAAATTTTTATTTATTAGAATTTCACAAAAACCAGGTAAGATGGTCCATCCTGGAGAGCCTGCTTCCTATAAGGGAAGTCATCTCAATGAGGGAAGTCATCTCCATCTCAGTGAGGGACTTGACATTTCCCAAGGGGCTGAGTACTGTGGAAAAATTTAGAGGTGAGACTCCTGGATGGCAAGGCAGAATAATCTGTGAGATGGCAGGGGAGCAGTGCATGACAGGTTTCCTCTCCATAGTGCCCCAATCTACATTAAAGTTCCTCTTTTTGTGAATTCACAATTGTGATTTCCTCTGCTGTAGAAAACAGCAAGGGACAAACATCTGTGTACCAATTGGCATGTGGCCAAATGGAGTCAGCACACACACATGCAGAAAAACAGAGGGAAACTGATCCCATTCACTTTATTTTACAACTCCAGTGACATAGCTTTTGCATTTGCTGGTTTCTCTACCCTCAATGCTCCCTCTACTCACTTCTCTTTTCTACCTTGGCTTAGATGTCACTTCTTCCAGGGTGCTGTCTCTGATTCCCCAGGCCAAGTTAGATGTCCCTTCCATGCATTTCCAGTGTAACCTGTGTTTCTGCTTCATCACGCTTTTTCCACTATACTACAATTGCCTATATTATTTGCGCTTTTGATGAGGACAGGAATTTTTATTATTATTATTTAGAAAATAGAGACGGGGCTCACTATGTTGCCCAGGCTGGTCTCAAACTCCTGGATTCAAGTGATCCTCCTGCCTCAGCCTTCGAAAATGCTGGGATTATAGGCAAGAGTCACCACACCAGGCCTACAAAAGTAATTATTTCTGTCTTTTACATAGTTATTTCTCCAGTACCTATTGCTGTGTCTTATAAAAGAGAATTAATATTTTTCTGTGTTTCTTGGGTTCAAATTGGAGCCCCCAGATTCTGAATGTTTTTGAGAATGGCGATAGTGATCTCATTGTAGTGTACTATGGTAACTAGTTTTATGGTTCCTTTAAGAACTCCTCTTTTCCTCCATGTAATTCTGGTGGGACTATTAATCATGGTCCTATAGATCCACTCCTGGGGATGAACAAATGTCCCAGGTTAGACTCCTTAAGTTACAGTCCCAGGGAAAGGCAGATGGCAAAAGCCTGGCCAATCAGCATATGTTCCAAGAATTTTCCGAAGTAGAGGTGGGGGAGAAGTAGGGCTATTTTGACCTTGACCTAAGGAGAGGTGACTCCAGAGGTGCTGGTGTTTATTTTGTCTGCTTTGTGGAAGAAATTCATCAGATAACAACTCACAGAAAAAAGTAAATGGAGTGATTGAGAGGGAGAGAAAGAGAGGGATCTGATATTTTACAAGTTAATATGTTTTAATCCTGGTGTTTTGGCACCTCCAGTCTTGATTCCGTAAGCTGCCTTGATGGTGCCCCCAGCAAAATGGATTTATAATTAACACTTTTGCTCAGGCTTGTTTGAAATAAATTTCTGTCACTTGCATCCGCAATAATGCTGGCTAACACAAGGGTCTTTAGCTATTGCCAGTATATTACAATTAAATGGAAGATGTAAATTTTCTCTTGTGTAGGCTGTGTGACTAACTAAAAATGCCAATCTATTAAGTGTTGCTGGAATCATATCAACTTAGTGTGGTAACCTTGCTGATTTCAGATGTTCTGAGTGTCAGCCATATTTGTATTTCATAAAAAGAAAGATAAAGCCAAAATCAGTATTGCCTAAGATGTGCATTTTCTTGTTAGACAGAATTTTCACAAGCTGAGATCAGTGGGAAAACACAATGCAATGAGTCTCGGGTACTGAAAATGTCAACTCTTTTGTAAGTAAATAGATCTGTGAGTGTGGTATAGACAGAATTTGAGACAGAATTTGATTATTTCTCAAATTCCCTCTTTTATGCTTTTGAATTATAATCTGCCTACCAAGTGTGAGCTTGACTATGATGTCATCTTGAAGATTTGAACCTTGTGTTCTGAATTTTCTTTTATCTTTCTAAGTGAGGGTGTTTCCTGAGCCAATGGAACCACATGGCACCACCAGTGTCCTCAAACTATAGACCTCTCCCCAGAGCCTGGGCTATCAATTTGACTGTTTTGTCTTCTCCCAGGCAGGCTGAGGTGTTTCTAGTCACCAGAGAATGTTTTTGGAAGTATAAGGACAGAACTAAGTCCTATAGAAAGGCTTTGGTGTTACCAAGATTACGGAATTCCCTTCTTAGTATAATTCATAAAAACAGTAGTAACATATAAAACAAATGTAAGAAATCCCCCCTCCCAAAGTCTTATTTTTCCCATGCTGGCTATTTGAATGTTTTTTAAATAGTGGGTATTAAATTCTTTCAAAAATATTTTGGGTTTCTGCTTCTCAGGTACCCTATTTTATGGACCATCTAGCAGTGAATGCAGTTAATCCAGGCAGCACCTCCCTATGTTCTATTGTTCCTCTCCACCTGGAAAACACTGAGACCAATTCTTGTAAAACTTTGGCCACCAGCCTAAGGTACCAGCTCTCACATTTCTATCTGTGGTGTTCCCATCATATAAACTCCTCTGCTTATTTCTCTTTTCCTGCATTCTTATTTTCATGTTGCAGGAACAGGACTGTTTGTTCCCTGACTCTTCCTCTCCCTCCAGAAACGTTTCATAGTGCCCTCTAGATAGAATATCAATTGAGTGGTTAAGGAACTATTCTACATCCACATCTTCTATATCTTCTTCACTGGATGTTCTCTTTATCATTTACCTTTCCAGAGACCTGGCTCTTCCATGGAAAGATGTTACTACTTTTCCTTTTCAAGAGGGGGATGTTGATTCTTCTACACTCCTTAGGTTTGGCATCCTCTGAGCTCCCAATACCACCTCCTGACCATTACTTCTCTGACCCTGTGAGCAATCTCCTTGTCTTTTTGAGACTCACACCCTTTACTTTTGCCACCCTATGCCACTCTTGGTTGTTATAATTTACCAACCTCTCAGTCATTCCTTACTCATTAAAGCCTTCAGCATGAGGTTCATGATCCTTCCTTTGACTCCATGTCCCACCATTATCCTGAGTGCCTCCTACATTTATATGGATAATCAGTCCTACCCCTATTCTCTTCCTTCCTTGATCCTGATCTCCAGAGGGTATCATGACACTTAATCCACCTGTGGCCATGTCCTTGTATTGGCATCACCTGTAAATGTTCTAGCTCTGAAATCGTTAAGTCTATGCATCTCAGTTTTGACTACTACTTCTATGGGCTCAATTGTGTCTCCCCAAAACTCATGTGCTAAAACCCTACTCCTCACTGTGATGGTATTTGGAGATGGGGCCTTCAGGAGGTCACTGGGTTTAGATGAGGTTATGAGGGTGGCACCCTCATGATGGGATTCATGTCCCTGTAAGAAAAGATGCTGGGCATGGTAGCTTGTGTCTGTCTTCCTAGGTACTCTGGGAGGCTGAGGTGGTAAGATCACTGAGGAGAGGAGTTTGAAACCAGTCTAGGCAAGACAGCAAGACTGTGTCTCTGCTAAAAAATTTACAAAAAAACTAGTCAAGCATGGTGGTGTACACCGGTAGTCCCAGCTGTTTGAGAGGCTGAGGTTAGAGAATCTCCTGAGCCCAGGGATCTGACGCTGCCAGGAGCTATGATCACACCACTGGATTCTAGTTTGGGCAAAAGAGCAAGACCCTGCCTCTCAAAAAAAAAAAAAAAAGACACTAAAGAGCTTGATCTCTCTCTCTCCCTGTCAGGTGAGAACACCATGAGAAGTTGGCAGTCTATAACTCAGAAGAGGGCCCTCACCAGGACCTGACCTTGCTCACACTCTGATTTTAGACTTCCAGCCTCTAGATATTTTATTATAGCAGCCTGAGCAGACAAAGACAACTACCTTCAGTCCTGCCATCCCCATTGACATCTCCAGTGCCTTGTCTTCTCACCACTGATCTGCCTTTTCTTGAATTCTCCTTCTCTGATCCACTTAGTTTCTTAGTCTTTCATCTTAATGCCAATATCCCTAGATCCCTTACCCACTGCCCTTTTATTGCACCTTCTTGGCAAAATGTTAATCCTGCTTCAATCTAACTGTCCACTTTTACCATGCTTTTCGTCTATATTTTCGAGTGATATTGGAGAAAATCACACAACTAAATAGTGACTTAAAAAAATGAAAACTAATGTTCTCCAACCTCAAATGTGCTCTTATCATTACCCATTTCTCCTTTATTTTTACAATTTGCTCTTTCTTCTATTTTCAGCAATGATAATTTTAAACAATTCTCCACTAAGACTCCTACCCCACCATTTTCTCATTCTCATCACATGACATTGCCTTACACTCCACAAAGAACTACAAACCACTGCTCAGCAAAATAAAAGAGGACACAAACAAATGGAAGAACATTCCATGCTCATGTATAGGAAGAATCAATATTGTGAAAATGGTCATACCGCCTAAGGTAATTTATAGATTCAATGCCATCTCCATCAAACTACCAATGACTTTCTTCACAGAATTAGAAAAAACTACTTTAAAGTTCATATGGAACCAAAAAGGAGCCCGCATTGCCAAGACAATCCTAAGCAAAAAGAACAAAGCTGGAGGCATCATGCTACCTGACTTCAAACTATACTACAAGGCTACAGTAATCAAAACAGCATGGTACTGGTATTAAACAGAGATATGGACCAATGGAACAGAATAGAGCCCTTGGAAATAATACCACACATCTACAACCATCTGATCTTTGACAAACCTGACAAAAACAAGAAATGGGGAAAGGATTCCCTATTTAATAAATGGTGCTGGGAAAACTGGCTAGCCATATGTAGAAAGCTGAAACTGGATCCCTTCCTTACACCTTATACAAAAATCAATTCAAGATGGATTAAAGACTTACATGTTAGACCTAAAACCATAAAAACCCTAGAAGAAAACCTAGGCAATACCATTCAGGACATAGGCATGGGCAAGGACTTCATGACTAAAACACCAAAAGCAATGGCAACAAAAGCCAAAACAGACAAATGGGATCTAATTAAACTAAAGAGCTTCTGCACAGGAAAAGAAACTACCATCAGAGAGAACAGGCAACCTACAGAATGGAAGAAAATTTTTACAATCTACCCATCTGACAAAGGGCTAATATCTAGAATCTGCAAAGAACTTAAACAAATTTACAAGAAAAAAATCAAACAACCTCATCAAAAAGAAGGCAAAGGATATGAACAGACACTTCTCAAAAGAAGACATTTATGCAGCCAACAGACATATGAAAAAATGCTCATCATCACTGGCCATCAGAGAATGCAAATCAAAACCACAATGAGATACCATCTCATACCAGTTAGAATGGCAATCATTAAAAAGTCAGGAAACAACAGGTGCTGGAGAGGATGTGGAGAAATAGGAACACTTTTACACTGTTAGTGGGACTGTAAACTAGTTCAACCATTGTAGAAGACAGTGTGGCGATTCCTCAAGGATCTAGAACTAGAAATACCATTTGACCCAGCCATCCCATTACTGGGCATATACCCAAAGGGTTATAAATCATGCTGCTATAAAGACATATGCACATGTATGTTTATAGCGGCACTATTCACAATAGCAAAGACTTGGAACCAACCCAAATGTCCATCAATGATAGACTGGATTAAGAAAAGGTAGCACATATGCACCATGGAATACTATGCAGCCATAAAAAAGGATGAGTTCATGTCCTTTGTAGAGACATGGATGAAGCTAGAAACCATCATTCTGAGCAATCACAAGGACAGAAAACCAAATACCGCATGTTCTCACTCATAGGTGGGAATTGAACAATGAGAACACTTGGACACAGGGTGGGGAACATCACACACCGGGGCCTGTTGTGGGGTTGGGGGAGGGGGGAGGGATAGCATTAGGAGATATACCTAATGTAAATGACGACTTAACGGGTGCAGCACGTCAACATGGCACATGTATGCATATGTAACAAACCTGCACATTGTGCACATGTACCCTAGAACTTAAAGTATAATAATAACAATAATAATAATAATAAAATAAAAAAGACTCCTAGAAACTAAGATCCATAGGTTGGAAACTACTTTAGAATAACTAAACTCATAAAAATAATAAGTAAGTAAATCATCTGACCATTTTGAATGTTTGCCAAATTAATGGGAGGAATCTGAAAACAGACCAAATTAAGTGTTCCCCTACTTTTTTAAGATCAAGTATATTTTGAATACAAATAGTATAAAGAAACTGAAAACTAAATACTTGACTGGCATTGAGACAAAAGAGACTTCACATTTAACACAGGAAAGGATGTCATTAAAAATCCTTGCTTGAAAAAAATGGGGTTTTTCCCCCTTTTTCTCTTTTATTCTGGTAAAAAAGGAAAAGATAGGAACATATAGATGATTAGGTAGCAGAATCATGTGGTGGCTAAGAGCCCAGTTTTCAGAGCCAGACAAAGTTGGGTTGGGTTTAAAACCAGGCCTCACCTAAACCAATATATAGGAAGGATCTTGACAAGTTTCTTCATACCTCTGAGTCTTTTTCAAATGTAAAATAAAAATATACAAAAAAGAAAAGAAAAAAAGTAGAGAACACTGCATTTATGCATGTCCAAGTTCTTGTGTATACATTTTTAAGCCTCCTACAGATGATAAATTCCTAAATCTCCCCAAGTTTATGAATACACTGAGCTGTCACCTACATGGAGTCCTTCCCGATCCTTCCAGCTAGAAATTGCTGGCATGTCTATGTAATCTGTATTAACTTGCTTACTGTCTCCAAAGTGGGAGCTTCTTGAGAATAAGAAGTGTGTCTTAGTCTTCATTGAATCTGCAGGGCCAAGTAAAGCCATAACACACAGTAAGAGCTTAATAAATGTTGGATAAAGAAAGAAATGAATGCATGAACATAGAATGAAAATAATCCTAAAGTTATTGACCCTCAGGGGACATTGGAGGTAGGGAAGGAGGGAGACACAAAATTCGAGTAATCACCCTCAGCACCGACTAAACTGGAGACCCTACTGGTCAAAGCAATCAAATACAAAATGTATTCAAATCCCACTCTGGGGAGGCTCAGACTGCATCCAATTTCTGCATGAAACTACACCTCAGAAGCCTCTCCAAGGCAAGAAAAAACTGACAGCATCACTATCAAGATTCAGATAGGAGGCAGCATACACAGGAATACTCATTAAATATTTATTTTCCAAATCCCCAATGACAAGTTCTGGCCAATAAAATGTGAACGGATGTCATGTGTGTCACTTCCATGTGGAGGCAGTGAAAAGTCCAAGTAAGATGCTCCAGTCTCTCTCTTCCGCTGCCCTAGCAACTACATGTTCCAGATGGTGCATCTACAAGATGGTGGAGCCCAGGTCAACCTGGGTCCCTGAGTTACTATGTGGAGCCAAGTCCTCCACCAACCACAGCAGGTTTGTAACATGGTGATAAATAAATGGTGTGTGTGTGAGCTGTGGAGATTTGGGAGTTAACTTGTTCCAGCAGCATAACCTAGCCCATTCTGATGAATATAATACAGAAAGAATACTTGAAAAGAAGATGGAATCTTTTGCATTAAGGTGCTTCGCAGTAGTTTCCTGGATCCAGGCTTCCTTCTTCATATTCATTCCAAGCAGCTCTCTTAGATCTCGCCTTGCTTCTTCTATTGGGATTTGTTGGCTTCCAGTCACAATTTATTTCCGATTTACTGGCATCTAGATTTAAAACTCTTTTTGAAAGCAGCTGGACCTACGTGCATTCATCTCCTTTTTCTTTTTATGTCTGTCTCTACTGACAGTCATCTTCCCATTTCTTCCCCTCTGTCCCTGATCCATGACCCTTAATCTTAATCATCTCTCCTTTCCTCCAGGTGAATCAATCCATCATCTTTGATTTTATTTTTATTCTTCCACCATTCCTATACTAATGAAAAAGCAATATATGCGTTTTAAACCTCTTCAGTTTCTTCTTGATTTTTTTGGCAAATCTGATCCCCAGATTTAGTGCTCCATGCACAGGCTCCTTTAATTGCCTTCTTGGGTAAGAAATAATTTCACTGGGCCTGGCACAGTGGCTCAAGCCTGTAATCCCAGCATTCTGAGAGGCCAAGGAGGGTGGATCACCTGAGGTCAGGAGTTCAAGACCAGCCTAGCCAAGATGGCAAACCCCATCTCTACCACAAATACAAAAACTAGCCAGGCATGGTGGCATGTGCCTGTAGTCCCAGCTACTTGGGGGGCTGAAGCAGGAGAATTGCTTGAGCCTGGCACGGCGGAGGTTGCAGTTGAGTAGAGATCGTGCCACTGCACTCCAGCCTGGGTGAGAGTGAGACTCTGTCTCAAAAATAATAATAATAATAATAATTTCACTGAATTGCTTCTTTTCTTAAAAAAGACAGTACATTCTTTTAATAATAAGGACTGTTTTATCTCATTTTAATATTAATACAATCTAAATGGCAACTTGGGGGAAATCATAGTCATGATCAGAACCAGGGATGGATCCAGGGAGGAGACTGAAGTTTGTGCAGTTCGAGGAACCCTCTATAAGTAAAAGAATACAAAATTACCAATATGAAATTCCATGGTCCTACTTCAGCCCTCTCCAGTGCAAGGAGAAGTATGGCAGAGAGGGGGTTGGAGTGGAAAGAGTCATCTTAACTAACTGCATTGAAAATAGTTTACTTTTGCAAAGTTTACAGAAGCATGTGCCCTTGCAAACACAATGTCAGGGCCCCTCCCAGAACCTTGGAAGTAGCTGGTGCAGGGAAATTTAGGTCCTGAAGCTTAAACTTCATTAGCTTCACAATTAATCCACCTCTGTTCAGAAGCTGGTGTAATTAACAACTCCAAAGCAATTTGAGCTCTTGTGAGTGGAGATTCTTAAGGTAATTGAATCCAAGGTTAATGACACCACAGTTCTATCTTTAAGCCAGAAGACAGAGGAGGAACAGAATTTGGGCATCTGATCCAAGATTGTCCATCTCTGGCTGGTACTCAGAGTTCAAAGCCACATGCTCCCACACAGGTGATCTGTCCTACACATGCAGCTTCAGTGCACTTTGAAGTCCTGCCTGTGGCCGGGCGTGGTGGCTCACGCCTATAATCTCAGCACTTTGGGAAGCCAAGGCGGGTGGATCACTTGAGGTCAGGAGTTGGAGACCAGCCTGGCCAACATGGTGAAACCCCATCTCTACTACAAATACAAAAATTAGCCAGGCGTGGTAGTGTGCGCCTGCAATCCCAGCTACTCCGGAGGCTGAGGCAGGAGAATTGCTTGAACCTGGGAGGCAGAGTTTGCAGCAAGCTAAGATTGAGCCACTGCACTCCAGCCTGGGCAAAAAGAGTGAGACTCCAAGTCTGCAAACAGATTCTTTCTTTCCTTATTGAATCCTTCCTCATCTGGGCATGCTAAGGCCTCTGCAGGCCACAGGCATCTGCTGGGGCTCTGATAGGGCCCAAGATTGGGGGAAAGCCTGTATCTACTTACCTCCCTTATGCCCCCATTTTACCTCACAGCTACTGCTACTCTGGTGCCTGAAATTGTTAACTTATTTATTTCTGGCCACTTACTCTTCTAGGCTAGATTTTGAGGAGAGTGACTCTGTATTTCCAATGTCTATAACTTAAACGATACTGAACTAATGTTTATTGAATGCTTGAATGGCACTGTGCTAGACATTTAAGAGAAATTATCTTATGTAAGAATTGGTTTTCAGAACATTACTTAGGTAATTTATATTTTCATTTCAAAGGCATAAGTTTTCAGCAATAAATAAAGCAAATTCCAATTTTCAAAAACAGAAGCAGTTTATTTCCAACAAACGTATACAAGCCACACATCTCTCCTGTCTCCAAACATACACAAGACAAACCACAACATACTAACAGGTGGAGACCCTGAGGCCTCTTACTAAGTCGTAATCAGACACAACAGAGGAGGCAGGATGTTTATATATGTATTTATCATTTGGCTCCTTTTCAATTAAAACCACATAGAAGTAAAACAAGAAGAAAAATTTGCTATGAAAAAAAGAACTGCAGCACTGTCTACATAAGGATAGAGATGAGGTGTAAAAAGAGTTGTTTTGCTTGAGAAAACAGCTTAATTAGCCTTTCACCACTGTGAAAGGAGAGTCCTCATGAGCTGATCTTGAAGGATGCTGTAGAGACAACAGAATAAACAAGAAGCCCAAAATAATCAGGTGATGTCTCAACTTCCAGTTCAATGGAATCATAACTATGTACCCTGGTAGATGTATTCATCCCTTGAGAACTAAGAATCTAAATCAAAGTTTCCAAAGTTGCAGGAACAAAAAGCACACATTTTGTGTGTGGATAATAGATAACAATGAAGAAAGCCACTTCTCCTTCCACCCGTTTGTTCCTAGACCTATATTTTCTGACTATGGGAGAGAAACTACCATATATTGGTCACTGATTCTGATCAGACACTACATCTTATAGGACAGAACCCTAACCCCTCATGGCATTGTCACTCAGCTGATGCCATAATTGAGTTGTCAACAAACTATTTTATAATTCTATCAGGCCAGTTACTTCTGAGTGATGAAATGATATACGTAAGATTGTTGAATAATATGGGTATGAACATATTGCCTGGGTTTTTTGCTGTACAATGAATTCATAGTACAGAAGCAGTATTACATAGGATACCATCATGGTGGATAAGAATTCAATACATCCAAGAATCATAGTGGCAGCAAAAATATCATGCACAAGAAAGACAAATCCATATCAAGTAAGTATCTATTCTAGTGAGGAAAATAATCTTGTCCTCATCCATGATGGAAGAGATCTAATATCATCACCCTGTTCATTGGTCCAATGAGCAGCACTGAAGTGGCTTGGGAAAGCAGTTGGTTGCCATTCACAAAAAAGGTCATCTTGCCAAGATGACTTTTGAGCACCACCTCTATAACAGATGACATTTAGTGAGCATTCACATGGAACACAAATATCTCCACACCTGTGCCCTTACAAAAGATTGATCTACATGCTTCTTCTCTAACTCATAGTCAGTCCTCCCTAAGTCCCTGAATATAGAGCCAAACCATCCGCCACTACCCGTGAATCAGCTTAGATCCATAACTTCTGGCCTTTCTCCTTCCAGGTAAAATGGACAGCTAAGTGCACTGCTCAAAGTTCTGACCATTAAGAAGATATTTCTTCCTAACTGCCTTTCAGGATCACCCTTGGGGAATTCTATAATGCCGTGGTCATCCACCTTTAGGAGGTACCAGCATATCATCAGAACCATCTGTAAATCAGACCTGAATTTTTTTCCTAGTCAATTTGTCATAGGAAGTTCCCCACGGAGCCTAGGTGGGGATTAAAGGAGAGGTGGCAATGCATCAAGATTAGATGCCACTGAAGATGTTAAAATATAGAAAGGAATGCGTTTCAGTGAGTAATAGCTAACATTTTTTAAACTTATGTGGCAGGAACTATTCCTTATGATGATATGTAATAATTATTCTAATCTTACCAATAACCCTGGGAGGTAGGGTTTTTCTTAACATTCCTATTCTGCAAAGAGGAAAACCAAGTTAAGTCAGTCATCTAAGGTCACCCAAGTAGCAAATGTGGTACTGTGAAGGTGGGCAGTCAGACTCCTGAACCTATGCTCTTAACTCCAGACCCTGAGGCCTAGCAATCTTGGGTAGATGGAGGAGAAAGCAGAAAGAGAGATGGCAGCAAATCTATTGGTTGCTACTAAGGTCCTTTGGCGCCATCTGCTGTTTAGTGCCAGAGTTGGCAATTCCAAATAGTTTGGACTCCTATGATTGATGCTTTTTTCTTTCTCTTACCTGGAACACATATGCCTATCATGTTTTCTTCTTCCACTGTTAGGTCATCTATTCAAACAAAAACATTGAGATTATAGATCTCATTTTAACTTCCTAAGTGAGCCCAAATACGGGCCAGAAGAGTGTTGGTGTCCATTTCTGTTTGAATGTTGAAGGCTGTCTGACTTTGTGCCTGCTTCTAGTATGGTCCAAACAATTGAAGATATTTTGGCTTTGAGAACACCATAAAGAAGAATGAGATCCTATCATTTGCAACAACATGGTTGGAACTGGAGGTCATTATGTTAAGTGAAATTAACCAGGCAAAGAAAGATAAACGTCACATGTTCTCACTTATTTGTGGGAACTAAAAATTAAAACAATTGAACTCACGGAGATAGAGTAGAAGGATGGTTACCAGAGGCTAGGAAGGGTAGTGGGGTGGGTGGGGGGGAGTGAGGATGGTTAATGGGTACAAAAGAATAATTATAAAGAATGAATAAGACCTAGTATTCTCTAACACAACATGGTGACTATAGTCAAAAATAATTAATTATACATTATAAATAACTAAAAGAATATCATTGGAGTGTCTGTAACACAAAGGATAAATGCTTGGGTAATGGATACCCTATTTACCCTGTGTTTATTACATATTGCATTCCTGTATCAAAATATCTCATGTAGCCCATAAATATATATACCTACTATGTACCTACAAAAATTAAAAATTTTTTTTCAAAAAAACACCAAAAAGTAAGAGAACTGCAAATATATAATAGTGGTAGTCATGGTAGGTTTTGCTGCCTAGTAGCAGCTGCCAGATATTGCTAATGGAGTCAGCACAATAATCTTTTTAAACTGATGAAGCCTTTGAAAATTGTGTCATTAGAAAGATTTTTTAAATCAAGACAAGAAGTTTCCTTCTTTACGACATGTTAGATTAAGCCATTCTGCAGGGATTGGGGGATAAGGGTTCCCAGATCGTTAGAAAACTTCAACTAGAGTAGAGTTTAGAGGAGAACAAAAGATATGACCCTGAGTGGCAGTCCTATCTCAAGACAAGGTCCCCATTGCCTTAGCAGATTAAATACGCAGTTTGCTAGAAGACAAGCTGTGTGAGTGTCTTAGCCTAAGGTTGTGAGTGGGTTGTTTTACCCTGATTCAACTATCTCTTTCCTTTTCTTTGAAACACAAGGCTGCCATTTAATATGTGTCCAAACTTTAATAATTTTCATCTATTGTTTGAACAAATGAGGATTTGTTTTCCTATATGAATTGTCCAAGATGGTAGGTAGAGAATCCAATATGAGTTCAGGATCCCAAGGAAACTCCAGCCCGTTCATTCAGAAGCAGTGTCTGCAGAGGCTGTATATTTCTAAAGAAAAACAAATGGGTAAATTGAATAAAACCCAGTCGTACAGTTTCCACTTGAGGAAACTTTGACCTAGAATAGTTTGCCCGTCTCTAGAATATTCTTATATTTAAAGACCAGAAAGTGTCTCAATTGCAATGAATTCCTACTTTAGTTGATATAAGAAAGACCATTAAGCATCTATATGAATCCTGGAAGGACTCTTAAAGGCTACTGGTGATAGGTCACTATCATAATAATCGTCAATAAATCATACCTCCCTGTATCCACATCTCTTTGCAGTGTGTCATTTCCTCTCTCTCCATCTCCCCATCAAGAGATGGAGTCTTATTTCTTCACACCCTTGATTCAGGGTTGAACTTATAAGTAAAATAACGTCTAACTGATATTAGTTAGACTAACTAACTCCCCTCCCTGAAGTTGCCATCCCACTCCGCATGGAACTGAAACTGCACGTCTCTTGCTGACCACCACAAAGGGACAACAGCCAGGGACTGACCGTGAAGGGACTTAGGGTAAAGGCACAGTGCAGCCCGTACAACTCAGGGAGGGGAGGAATGTACAGGTGCACATGCAGGACAGTCGCTATGCAGCAGGGCCTATCGTGTCCCTGTTGGCCCCCTAAGTCATTTCCAGCTTGGGTGTATGGGTGGAGGCTGCAAAGTCCCTGCAGCCAGCCCAGGCCACCAAGGGTCATTCTCCACAGGGACAGGCGGCCCCAGTTATGCCTGCCCTGACGCAGCAGTCTGACCTCCTGCCTGTGGGACCAAAGGCAGAGCCTTGTAAAATAAATAATTTGTTTTGACCAATGAAAGGTGACAGGAGTGAGATTGTGTGAGATCCAGAGACTTGGTTTTGAGAGGCTTTGCAGTTCCTGCTCTGTCATTTTGACACCCTGAGACCACCATGCTGTAACGAGGCCATCTCACCTACTGAGGAATCCTCCTCCACCTTGGAACATCCCAGCCCTAGTTGAGGCATCAGATGACGGCAGGTGGCCCCATGAATGTTCCCCGGTGAGTACAGCGAAGAAGCGCCCAGATTGCCAATCCACAGAATAGTCAGAGATAATTAATTATTGTTGTTTTAAGCCACTCAATTTTGGAGTGGTTTTTATGCAGCAAGATATAACTAATATACTTCCCAAGAAAAGGTAAATCCCAAACCAAACTCTGAATGCTTTAAATGCACTTGCCCTTTACGAAAAACTTTCCTACTTGGAAAATGAGAACACATTCTTAATTGTCACCACCTTAATTTGCCCAAATCTACTAAATATGTTAATATTCCCCATGGGCTGATAGTTCATAGAGCTAAATCTTAAAATGAAGGTTTTCTACTTGGGAAAGGTTTTTTCAAATGAAACACTGGATTACTTTGAATTATAAAGTCATGGTTAAAAGTAAATACTACATTGATGTGAAGAAAGAAAAAATAAACACATATGAATTAGTGTGAATAAAGTAATAATTTATTAACAAAAGATTAAACATTCCTATTCTCTAACACAAACACTTTATCTCCTTTAAAAAGTTGTTGGATGGAAATAAAGGAAATCTTACTTTGGTTTAATGACTTCAGGGTCCCTGCTGTGTTACAAGAAAAAATACAAAAGAAATACAAATGGGCAATAGGCTAATGATTAATAGTCACGTAAAGACTAAAGAGAAAATAAAAATAATACAAAAAGTTTTGGGTCTAAGTTTCTAAAAGTTGTTTTGTTTTTGACTTTTATTCCAGGTTCTGGGTCTAAATTCCATTCAAATATATTGTTACAGATTGAAAGATATTTTATTTACAAACCTTTTTGTCCTAAGATCTTAAAAACAAAAAATAGAAGTTATGATCGTAAAATAAATATAATTCAATTTTACTCCAAAGTAAATCAATTTGTGAACTTTGGACATACAATATTTCTATATAAATATTCTCTCCCATTTTTCCCACAGTGTAAAATAAAAATGCAAACATGGTATTACAGCTTATGCAAGAGTTTGGATTTTCCTTTCTAAAATACTAGATTAAATGAAATTTAAATCACTTACACTTGCCCTGGAGATAAAGTAAGTTGTTATTACCTTTGTCATTATTTAAGAGTAGGTAATGTATATATGGGTGTGAGTGTTTAAGGAATTTGGGCCGGGCACGGTGGCTCACGCCTGTAATCCCAGCACTTTGGGAAGCTGAGGCGGGTGGATCACCTGACGTCAGGAGTTCAAGACCAGACTGGCCAATGTGGTGAAACCTTGTCTCTACTAAAAATACAAAAATTAGCCTGGCATGGTGGCAGGCGCCTGTAATAGCAGCTACTCGGGAGGCTGAGGCAGGAGAATCGCTTGAACCGGGGAGGCGGAGGTTGCAGTGAGCCGAGATCGTGCCATTGCACTCCAGCCTGGGCAACAAGAGTGAAACTCCATCTCAAAAAAAAAATTTTTTTTAATTTAATTAATATATTTAAATTGATTACAAATAATTTAAATCGCGTCTTTGTAAAATGGCTTTTGTTTTGTTTTTGACTTTTATTCCAGGTTCTGAAGTACACATGCAGGTTTGTTACATGGATAAACTGCATGTCGCTGAGGTTTGGTGTACAAATGATCCCGTCACCCAGAAGAGTGAGCATAGTACCCAACAGTTTTTCAACCTTCATCCCCCTCCACCTCTCTGGTAGTCTGCCGTGTCTGCCGTTCCTATCTTTATATTCATGTGTACTAAATGTTTAGCTGTCACTTGTAAGTGAGAATCTGTGGTATTTGGTTTTCTGTTCCCGTGTTAATTTGCTTAGGATAATGGCCTCCAGCGGCAACCATGCTGCTGCGAAGGTCGTGATTTTGTTCTTTTTCGCGGATGCATAGTATTCTATATTGCATATGTATCACATTTGCTTTATCCAGTCCACCATTGATGGGCATCCAGGTTGATTCCACGTCGTTGCTATCATGAATATTGCTGCAATGAACATATGAGTGCATGTGTCTTTTGGGTAGAGTGATTTATTCTCCTTTGGGTATATACTCTGTAATGGGACTACTTGGTCAAATGGTAGTTGTAAGTTCTTTGAGAAATTTCCAAACTGCTTCCCACAGTGGCTGAACTAATTTACACTCCCACCAACAGAGTATAAGTCCCCTTCTCTCTGCAACCTCACTAACATGTTACTTTTTTGACTTTTTAATAATAGTCATTCTGACTGGTGTGAGATGGTATCTCATTGTGGTTTTGATTTGCATTTCATTAGTAATGTTGAGCATTTTTTCATATATTTGTTGACCAAATGAATGTCTTATTTTGAAAAGTGTCTGTTCATGTCCTTTGTCCATTTATAAAATAGTTTTCTTAACCTTAGCCTTAGTGACTGCAAATTTTGCGGACTACAAAGTCACCCAAATGCATAATCTGAGTAAAATTTTAAGATGCCACGTCTCTGATAAATTTGGGTTATCAACAACAATTGTATTGCTCATTGATGCTAGCTTCAATATAATTTCTAAAATCCCAAGATGAATTTAGAACTTTTGACTAATATAATACTGACATCATTATCAGTATTATATTAATAGGTAATAGTCTATATCTGAAGATTTCCAAAGAAATTAGTTTCAACATCTATTCATGTTTTTAAAAAAACATGAATAATGTAACATTCACAATTTTTTAAGAGAATAATTATATTATTATTATACTTTAAGTTTTAGGGTACATGTGCACAATGTGCAGGTTTGTTACATATGTATACATGTGCCATGCTGGTGTGCACCCATTAACTCATCATTTAGCATTAGGTATATCTCCTAATGCTATCCCTCCCCCCACCCCACAACAGTCCCCAGAGTGTGATGTTCCCCTTCCTGTGTCCATGTGTTCTCATTGTTCAATTCCCACCTATGAGTGAGAACATGCGGTGTTTGGTTTTTTGTTCTTGTGATAGTTTACTGAGAATGATGATTTCCAATTTCATCCATGTCCCTACAAAGGACATGAACTCATCATTTTTTACGGCTGCATAGTATTCCATGGTGTATATGTGCCACATTTTCTTAATCCAGTCTATCGTTGTTGGACATTTGGGTTGGTTCCAAGTCTTTGCTATTGTGAATAGTGCCGAAATAAACATACGTGTGCGTCTTTATAGCAGCATGATTTGTAGTCCTTTGGGAATATACCCAGTAATGGGATGGCTGGGTCAAATGGTATTTCTAGTTCTAGATCCCTGAGGAATCACCACACTGACTTCCACAATGGTTGAACTAGTTTACAGTCCCACCAACAGTGTAAAAGTGTTCCTATTTCTGCACATCCTGTCCAGCACCTGTTGTTTCCTGACTTTTTAATGACTGCCATTCTAACTGGTGTGAGATGGTATCTCATTGTGGTTTTGATTTGCATTTCTCTGATGGCCAGTGAAGATGAGCATTTTTTCATGTGTTTTTTGGCTGCATAAATGTCTTCTTTTGAGAAGTGTCTGTTCATGTCCTTCGCCCACTTTTTGATGGGGTTGTTTTTTTCTTGTAAATTTGTTTGAGTTCATCGTAGATTCTGGATATTAGCCCTTTGTCAGATGAGTAGGTTGCGAAAATTTTCTCTCATTTTGTAGGTTGCCTGTTCACTCTGATGGTAGTTTCTTTTGCTGTGCAGAAGCTCTTTAGTTTAATTAGATCCCATTTGTCAATTTTGTCTTTTGTTGCATTTGCTTTTGGTGTTTTAAACATGAAGAAGTCCTTGCCCATGCCTATGTCCTGAATGGTAATGCCTAGGTTTTCTTCTAGGGTTTTTATGGTTTTAGGTCTAACATGTAAGTCTTTAATCCATCTTGAATTGATTTTTGTATAAGGTGTAAGGAAGGGATCCAGTTTCAGCTTTCTACATATGGCTAGCCAGTTTTCCCAGCACCATTTATTAAATAGGGAATCCTTTCCCCATTGCTTGTTTTTCTCAGGTTTGTCAAAGATCAGATAGTTGTAGATATGTGGCATTATTTCTGAGGGCTCTGTTCTGTTCCATTGATCTATATCTCTGTTTTGGTACCAGTACCATGCTGTTTTGGTTACTGTAGCCTTATAGTATAGTTTGAAGAAGTCAGGTAGTGTGATGCCTCCAGCTTTGTTCTTTTGGCTTAGGATTGACTTGGCAATGTGGGCTCTTTTTTGGTTCCATATGAACTTTAAAGTAGTTTTTTCCAATTCTGTGAAGAAAGTCATTGGTAGCTTGATGGGGATGGCATTGAATCTGTAAATTACCTTGGGCAGTATGGCCATTTTCACGATATTGATTCTTCCTACCCATGAGCATGGAATGTTCTTCCATTTGTTTGTATCCTCTTTTATTTCCTTGAGCACTGGTTTGTAGTTCTCCTTGAAGAGGTCCTTCACATCCTCACATCCCTTGTAAGTTGGATTCCTAGGTATTTATTTTATAGCTTAAAATTCTTAAGTCATTTACACAGCCAGACTTTGTCATGTCCTGCACCTATGTAGTGTGGAAACTGCTCCTCCACCTGCCCAGCCCACTTCCCACCTGGGTCTTTGCACCACCAACCTGCAGAGCCCAAGACACCAGCTGCCTCGTGATCCCCCAGGTGGTGACAGGTGCCACAACAGCTTCCTGTTTTCCTCCCCCAGGTGTTTAATTTTCTCCTCTAGAAAAGTATCACACACGCACCAAGAAAATTTGAGAATTACAGAGATGATCTCCCCACTTTTAGCACATTGGGATAGTTCCCTATTGTCTTTTCAATGCATTTTTTTCTTAAGACAATCTGTAAATAATTGACCAACCATTTTTCTCACTATATTGTTAGCATCTATTGTCACTGGAAATTATTCCATAAATGATTAAATAGCAATAGCTATATTTCACTGTCTGGACAATTTACTTACCCAGTTGTCTTTTAGACCTGTTTTTTTGTTTTTTGGGTTTTTTTTTTTTTTTTTTTTCTGGCAGCTTTTGAGCTCACCGGAAAAAAAAATTAGACTTTGGCCAGGTATGGTGCTCCTCCCTGTGATCCCAGAACTAACTTTGGGAGGCTGAGGCAGGATTCCTTGAGGCCAGGAGTTCAAGACCAGCCTGGTCAACATAGTGAGATCTAGTCTCTATTTGAAAAACTTTGGCTCACGTCTGTAATCCCAGCACTTTGGGAGGCCGAGGTGTGCGGATTGCCTGAGGTCGGGCGTTCGAGACCAGCCTGACCAACATGATGAAACCCTGTCTCTAATAAAAATACAAAATTAGCTGGGCGTGGTGGCACATGCCTGTAATCTCATCTACTTAGGAAGCTGAGGCAGGAGAATCGCTTGAACCCAGGAGGCGGAGGCTGCAGTGAGCCGAGATCGCGCCATTGCACTCCAGCCTGGGCAAAAAAGAGTGAAACGCTGCCTTAAAAAAAAAAAACAAAAAACTTTTTTCCAAGTCTAATGTGCCCACAAACATCTATCTCCAAGTATAAATATTTGTGTATATTTTAAAATTTTTCCTCAGGATAAATACCCATCTTGATATGGCACTTGATACAGTTCCCGATAAAGGCAGGCAGAGCCAGATGAAAAGCTTTAGAAACCCTAAGCACTGAAAAACTATCAAAATCCTTCCATGTAATTCATAATACAAAACAACCTAACAATTATATGGCACTGCACACTTTCCTTTGTAGTAGTAACAGGAGTAAAAATTCATGATTATCGACATCTCTTTCTCCTGCTAGCCCAGAGGCCCAGAGAACAGGGACCCTGTCTCCTGTGCTCTATCATTTTTAGAGGGATGAGCAGGTAACCAATATACCAGTGAGAATTTGAAAGACAGAAACTGTTGAATCCCGGTCCTCCAAACGCCAACTCACCTTCTGCCATCCCAACTTCATGACCAGCAGAACTCATACCCACATCAGTTCCATTTATTCTTCGTACAAATATTTTACAGTTTTATTTTTAAATCATTTACACATATTCATACAAAGAAAAATAAATTTCAGGATGGAATCCTGGGACCATGGTAGTTTAAAAAAAAAAATCTCTCTGATCATTAGCTACTAAAGACAAGGCAAGAGGCTTAGCAGTCATTTCTGGGGGTTAGTGTATCTCCCCATGCAGGGGACAACTGAGAAGAATCCAAGCTGCTCCCTCATCTTCCTTCGATCTAGATGGGGGAAGGGGATTTTCCAATGCTCTCCCCTAGAAACATTTCAAGAAGTACAGCAAAGGCTTATGGTAACACTGAACCTATTTGCTAGAAATCTGGCAAGATTGCACTTTCTGAACCAATTTTCTATAACAGTTGGCTCAATTCCCATTCACAGGTGCTTCTAAGAGGATGAGGGATTGCCGCACTCACCATACCCCCTTCCCACTTGATCTCTTCCGATCTAGTCCCTCCCCGCTCCCACCCAGCCTCATTTCACAAGCGAACCGTCCTCCTACGCCACACACCCAGACACTCTAGCAATTGGCCCTGGCAGCTCCTGAGGACCGCTGCAGTGATGACACAGGACTATTGCATCAGCATCGTGCTCACAGGGAATCAGAGCTCAGCCAGGAGAGGTCCAAGAATGACAGAACCATGAGCACTCCTACCAAAACTCAGCTCTGCTCAGCCAAATCAACAATTCAACCCAACAGGCCAACTCCTAACACATCCCATCCAGACAGACATTAGAGGTGCACAGCAGATGAACCTCCTACTTACACTGCCCAAGGAAGCTGGACTATCAATTCCCAGTAAAAGTGGGGGAAAGGACAGACATTACAGATATGGTAGACCCTATCAGAAATGGCAGCTGATGATAACAGTTACCCTAAATCGTTGGGTCCTACCCAAAAAGCAGCACCAAGAAAGGGCATGATGAGCAGAGAGATCTGTAGCTGGATGTACAGCCCTTGAATTACCAAGGGACTCAGAGATGACACAGCTCATTTTCCTACAATTATGTAGGAACTAGAACACAGACTACCCACCCCTACATTGAGGCAGCTCCTGAAAGGCCGTACCGCTTATGGTCATCAGCCCACCCCCTTGGTAGGCCCATTTGGGGAGAGGGAATCACATCCAAAGCGGGGATCCCTCCAGGTGGACACTCACAGGGCAGCCCGTCCCACTGTCACTGGGGCAGGCCAAACATAGTTAGGAGGGTGGATAGATCCCGCGCGTCGGCTGCCCCATAGGCATCGCTCTGGCCTAACATAGACAATGCCAAACGCAGGGTGCTCCAGATGTTCTCCGACATGGCACCTCCTTCACCCCGGGGGCCCCGGCTTTTCCTCTGCATGTTCAGGGCCTCCAGAAAGTGCTCCACAGCCTCCCTGTAAGGAAGAAGAGGAATGAGAGCTGTTAAGCTGAACAACAATGGAAGGAAGCAGGTCAGCTAGCAGTGGGAGGGAGAAAGCTAGGGCTGGTTAGTCAAACAGGATCTAAGAATAAGGAGCTAGGGCCAAAGGCAGGGAGAAAAAGCTCATTCATTCATTTCTCAATAGATACTCTCACCGGTGAGCCCCGAGGTTGATGCAGCTGATGCCCAGGTTATAGCGGGACCGGATATAGCCAGGCTGGAGCTCGAGGGCCCGGCGGTATGCAGCTACTGCTTCTTCACTCTGGTTTCCATTGGCCAGGGTGGCGCCTAGCTTATTCCACAGCAAATAGTCCTGGGATAGGGATGCAGAAGGGATGGGAACAGCTTGACTCAGATCAAATTCTGCACATTACTCCACCTGTTTCACTACTCTGTTTAGCTAACATGTTTCGTCCCATTCCATTCTCAACAGTTCAGTGTGTGGCTACAATGTAGCCCCTCTCACCCTATGCAGACTCTCTTATGTCCAGATGACCCTACACTCCCAGCCTTCTTTTCCCAGTCCTCCCAAGGCAGTCAGTACATGGAACACTGGAATGAAATACCCCAAGACTCCAAAAGTCTGAACAAATTATTCTTTTTTGTGAGGGTGGGCAGGTTCTTGCTATGTTGCCCAGGCTGGATTTGAACTCCCAGGCTCAAGTGATCCTCCCACTTCAGCCTCCCAAGTAGCTGGGACTACAGGCATGCACCATCACACCCAGCTTCCCAACAAATGGCTCTTCAATAAGGTACACAGTCATGTCCCATTTCCATTCCTCCCCTGGGCTCACATTGGGACGAACGCTGAGGGCAGCTGTGAAGCAGTCCACGGCCTTGTCATACTCCCCACTCAGGTTGAAAAGGACTCCCAAGCCACACTGCACATCAGGGTCAATGGAGGTAGGGTCCAGCCGCACAGCTGCCAGGAAGAGCTCTTTCACTTCAAGAAACAGGGAGCTGGATGAAAAGGAAAAAAACAAAAAAAGTAGGTAGATGAATGTCTCTATTGCCATCCCCCCAAATTAATTCCTTCATTGATCAACCATATGCCCAACATTCATCAATCTATCAGTCATCTCTTCTACTCTCAAAGTCCAATATAGAAGCCTGTTTTTCGAATTTCATCCTAGCACTGAACTGTAGAATGCAGACCTCCTTCAACTTGATCCTAGGTTTCCCATCCCACTCTCAGGACCCTTCAGTCTCAATCCATCCAAACTTCCAAAATCAAGGTCACCCTCCTACTGGGACTTAGGTTACTGTAATTCCTCATCCTAGGAACCCGTCATACTCACTCAGACAAGAGAGATCCCAGGATACGCTTGCTGGGGCCCAATCCTGCCCCACCAGCCCCTTCTTCAGCAGGTGTCACCAGATGGGCATAGGCTGGTGTGTACCGCAGCCAGTCTCGTAGGGTTTCACAGGCCTGTCGCTGCAGGGACTCGTTGGTGAAGCTCACAGCCAGTGCCATCAGTGCTGTCTGGTTATCTGGCTTTAGCTCCAGACACCTGTTTGATCAGGGATGGGCAGACTTGATATCTGCAATGACACTGGCACATGTGAGCACCCTGGGATCCAAGCCAAGCTTTGAAATGCAGAGTCACAATGGCCTCACCTGTGACTCCTCTGACATGAGTTAATAATAAAGTTACAGATCTAAGGGGAAAGTTTTAGCAGGCAAGGAGCCAACCAACGCCGCACAAATAAAATCAAAAGCCGATGAAGGAATGGAATTCACTCCAACCCTCAGAGTTTCAGCATGAGAAAACACTCTTGATAGCACTCAGAAAGAAGACAAGGATCCAGGTCTGGGCTTCTGTCATTCAAAAGGTTATATGCAGAGCCTTGGAAGCACCTCACCCACACCTTTCAGTGTACTCACCTCCGCAATGCACTGATGGCTAATAGTTCTTGCTCATTCTCTGCCTGGGTGGTACCCAGATACTGCCAAGCCTAGAGGGAAGTTGACAGATTCCATCACCCCATATTCACCTCTCCATTCGCCCTTCCCCCTGGCTTCTCCCACTCACCATCTCGCTCTCAAGCCCCTATCCTAGGCCATCACCCAGGCCCTAACCCATCTGCACTACTCTCCTTGGGGCCTTTCTCAAGATGGAGGAAGCAGTCTCTAGCCAGAAATGAGACTATGGAGTCACTCACTTCCATGTGCTTAGGATCCTGCTGCACAGCTGCCTCAAAAAGCAGCACAGCATTTGGCAGGTCCCCCTCCTGAAGGCGCCGCAGCCCTTCTTCAAAAGGCTGAGGGTGATCACGCAAGGGGTTCTCCTCCTCAAACTGGTACCCCTACAAGAAAAGCACGTGAGAGATGGACTGAGAGGTGGCACTGTCAGAACAGCAGGGATGTGAGGATGACAACCAACAGGCAGAGAAGCTGAGGGCCTCCAAACAGGTTCCTGAATTAATTGCTGGCAAATTCTCCATATTATAAAGATCATGTATGACACAAGTAAAATCATTTGGTATCAGGTTTGTGCTCCCATCTCCTGTTCATGATACCTGGGAAGCTAGTAAAGTCTACAAACTCATCTGCACTGGAAATAAGCTTATTTTAGGAAGTCATCACAGGCTTGCATTCCCACACCTTGACTTCTCACCACGGGGCAGAATGTCTCAACAGGATCTGCTTATAGTAATGAGACAAAGTGTCCCTAGCTATGCAAAGTGCATTTCTTGTTATCCTTCAATAATGTGATGATGTATAAAGGAAATGTTGTTTGGAGTCCTGCTATTCAAATATAACTCTTACTTAGCTCAGAGTCATTCCACATGTCAACTAGATAAAACATGTTCAAGCATTTTGAAAATGTTAATTTATTCCCCGATTTCATTCTTAATAATTATGAATATTAATCTGTATCTGACAGTAAGCAAAAGCTGGATCCCAAAATCCAGATGGCAGAGAATACTTCAGAAAGACACCATTCTCTTCCAGCTGAGGATTTCTCACTTTAGAGAAGAGTTACGATACTATCTGCAAAGCTTTGTCAACTGGCATTTTACACTAGGCAGAGAAGAAATGAGGTAAAGGGGAAGTCACTAGTAAGCTGCAAAATTTGGGACATGCAAATAAAAAGTCCGTTTTTGGAGAGTAGTTACCATCACAAAATAATACACCAGAACGAAAACAAGATGCAAAACACCAGGTGGAGGTCTTTCTAAATGCAGTTAAGAATAAATTCAGATAAAACTGTACAAAATAAAGACATGAGGCCCTTTTTCATTATTATTGTGAAAATGATAATCAAAAACACTTAAATCTTACCAGCAAAATTCTAAGTCATGATCAGATGCAAATTATTTGTCACAAATGAAAAACAATTACAATGGGGGGTTTAAGAAGAAAGACATAGTAGATTTGAGATAAATGTATAGAAAGTATATTTATATTGAAAACAAGTGTGTTTTTGGACATCTCTGCATAATATAAAAACTCAGAAGGCAGAAAATGACGCTAGTCCAGTGATCAGCAAACTTTTTCTGCGAAGGGCCAGATAATAAATATTTCAGGCTTCGTGGATCTGCTGCAACTACTCACCTCTACTGTTGTAGTGCGAAAGCAGCCAGACATAAGTAAACAAATGAGCACGGCTGTCTTCCAATAACATTTTATTTATGGACACTAAAATTTGAATTTTATATAATTTTCACTTGTCACAAAGTATTACTCTTTTGATTTTCTCCAACCATTTAAAAATGTTAAAACCATCCTCAGCTAGTGGATCACTAAAAACATAAAGATTTATCCCACAAGCCAGTTTGCTGGCCCTTGCCCTAGACTATTACAGTTCAATAAAATAAATCCTTCTGCATTCAACCTCAACTATTGTTCATCATTAATACGTGTTTTAAGCCACTCTACAGAAAACAGAGATTACTGTCATCTATAATGCAATTTCCTAATAAAAGTAATTCCTGCCTCTCAGAGCCATTGAGACCATCAAATGGGAATCTTCACCAACGCCTTACCAAAAAGCTTAAGATACTATCTGTAAATAGCTATTATCCTCATTGCTCTGGATACTTCCTTAAGATATGATGGCCTGTATATGACAGCCAGAAGTGATGTGAATGCTCTTTAAGATATGATGGCCTGTATATGACAGCCAGAAGTGATGTGAATGCTCTTCAGGTGTCTTCATTAGATAATACAACAACTCAATGCCACCATCTTGCAACCACAGGATTCTCTAAGTTTCCTCTCATCCATATTATCTACCCTCCTTGAAGTCTCATCAATTGCTGTTCAAAGACGAATTTTCCAAAATTAGAATATTTGCATAGATGATGGAAAAAGAGTACTCTGGAGGATCCCTCAACAACCCACAGAACACAGGATAAGCTTGGCTTCACTGTTACATCCTGAAAAGCCAAACCCAAGTCATTAATTTTATCTGATACACGGTCTGGTCTGCTCCAAAATCTCATAGGATCAAACTGCAGAAATGATCACTACAAAGAGTTTGTCCCATCACATACTTCTCTTTTATCATAATAGTATATTAATATCTGCCTGAGCTGCAATGTAAATTGTCTCTGAAAATATAAGGGCTATCAATAAACAAACAGTGCATTCAAAGAGATCCATGAATTTATGTAACAATCAAGAGTCAAGTCCTTTGTTTTTAAAAAGTTCTATTGACATGGAATTCAATATTAGCTTAAAGCCAGATACTAATTGCTTACTACATCACTTTTTGAGGAACATTAATACAAGTATTTCTAGTCCTAATTTTGCAATATCACAAAGTATCAATGATATCAAGTAGGGCTCAAGAATCTACAAACATACTTTTAAAGTTTTTAATTAAAAAATGTATTCTGGATATGACACCAAAAGCTCATATCCAAAAAATCATTGCAAAGACTAATGTTAAGAAACTTTCTCCCTATGTTTTCTTCTAGGCATTTTATGGTTTTGGGTACTGCATTTGGGTCTTTAAGCCATTTTGGATTAAGTTTTGTACATAGTGTGAGGTAACGGTTCAGTTTCACTCTTTTGCACGTGGATATGCAGTTTCTCCAATACCATTTATCGAAAAGACTATCCTTTCCACATTTCTATTCTTGGAACCTGATCAAATGTGATTTTTTTTCTAAAAAAAAATTTGCTTTCTAATTTGTCACATTGTTCTATGTGTCTGAAAAAAAAAATGTATTCTGGCCAGCATGTCATAAATACGAGAGTAATAAATGATAAAAGAAAATGCTGCTCATACAAAACTAGTATTATGTCTATATGTATGAAAAGCATGGACATTTTTACATAAATGTACAACTTTCCATTTATAAGTTGATGGGGCCTATGTGACTTATCAAATTGTTAATACAAAATAATAACAAAAGTGTTATCTATATTTCCTTCAGTTCTTCCTTATCAAAAGTATATACAATGAACTCATAGTCTAGTGAAATACATGGCAAGGTCCCAGCTGTCTTTTCCCTTATAGTTAGAAAAATCCAGATCAGACTGGAATAATAAGCAAAATCATATTTTTCCTAATACTGTTCTTCACTGGCTCTCAAACTCTAGCCTTTTTCTGAACTGCATCTTCCCATCTTTGCATAGCTCCCTTATTACATCAAGATCCATCTCCAGCACCCTGGTTTGCATCTCAGGCCCTGGTTCCAGCCCCACGATACTTTCCCAACCAGATCTGAACTGAGAAAAAGACATCACTACTCACATCCCCAGTTCCTGTTTTGCCTTTTTTCAAAACCAAGTGATTCTTTCCCCTCTTCATGTTTCAACTCAGGAGCTCAGTTATTAAACACATCCCCAAATATCCTACAACCCACAGGTAGATTTGTTTTTCAGTAAGACCCCAGAAGTAACATATGCTTCTAAGTCAACAGCACATGCTATAGGCAAAATGCAATCATCTTTCATACTACTAAGAAATTTCCCTAATATTTAAGTTATCTAATATAAATTCTTTGAAAACCCTAAATTAGGGCAAGTGGCTACTACCTATAAAAGATAAGAACTTAAAATGAATATGTGAGTTTAAAAAGTAAACAGATATTAAGATGTGGAGGCAAAGGGATAGTCTGTCCACTAACATTCCCCACCAAAGGAGTCAGCAGTCTTCTCAAAAAGCTCCCAATCTGCCCTCCAAGCAGAGCTACTTCCTCTGTGCTTTTAATGCAGCAAGCATGTGCAAACCTCCTTCACAGGTGTTACGTACTGGACTGTCATTATTGACAAAGATAGTCTCATTAACATCTATATCCCAAGAATAAAGTTTATACTCAATCACTGAAGAGGAAGGGCAAGGGAATTATTCAGACTTCTTTTCGTGGAAAGGGACTCAAGAAAATACTTAAAAGCACCCTTCAAATTCAGGATTAAAGGAAAGACGTTAAAAAGAAGGAAGTTCTGGAACCTGAAAAACTAAGAGTTTTTACCTTACCTTATCATAGGTAGCTGACGTAAGGTCATCATAGTCAGAAAGCCAGGGGTGGGCCTCAGCATCCCGTTTTGCCATCTCCTCCAACTCTGCCTGCAACTTGTCCCAGAAATCGACATCAGACTGTAAGGAAGGGAAAGCAGATAGAAAAAGGAGATCCATCATGACCACCCCACCCCACACTCAGCTCTGCTGGGATTCTCTAAGGCAGCAGTTCTTGAATTTCAACATGTTTTAAGAATCATCTGAATAACTTTTTTAAAATGCAAATGGCCAGATGCTATCCCCAGATTCTGATTTAGTAGTCTGGGGTGATGGCCAGAAATCTGTAGTTTAGTTTAGTTTAGTTTACTTTTTTGTTTGAGACAGAGTTTCACTCTCGTTGCCCAGGCTAGAGTGCAATGGCGTGATCTCATCTTGTTGCAACCTCCACCTCCCAGTTTCAAACATTTCTCCTGCCTCAGCCTCCCAAGTAGCTGGGATTACAGGCATGCGCCACCACACCACGCTAATTTTGTATTTTTAGTAGAGACATGGGGTTTCTCCATGTTGTTCAGACTGGTCTCGAACTCCTAACCTCAGGTGATCCACCCACCTCGGGCTCCCAAAGTGCTGAGATTACAGGCATGAGCCACCATGCCTGGCCCAGAAATCTGCATTTTTGAACAGCACCCACCCCATCCCCAAGCAACTCTGACACAGATGATCCAGGTCCACTATGAAATACAATTTGCATCATCTTTGATGTTCATACACCCACTCACTCCAAGGAGTGTTTTCTTTTGGGGTGTCTGCTCCTGCACTATCTGCTCTCACCTCTATAGCTGACTTGGCTCGTTCAAACTCCATATCAAGGGCAGATGTGTTTACTGGTCTTGTGAACTGGTCAACCCAGGCATCTGATGTACCCTGCGACAAAAAAGGATGGTCAGTACCACTACCACCAACTTTCTATCCATCAGACGCACACTAAATACCCACTAAACACCACCAACCTGGGTACTTCTGAGAAAATCATTCTCAGAATCTCTTTCCCACCCACTTGGGACCTGGATGCTATCAAGACAAGCTGGTCTTATCCTTCCCCATCTGGGACCACTGACCACTGAACCCATGGCCTGGGGCATCAGCTGGCTCTGAAGTGGGACTGGAAAGTGACAATGTCCTACCTGCTGCTGTATAAACTCTGCTGCCCACTGTTCTGCCTGAGCTCGGCCCGACCCTGCACCGGACTCCAGGGACACCTGCCCTTCGCCAATCTGCCGCACGAATTTCAGGAACTGGGGCACAGAGACACACACAGGCCACTTGGGAAAGGACTTCCAGGTGTGCACTCTCAACCATGCCCAAGAGGACCCTGTACTCACCCCTCCCCTGACCATCTCTAGCTGCAGACAAGATATGCTAAAGACCCTAAAAGAGGTAGAGAGCAAAAAGAAAGGGATTTCTGGCTCTAAAGACTTGAAAAGGCATCAGAAAAAAGAGTTAGTAGGCAAGGAGATGAGTGAATGAACACTAGAAGGAAGAGGCAGGATCTTAAGTCTCTGTTCTATAGACAGGAACGAAGAGACCTAAGATCTCCTTCTCTTTAAACTAAACTGGGGTAAGAAAAGCAAGATTCTTGCCTTCCAAAACCAGCTCTGCTGGGCAAAGCAGCAGAGGGATGTGGCTCACCTCAGAATTAGCCAATTTGGGGTCATCCACTTTGGCCACAAAGTCACTGGCCGTGTGCTGCAGATCCTCCTCAGGATGATATTCATCATACCTGGAACGGGTAAGAACTAATTTTACACATTAGTCTGCCATCACCCTCCCCATGCTACTCCCCACTCCTAGCCCATGACAATGACAGTTCCTGTGGGGGAACTCCATTCTCCTGTTGAGAACCTACAAACTCCAATTTGCATTATAGAAGGACATTTGGGCAGGAGTGTGAAAGTACTAGCTACATTCTTCTAGCTGTCCCTTTCCCAAACATATCTTTGCATACAGATGGGATAGTAGCAGGCTCAAAATTAAGAAGGGAACAAGGTAAAATTATGAACTTTAAGATGAAGTTATGAACTTCATATAGGATAGTTAGGATTCCTGAAAAATATATATATATTTACCTATATACATATATTTTAAAACAGTCTGAAAGCTCCCTTCCTCCCAAATATAGCTGATATGTATGTATATATACGTGTGTATATGTATGTATATACATGTGTATGTGTATACATGTATATGTCTACGTATGTATATACATGTGTATGCATGTATCTACGTGTACATATGTATACGTGTGTATATACATGTATTGCACATGTATGTGTATATATGTATGCGTGTGTACATATGTGTATGTGTGTATATATGTGTGTGCGTGTGTGTGCACGCACACATGCATGCGCTTTTGTTTTTTTAAAGACAAGGTCTTACTGTGTTCCTCGGGCTAGACTTGATCTCCTGGGCCCAAGCAATCCTCCCACCTCAGCTTCCTGAGTACAGGCACACAACCACCGTGTCCTTGACTACATTTGAACCATAAATTCACAGGAGTAATAACCCAAGGGGAAATCTTAAAGAATAAAGTAAGCCCTCTCCCTCTCCCCACAGTCTCCCTCCCCCTCTCTTTCCATGGTCTCCCTCTGATGCCGAGCCGAAGGTGGACTGTACTGCTGCCATCTCGGCTCACTGCAACCTCCCTGCCTGATTCTCCTGCCTCAGCCTGCCGAGTGCCTGCGATTGCAGGCACGCGCCGCCACGCCTGACTGGTTTTCGTATTTTTTTGGTGGAGACGGGGTTTCGCTGTGTTGGCCAGGCTGGTCTCCAGCTCCTAACCGCGAGTGATCCGCCAGCCTCGGCCTCCCGAGGTGCCCGGATTGCAGACGGAGTCTCGTTCACTCAGTGCTCAATGGTGCCCAGGCTGGAGTGCAGTGGCGTGATCTCGGCTCGCCACAACCTCCACCTCCCAGCCGCCTGCCTTGGCCTCCCAAAGTGCCGAGATTGCAGCCTCTGCCCGGCCGCCACCCTGTCTGGGAAGTGAGGAGCGTCTCTGCCTGGCCGCCCATCGTCTGGGATGTGAGGAGCCCCTCTGCCTGGCTGCCCAGTCTGGAAAGTGAGGAGCGTCTCTGCCTGGCTGCCATCCCATCTAGGAAGTGAGGAGCGCCTCTTCCCAGCCGCCATCCCATCAAGGAAGTGAGGAGCGTCTCTGCCCAGCCACTCATCATCTGAGATGTGAGGAGCGCCTCTGCCCCGCCGCCCCGTCTGGGATGTGAGGAGTGCCTCTGCCCGGCCGCCCCGTCTGAGAAGTGAGGAGACCCTCTGCCCGGCAGTCGCCCCGTCTGGGAAGTGAGGAGCGTCTCCGCCCAGCAGCCACCCCGTCCGGGAGGGAGGTGGGGGGTCAGCCCCCCGCCTGGCCAGCCGCCCCGTCCGGGAGGGAGGTGGGGGGTCAGCCCCCCGCCCGGCCAGCCGCCCCGTCCGGGAGGGAGGTGGGGGGGTCAGCCCCCCACCCGGCCAGCCGCCCCGTCCAGAGGTGAGGGGCGCCTCTGCCCGGCCGCCCCTACTGGGAAGTGAGGAGCCCCTCTGCCCGGCCACCACCCCATCTGGGAGGTGTACCCAACAGCTCATTAAGAACGGGCCATGATGACAATGGCGGTTTTGTGGAATAGAAAAGGGGGAAAGGTGGGGAAAAGATTGAGAAATCCGATGGTTGCTGTCTCTGTGTAGAAAGAAGTAGACATGGGAGACTTTTCATTTTGTTCTGTACTAAGAAAAATTCTTCTGCCTTGGGATCCTGTTGATCTGTGACCTTACCCCCAACCCTGTGCTCTCTGAAACATGTGCTGTGTCCACTCAGGATTAAATGGATTAAGGGCAGTGCAAGATGTGCTTTGTTAAACAGATGCTTGAAGGCAGCATGCTCGTTAAGAGTCATCACCACTCCCTAATCTCAAGTACCCAGGGACACAAACACTGCGGAAGGCCGCAGGGTCCTCTGCCTAGGAAAACCAGAGAACTTTGTTCACTTGTTTATGTGCTGACCTTCCCTCCACTATTGTCCTATGACCCTGCCAAATCCCCCTCTGCGAGAAACACCCAAGAATGATCAATTAAAAAAAAAAAAAAAAAAAAAAAAAGAATAAAGTAAGTTGATTTGAGAATGTGGATGGAGGAGGAGGTTAGAGGAGGCTGGGAAAACTGTCCATACTCCTTTCACGGGATTCGGAAAGAGGTATCTGAACTCACCAGCGATCGGTGGCTGTTCCCTCAGGTTCTCCCAGCCACAGCTTCTCCTCTGATTGCTCCAAATATTCCTCAGCCCAGCGGGCAGGGGACACAGACAAGGGGTCTGCAAGGAGCAGAGAAGTGGGGAAATCACACAGGTTCATTCAGTGTGGGATCAAGGAAAGGGAAAGAGATGCCCATATTCAACTGACCCTCTTAGCCACACCAAAGCAGACAAAACTCTGCTGACTCCCTCAGAAACCCCTGGTCAAAAGAATATAGTACTAAATTTTCAACATCCTCAATATCCAACCCATTCTCAAGGAGCCTGGGGCAGAAATTTACTGAGAGTTGGGAACGGGAGATCAAATAAGGAATCTCAGGAAAGGATTAAGAACCAAACTCTTTTTCTTGAAGTGCAAGATATTTCAATAAGAAATAGGAAGCGGAAGGGCTTTCACTTTCCTCAGAAGTACAGCAGGGAGCCAGTAAGGAGTGAAGGGAGCACAGAAGGGCTCCTGTTCCTTAACCAAGGCACTGGTCTGTTCTCCCTCTACCCAGAGTTCACACAATCCCGGCCAAAGGAGCCTTATTTCATTGTAATTTGCCTACCAAGAGAATCAGAGAAGTGGAATGCTAGGCTAGAATTAAAGATACATAGGTCTGCTCTTCCCTATGGATGTTTGGTGGGTTTTTTCATTTTTTAATTGAAATGTAATATACAAATATGAAACCATATAATGTCTACCAAACTTAAGTGTACAGCTAAATTAACTTCCACATTTGATACACTCACATAACCACCACCCGGATCAAGATACAGAACGTTTACAGTTCCCTCACAGGCTCCCTCAGTCTCCCAGCCCCCAGAAGTAAACACTATTCTGACTTTTCTCACTTTTGATTATCTTTGAGTAGCTATGTTTTTTCAGTCTAATTCTAGAAACTGTCTCAGAAGCTCTAGTGACAAAGGGGACTGCTGCAACATCAGAATAAACCTATCAAGGCAACAAACTCAATGAGGGTGTTGAACTGTTTTTCATCCTCCAGGACTTTGCCCTTTACTATCCTGTGGCCAGAAAAAAAAAACAAGGAGACTGACTGCGGGCACTAAAGAACAAGGAAACAAAGAGAAGGCACAAGCCTACGGTGTTCTTTCCTTCTGCCCTGTGTCCAGAACTAATCTTACTAGTTAGTCTGCCACCACCTTCCCCTGCTATTCCCCACTCCTGGCCCATGACAAGGACAGTTCCCAAGGGGGAACTCCACTCTCTTGTTGAGAACCTACTAACTCCAATTTGCATTAAAGAGGGACATTTGGGCAGGGGTGTGAAAATATTAGCTGGTACTAGCAGTCTTTGTCCCCAGTTTCAAGATCTGACCACCCTTGCTTTTACTACCCCTTCGGTATTAAAGTACAAAAACTTCTACTCCATTTTAACTGAGACTTTGCCTGAATAATGTCAACAAAGTAGTCTCAAAATCTGAGCATGAAATGTCAAAATGTGAAAAACAAAGGATCAAGACTCTCAGAATACACCTAATTATAAATAAGTAATTACTACTTATTACATTATATATAACATATAATTATTACATTATATATGACGTATATAATTACATTATATATGACGTATATATAATTATTACATTATATATGACGTATATATAATTATTACATTATATATGACGTATATATAATTATTACATTATATATGACGTATATATAATTATTACATTATATGTGACGTATATATAATTATTACATTATATGTGACGTATATATAATTATTACATTATATGTGACGTATATATAATTATTACATTATATGTGACGTATATATAATTATTACATTATATGTGACGTATATATAATTATTACATTATATGTGACGTATATATAATTATTACATTATATGTGACGTATATATAATTATTACATTATATGTGACGTATATATAATTATTACATTATATGTGACGTATATATAATTATTACATTATATGTGACGTATATATAATTACATTATATGTGACGTATATATAATTACATTATATGTGACGTATATAGTTACATTATATGTGACGTATATAGTTACATTATATGTGACGTATATAGTTACATTATATGTGACGTATATAGTTACATTATATGTGACGTATATAGTTACATTATATGTGACGTATATAGTTACATTATATGTGACGTATATAGTTACATTATATGTGACGTATATAGTTACATTATATGTGACGTATATAGTTACATTATATGTGACGTATATAGTTACATTATATGTGACGTATATAGTTACATTATATGTGACGTATATAATTACATTATATAATATATAATGTAATAAGAAATACATTATATGTAACACATGTAATAAATACATTATATATAACATAATGTAATAAGAAATACATTATAACATAATAAGAAATACATTATATATACATTATATATAATGTAAAATGTATATATAATATATATATTATATAATGTATAATGTAATAAGAAATATGGTTGGCAATTGTTTTTTGACCATAGATCCATCTGTTAATTTCAAGGACTCTCAAAAATTAAATACAGATTCTGCTCACTAGCTCTTACAGGAAGCATTTCTCTTCCATTTGCCCCAATTACACTGTTGCCTCAAGTGTGGAGACAGAAAGGAGATGCTTAATACTCAAAGAGACTTTAAGATCTCCTAGTTCCTTAGTTCCATTCTTAGTTGAAATTCTTAGCTCCATTCTGTTGAAAAATAACTACTACCTCCTCAACTCTCCAAACACTTCTAACTCTCAACTAGAGTATTTTGCAAAAGCATATTCTGGCCATAAGTGCTCCTCAAACTCACAGAAAACATTTCAAATTCCTATGAAATGGTCCTCTCAAGGACAAAAAAAAAACAAAAAACAAAAAACACAAAGCACCTTTGAATTTTTACAACAGACATGAGGACTTAACAATAGATATGAGGCAGTTTAAGAAAAAAAATCCCAGAGCTGAGAAAAACTATCCTCAAATACCTATAATTTGGTAGTTGGCCAGATTAGCCACAAGACCCAGAATTTCTTGGCATTGGGAACCTACTCCAACAAGAGTCAAATAACCGAAAGAATCAAAAGAGTAACACACTGCCTTCACAATCTTTGAGAAATTCCTATAGAAAATCAGATCCATGTGGATACATCTGAGATCAAGGCAACTAAGGTCTACAGAGGGGATGCACTGCCTGAGGTCATACAGATTAGTAGAGTGAGAATAACCTAGACACCAAATACCCCACTCAAAATGTGCACCTCATATAATTTCTCGTTGTTTACTCATTCCTTCTAGGCACATCTTCCCCAAGCTCAAAAGTCAAAAACTCAGAACTTGCTACTCTTACTCATGAAAGTTTCTGTGTCTGCTAAATAGCAGCACTGTGGAGAAGAATACAAGTTGTAGGGTCAGTCTACCCACATTTAAATCCTAACTCCATCACTTATTCACGGTGCATCTTCAGACTAGTTACTCAACCTTCTTAAGTTTCCATGTCCTTATCTTTAAAGCAGAGATAACAGTAGGGGCTGCGGTGAAAACCAACGAATACAGTAACAAATGTTAGCTATTATCATTAGTCTGCTCATGGCAAACCTATAACAAAAGCAGAAAACATCACAATGAGACTGTTATTCCAAAGCCTCTCCTCCAACATCCAGAAAAGATCTGTTGCCAATTATCTTCTGCTACTGCTATCCATGGCTTTTCCCATGAAAGTGCAGGTTTATCTCTCATGATTATCATATGAACCTCACATACCATGTCAACCGAAGCTGTCTAAATTTAAGAACCCTGAAGATGTGTTTTATCTCTAGATCTGAGCAAACACAAGATGGAGAATTATTTGACCCAGAAGATTTAAGACGGGGGGATTCCATTACAAAATAAGGTAAGCTAAAAAAATGAACTTCATGTGGTGAGAGAATAGTTCTGTATCTTGATCATGATGGTGCTTACACAAATCTACACATTTAATAAAATTGCATAAAACACACACACACAAATAAGGGCATGTAAAACTGGTGAAACCTAATAAACTCTGAGGATTGAAACAAGGGCAACTTCTTGATTTTTGATCTCTGCATAACTGCTATGTAAAATGTTACCACTGGAGGAGATTGGGTGAAGGGTATACAGAACCTTCCTATACATTTTTTTTTCAACTTCCAGTGAAACTAAGTACTTCCAAATAAAAAATTTAAATTTAAATAATTGAGCTGCAACGTTCTTTTTAAACTTGATTTTGACTCTTAACAGTGGAGATTTTAAAATAAGAACTTAAAAAGTATAGCCTTCTTTCACCTCAAAATCTACTTATCTATAAAGCCATAGCTAACCCATACAATTGTATCAGCCACAAATGCTATAATTAAAAATGAAGGATAATAAAAAAAAGTCAGTTACGACAAAATGAACTCCTTTCCTTTAGCTTTTTCTCCCAGATCTCAATTCATTCATTCAATACCAGAGGCCTACTACATGCAAAGCAATATACTGCTGCAAGAAGACATTTTTATGAAGGCAGACTTCAAACAGCTCAACTCCCATTCTAAGGTTTGCATGTCTCTGCCTCTGTGAAACAGGCACGATTCCAAAAGAATCTACAAAATACTAGAAGAGCTCTACTAAGAGCATTTAACTGGTGAGACAGATAAAACATGTTTTTCTAAAGTTGTTTTTCATTTCAAGTTAAGGAAGATTTCACTGGCTGCATGCAATTCAGGTAATTATAGCAAAAATTTCATCCATCTCAACGCTCATAGTAGCAATGATTTTTCTGAATTATCAAAAATGACTAATGCCCACATTACAACAGAAGCCTCTCTGTGATAAGAGATAGCATTTAAGTCTAAGGTTTACATGAAAAACTGAGTTTCTGTCTAGGAGAGGGTCTTTGCTATGGTTCAGATTTTAACTTGCGGCAATTTCACAAAGAATCTCAACTTGAGGGCGCGTGCGGTGGCTCACGCTTGTAATCCCAGCACTTTGGGAGGCTGTGGTGGATTACTTAAGGTCAGGAGTTCAAGACCAGCCTGGCCAACATGGTGAAACCCTGTCTCTACTAAAAATACCAAAATTAGCCGGGCATGGTGGCACACGCCTGTAGTCCCAGCTACTCAGGAGGCTGAAACGGGAGAATCCCTTGAACCCAGGAGGCAGAGGTTGCAGTGCGTACAGATTGCACCGCTGCACTCCACCCTGGGTGAGAGCAAGACCCTGTCTCCAAAAAAAAAAAAAAAAAAAAAAAAGAATCTCAAGAGCCACACAGACATGAGTTTGAATATCATCTCTATTATTCAATGATTTTGCACAAAGTATTTAACTTTTCCAAATCTCAGTCTCCTCATCTATAAAATGGGGGTGGGATATCCACCTTGTGTTACTGTTACTGTGAAGTTCTAAGGAGCTTAAGAAGATAAAGTGATTAGCACTCTTAACAAAGCCAAGAGCACCTACTGTTCTACCTTAACTCCAACTTATGGGTGGGAAAGAGACACGTGATAAAAGAGACCCACAGATCTTATTAAAGGTGAGTTTTAGTTTTTAGATTTGGGATTTTTCTCGTGTGCGGAGAAGCCCATCCTAAACATGGGCCTCCTTCACACACATTTGTCCCTGATCAGATAGGCTTCGGGTAAGAAGAATCAATCCTAAAAGATGCGAGGAGCAATAGATGCTCTCAAGGAAAATTAGACTGAGACCTTGAAATCTGTAGCAAAGCAAGAAAGAACATAAATTAAAATGGTGGGGGTAGAAACCAATTCAGTCCCTTTAATCATCTCAGAAAAATTCAGGAACCATGATGATGTGACTCCCCGAGATCCTGGAACTTGGTACCTTTCTCTATGTGTATCTCTTGTTATTCTTGATAACTTAAACAGGAAAAAGGCTAACTTTTGAGAGCAATCAGGAAGAGGAAAGCTGAAGAGACTGCCCTTCCCACCATGTACCTGATTAGATAGGCTTAGGGCAAGAAGAATCAATCATAAAAGATGCAGGAGCAATGGATGCTTTCAAAGAGGAAAAATTAGGCTGAGACCTTGAAGTCTGTAGCAAAGCAAGAAAGAGCATAAATTGCAGGCCTGACAGTATAGCATCACAGTTAAGGCCACAGGGTCAGGAATCATTCAAATCCAGGGTCAAATCCCAACTCTACCACTGACAAAGCTGTGTAACCTTGGGCACACTTCACCTCTAAGCCTCAATTTTCTTATCTTTAAACTAGGTCTAAAAACAGTAACTACCTCTAGGGTTCTCATGGAGAGTAAGTAGATAATGCATTCAAAGCATGTAACACAAGGCCTAGAACGTAACTATTGCTATTAATTTTTATTATCATCATCATGGTATGGTCTTTACCTTCTAAAGCCATATACTTCAGGCACTGGAACTTCACAATAACACTCTGAAGGCCCCAATTCTGTTCCAAATAACTTAAGACCAGAATCCCAGGTGCTGTAGTGAATACTCTCTTCCTCGGCAACACTGCCATCCATCCAATCTGTAGATCCTCTCCACTAAACCACAGTGATAAAGTAAAAAGGCCAACCAAACTCTTCGTTCTATCCAAAATCTCTTATCCAGTACAAACCCAGTCCTCTCTTTAATATACATTACATTCCGTTATCACCTAAGGGAAACTGAGTTCAGTACCCTACCCCTCTAGAAATGAGTCATGAGACCAGAAAAATCGTAATCACACTATATCGTGAACAGGGGAAGGGTATAGAATTCTGCCCCATAGAAGCCAATATAGATTTTCCCATAACAAGTTTCACCTGTAACTTCAGAGATGAATTCTTGGGACCAGTCAGTCTCATTATAATCCTGAGTTACATCCACAGCATCTCCAGCTGCAAGAAACTCCTGGGCCCAGTTCTCAGACAAGGCCAAGTCTGCCACACCAGGGGCTTAAAAGAGAGAGAGAGAAAACTAAGAAAGAATACACACATACCATTCCATCATGCCTAAAGAACCCTGAATCCACGTGGAAACACTCTGTTACTTTTGTCTCCTTCTGCATCTCAGGTCCCCAATGCCAGCAGCATCCAATGGAACCCCCTTCCTTGGCCCTGGCTACAAGGAAAACGATCTCCCCTCCCACTAGACTCTGGACTCACCTCTCTGGGGAGCCTGGCGGAAGTTTGACTGCTCAATCTGCTGCATCTCAGCCAGGAGGTCATCCATCTTGAAGGTCTGAGGGGCACGGGACACAAGGGGTGCATTCTGGTCCTGCAGGAATTCAGCCACCAACTGCCAGAAGGGAAATGATGAAATGAACCCATAGGCTTGGGAGGCCCCAGCAAGAGGCAGGACCCACTGGAGGGGGATCCCAATGTCAGATACAAGGAAAGGAAAACACAGAAACTGGAGACACATAAAGAGAAATTGTCTTTCCATAGATTTAGAAGCACGAAAAAACAAGCAGGCATTCTCATTCGGTCAGGAAAGCCCAAAAATTGAAATACGGGGGAGCTAAGTTTAAAGGTAAAAACACAATGGGCAAGAGAAAAACGGGACAGAAAAGAGACCGGTCTATTTACCTCATCTTCAGAAGCTACTCCCAAAGGCTTGGAGGCCTAAGAGAGAAAGACAGAGATGTACAATGACGCAGTTCCTCTAAAATCAGGGGTTGATGAAGCCCATAGGCATCTGAGCCTCGGCTTCTTCATCTATAAAATGGTTGCATTTATTTAAAGGTGCACAGGGTTTTCTAGTGTTTATAAACGCTCAGTAAGTGGTAACTACTATGATTTGCAACCCAGTAGAGAAAGCGGTTATACCAAGATGCGCAAACAGCCCCCCCGCCTCAGACCACCACCACCTGGGCTTTCCACCTCAGCAACACCCACTGCCTCAGAGGCTGCACCTGGGCTTTCCACCGCAAGAACACTCACTGCCTCAGAGGCTGGGGCTCCGGGGGGCCAGGGGCCAGGCCTCAATCCCTCCTGCCGAAGGGCCTTGTCCTGGGTGAAGTGCCCGGCGAGCTTCATGAGCGGGTTGGCACCCCCGCATTCGGCCTCCACCAGCTCCCGCATTGCCATGGTGACCGCCAGCTCTCTGATGGACACAGGAGGTTTGGAACTGAGGTACCCAAGCCAGACCCTTCCCACATCCACAACTCTGCCCGTATCTGAGGAAGGCACACAGGCGTCTGCCCCACACTGGCCGCCCTCCACCCCAGTGCTTTTGCTGTGACCCCCACCTCTGCCAGGAGTTCGAGGGAGGTCGGTACTCTCTCCTGCCGCCCCCCTCAAAGGCCACCGCTTCCAGCCTGCGCCTCTGCAGAGGCCTCCACGACTACGGTCCCATGGGCTGGGGGCCAGTAGCTGCCTCCACCAAGGGGCCTGGACCCCGGGGGACCACGGGGACGCTTCAACAACCAGGCTGGACGGCGACACTGCCCGAGGAGGGGAGAGTGGGAAAACAGCCCGACCATACCTAGCCCCCCGCAGCCCCAGCACGCGGTGAGCACGGCAGAGGAGCATTCCCTCCCCTTAAGTCACCGGAGCCCTTCCCCCGGCTCGGCCCGGTCCCTCCCGCGCTCCCCACCGCCCATCTCCCCGGCCCTGCTGCCGCTCCAGCCCCGCCCCTGGGACCCGCGAGGCCACCGCAAGGGTGGGGAAGGGCCCAGGGACGCGGCCCCGGGCCCCCTCGGGGTCAGGCGCTCACCGCCTAGCGCCGCGCCGCGCCGCGCCGCACGACCCGCCGGGGCACCAGGTGCTGGCTTGGGGGAGGGGAGAAGGGGGGCGGGGAGCCAGGGGGCGGGGCTCAGGCTTAAAGGGGCCGTGACCGCCCCGCAGCGGCCCAGGCCCAGCGGAAGCTGTCTGAAGAGGCGGGGCCTTAAGACTGCGACGCAGCCTGACGGGAAGAGCCGTGAGTCTTAAAGGGGAAGAGCACCTTAGAGAGCAGGTCTTGGAGAGCCGCCTTTAGGAGCGCTCGAAAAGGCCACAGGCCCTAGGATTTGTTTGACGGAAAGCTCAAAGAAGAGTGGAGCTAAGAAGGGCTTCCCAGGCTCTGGGGGAAAGCCGGAGACGCGAGATCCTAGGCTCAGTTGATCCTGCCTCTTCCCTTGGGCGCATTGTGACCTAAGGGGATTCAGTGCCCTTTCTGAGCCTCAGTTTTCCCCTCTAAAATGGGGCTGGCTAATGTTCCCAAGCCCAAGAAAGAGAAAAGCCCTAACACCAGGGGCTGGGGAGTCCGGTCCGAAGCCTTCTTCAGCCTCCTAGGCCTGCCCCCCTTCCAAATAACCCCTAGCGGGGTAGCGTCACTGTCTCCATGGAGACAGGGGCCCGCCCCCGCCTTAATCCCTCTCCACCTCTGCATAATGGGGAAAATAGCACTGCATGATGACAAATTCCGGAGACCAAAATAGGGTCCAACGCATCCTGAGACCTCGAGCTGGTAACGTACAGGGAAGGTGAACAGTGAGTCAGCCCTTCCTTCCGCTAAGTCAACATAGTGGCCTTATTCCCACCACTCCAGGCTGGGAAAGCACAAACATACAAGAAACGCTTTTAATCACGGAATAAGACTAAGCCTCAAGCCCCCTCATCTGCCAAAGAGTGTGCTCTGCTGTCAAACCTCAAAGTCATTGAGAAACAAACCCTGATAATCTCACCGAGCTTCAAGACCAAGGGAGTCCTAGTGTCATGGAGAAGAGCAAGGAGGGGCCCAGGGCTGCCGGTAAATGACCAAGGGCAATAATGCCAGACGAACAGAAGTACCATCCCAGCCCGGGGTGCACGAGCGGAGGCAGGCAGGCAGCAGGTGGCGCCATGGGCCGGGCTTGTTTCCTGGCTGTTCTGCAGATTTCAGAGGTGGAGGCCTCAGGGGGCCACAGGGAATGTCTGTGTAAACTCATCCCTGGGAAGATAGAGAAGCTGCTCTGACACCTCAGGGGAACAGAATGGCAGGGGACAGACCATTAAGACTGTGCAACATTTCTCCTTTTCCTTGCCTTTTCGCTCTCTTTCAGAGGCCCCACTTCTACACCCCGTTTTCTTCCGGAGCACAGAAATCCCAGCCCTTGGGTGTCCCCTGTTCTCAGGCTGCCATCGTGAGGAAAATACCTGATAAACTAAACCACACAAGGATGAAGAGATGCCCTCCAGAAGGTGCATACTTTGAAAAAGAGGACCCCCTAGAGACAGCAATGTTTAAAGGAAGCCATGTGATACAGCAGAATTTCAGAACCTCAAGGCAACCAGAGTTTCCCAGTACCACTTAAACATCACAACACACATAACCTTCTGCTCTGCTAGGAGTTTATCAACTGATTAGCCGTAACTCACTTTGTGTGCAGATCTTGGAAGAATGCTAATAATAATAACTGATGTTTACTAAAATCCAGGTGTTGTGTAAAACACTTTATGTATCTCAATGCTTTTAATCTTCTTAATACCCCTATTAAATAGATATTAGTAGACCCACTTTACAGATAAGACTTGTGCAAAATCAGATGGCTAGGAAGTCAAAATTGAATCCAGGCATAACTCCAGGCACCTACTTCCCAGTCTTAGAGAAGACTTACTGATAAACCGTGGAGATCTTTGATCTCCTAGGCCATAGAATCTTTCACAGAACTTGGTCCATAGTCCCAGCCAGAGGTGCTGGGAAAGGGCTAATAGAGTGACTTTGGTGTTTAATATTTAATTTACTGAAGCTCTAGATTTGAAACCCTAGATTTTGTTAATCCAGGTTCAACTTTAAATTCTTGTTCTAGTCATAAAAGTAGTAATTTTTATAAAATAAAAATAATTTTTACTTTAATGTTTGACTAATTCAAGTTCAATAGATGTTTAGACACATATTGCATTGACTGTGTGCCAGGCATTGTTTCAAGCACTTTTCAACTATTGATTTATTTAATCCTAATAGTTATTAATAATAACTATTATCCCCCATTTTACAAAAGAGGAAACTGAGGCACAGAGAAGTTGAGTGACTTGCACAAGGTCATACTAATAAATAGCAGAGCTGGGATTTGAACCCAGACCACGGTCACCAAACTGTAAAGGGCTCAATGGTCAATATTTTTGGCTTTGTAGTCCATGCAGTCTCTGTCACAGTGACTCAACCCTGCTGTTGGAGCACAAAAGCAGACATAGGCCACACCTAAACAAATGAGCATGGCTGTATTCCAGTAATGCTTTTTATGGGGACTGAAATGTGAATTTTATATAATTTTCATGTTACAAAATATTATTATTCTTTTGATGTTTTTCCAACTATTTTAAAATGTCAAATACTTATTTGCTTTGAGACAGTCTTGTTCTGTCACCCAGGCCGGCATGCAGTGGCGCAATCTCGGCTCACTACAACCTCTACCTCCTAGGTTCAAGCGATTCTCCTGCCTCAGCCTCCCGAGTAGCTGGGACTACAGGCACATGCCACCACGCCCAGCTAATTTTCGTATTTTTAGTAGAGATGGGGTTTCACCATGTTGGTCAGGCTGGTCTCAAACACCTGACTTCAGATGATCCACCCGCCTTGGCCTCCCGAAGTGCTGGGATTACAGATGTGACCCACCGTGCCCAGCCAAAAAATGTCAAATACTTCTTAGCTTGCAGACTATGGAAAAACAGGGACCAGGCCATAGTTTGTGGATCTTTGACCTACACAGTCTTATTCCAGAGTCCATGCTCTTAAACACTGTGCTGTACTTCTGCTTTTTAGAAATAAAAGACAAATTTCCTAATATTTTTAACTATGTGACATTTAATATTCATATTTTAAATACCTGACAGGGCAAACAACACTACTAGGCAAAACCTTTCTGAACTTTTATTCAACCCTTTAATAAATCAAAATTATAAACATTTATTCAATTTTCTTAATCCTCTTAAAGTCGTATGTCTAAAACTCTTTTCTTTTCTTTTTTTTTTTTTTTTTTTGCTGTTGCAAGATTTAATAGAGTGAAAACAGAGCTCCCATACAACGGGAGGGGACCCAAAGGGGGTTGCCACTGCCAGCTCAAATGCCTGGGTTTATATCCCGATCATTGTCCCTCCCCCTGTGCTCTCAGGTAATAGATGATTGACTATTTCTTTACCTCCTGCTTTTAGCCTAATTGGTATTTTAGTGAGCTCTCTTTACTACCTAATTGGTCAGGTGTGAGCTGAGTTACAAGCACCCTGTTTAAATGTGAGTGCAGTCATCTTCCCCAGCTGGGCTTAGGAATGCTCAGTTGGCCTAGGAAATCCAGCTAGTCCTGTCTCTCAGTCCCCCTCTCAACAGGAAAACCCAAGTGCTGTTGGGGAGGTTGGCCAACAACTGCTCTAACTGCTTCCTGCTGAATTGGGGCATAGTAGGTCATGCAGTTGAGATTTCCTCAGCAGGGGTGCCTTTGATGTCATCAACATCAGAGCATGGCCTAGCAGGTCCAGGGGTCTGTAGTAGATCTTAGTCATGGACTGCATCTGGGGCTCCATTTGAAGAGCCATTTGTAGTTTTTACAGCTTTGATTCTGGAAGAGACAAACTTAACAAGGAGGTTAAAGATACAGGGATTGAAATGTATGGCCTGAAGTGTAGGGGGAGGCACATCCAACAGTTAGTAGATAAAGAGAAGCCAGTATTGGCTGGATACGTTCCTCACTGAGGGCCCTGGTGCCTTTGCATAATTTTAGCCCTAAGTATTTAACCTGCTGTAAGCAGAACTGAGCCTTTGGTTTGGAAACCTTGTAGCCACAGGTGGCGAGGAAGTTTAAGAGCGCTTGGGTAACTCGATGGCACAAGGTTTCTGAACGGGCTGCTAAAAGTAAATCATCCACATACCAAAGGGCAAGAGTGTCCAAGTATGAGAACTGGCTCGAGTCTTGTGCTAATGCCTGGTCAAATAGATGGGGGCTATCCCTGAACTCTTGGGGTAAAGCAGTCCAGGTGAGTTGAGATGTTGGGTTCAAAGGATCTTCAAAGGCAAACAAGAATTGAGAGTCGGGATGTACAGGGATGCAGAAAAAGGCATCCTTAAGATCCAGGACTGTAAACCACTCTGCTTCCTCTGGTATTTGTGAAAGCAGAGTATAAGGGTTAGGTACAGCTGGGTATAGAGGGACAACGGCCTCACTGATAATCCTGAGATCTTGCACTAACCTCCACTGTCCATTGGGTTTCTGTACTCCTAAAATTGGAGTATTGCAGGGACTATTGCATGGTTTTACTAGGCCTTGGGCTTTTAGGTCCTTAACGATCTTTTGGAGTCCAAGTTGGGGCTTGTTGGGCTGTCCATCAGAGAGCTGGGTGGATCTAAGAGGGTACTGCCTTTGGTAGGGGAAGGAGGCAGAATCCTTTAGTTTAAGTTGAACAGGACAGGCATTCTTCACTTGTCTATTTGTCCTTCTGTGGCCCAGACTTCAGGATTAATTCCTTCCTCAAGTAGGGGACAACAAATGGGTGCTCCTTGTCCTATATTCAAGTGTATAATGGCCCCTGCTTTTGCTAGAATATCTCTCCCTAACAAAGGAGTGGGGCTTTCAGGCATAATTAGAAAGGCATGTGAAAAGAGTAAAGTTCCCCAGTCACAACTTAGTGGCTGGGAGAAGTATCTAGTGACTGCCTCTCCTAGGACCCCTCAGATAGTGACAGATCTGGAAGACAGTTGTCCGAGACAGGAGAGTAAGATTGAGAAGGCTGTGCCAGTGTCCAGGAGACAGTTAACCTCCTGGCCCTTAATGGTCAAGCATACCCGGGGCTCTGTGAGGGTGATGGCATGGGCTGGTGCTTGCCCTGGGCACACAGTTCTGCTGCTGGATCATCTATCTGGTTAGTGGCTTCTGACTCAGAGGACCTTCGTCCCCTGGGGCAGCAGAACTTCCAGTCATTCCCTTGACATAAGGGGCATGGACGAGGGGGTGGCTTATTTCTATTCAGACAATCTTTTTTCAAGTGCCCTTGTAGACCGCATTGGAAGCAAGCATTCAATTTGCCCAGCCTTTCTGTTCCAGAGCCTCCAAAGTCTGCTTGCTTGAAGGCCATGACTAAAGCGGTGGCCTTTTTTTTAATCCCATTTGTCCCGTTCCACCTGCTCCTCCTGATCTCTATTATAAAATACCAAGGTTGCCAAGTTCAATAGGGTTTCTAAGTTTTGCTCTGGGCCTAAGGCAGATTTTGAAGTTTTTTTTTCTAATGTCTGCAGCTGACTGAGTGATAAACTTATCCTTTAAGATTAGTTGCCCTTCAATAGAGTCAGGTGACAGAGAGGTATGCTTTCTCAATGCCTCCCTTAGTCTCTCCAGAAAGACAGTAGGATTTTCTTCCTTTCCCTGTGTTATAGCAGACATCATTGAATAGTTCATCGGCTTCTTCCTAGTTTTCCTTAGTCCTTCTAGCACGCAAGTTAGCAAATGTCTGCAGCACCAATCTCCATGTTCTGATTCTGCGTCCTGATGAGGGTCTACACTGGGAACTGCCTACTGGCCTGTGGGGAATTGTTCTCTTTCCTCTGTTGTCATACTATCATTGACCTGATTGAGATACCAGAGATCGCCAAACTCTCGGGCTACAGTTATGGCGGCACTTCTCTTGTTTGTGGTTAGTGTCTGATCTAGCAGTAACATTATATCTCTCCATGTCAGATCAAAGGATTGTCCTAACCCTTGTAAAACATCAACATAGCCATCAGGGTTATCTGAGAATTTACCTAGGTCTATTTTAATTTGCTTCAAATCTGAGAGGGAAAAAGGTACAGGCACTCTGACTGGGCCGAATTCTCCTCCCACTGCCTGGAGGGGGCATAATCGGGAAATATTGGCACTCTTTGGTTCATTGTTTACCCCTTTGTCTATCTCCTTTTGGACCGTTTGTGTTGAAGGGGGGTCTTTATTAGTTGGGGAAAGAGCCGGGGGAATGCTGGGGTAGGGAGGTAGATTCTGAGGGCTTCCTATAGGGCATGAATTACACTTTTTACATAACTGCAAGTTGTCTCTTAATGAAAAGAAAGTTTGCACATATGGCACTTCACTCCATTTGCCCTCTTTTCTACAAAAGAGGTCTAGCTATAAGATGGTGTTATAATTTATACTTCCCTCAGGAGGCCAGGTTTCTCCCTCTTGAAGAGGATATCATGGCCAGGCAGTACTGCAGAAGAATATAAGTCATTTCTTTCTTAGTGTTTGAGGGTCAAATTGGTCCCAATTCTCCAGAATACGTCTTAGGGGCATTTTTGCCTTGGGGGGAACATTTCCCATCTGTAAAAAGAACATAGGGATGCCAGCACCCCGAGTCATTTTCCAATGCGCATCGCATCAGTTTTAGAGCATCCTCTGTGGTCTTAAGGCTTATTCCTTTCCAGGGTGCGTAACCACCCATGGACCTCTGCTTATCGGATTAGTTATGCTCACCAATGTAGCAGTCCTGCACCTGTTTTCCCACCTTTCTTGACCACAAAGAAAGGGGTCGGGGCTGCTGGATTCTAGGGGTCCTTTACTAGCATGCCCAACATTGCCTTTGCACTCAGGGGTGAGTTCTAGAGCTGGGCTGTGTTCCTGAGTATTTCATAACAACCCAGTTGCCCCATGAAAATGCATTCCCATAAATAACAGTTCCTATGCAAATTCATTTCAGAGAGGGTGTAGGTAACCTTTTGAGTCAGGATTGAGATAGAGTTTTTGACCACTAGGGCCTTTGTCCTTCTTTTTCTTTGTAGGAATATGCCCTAATTATTGATCTTAAACTTTTTGTTGTCCCGGATTAAGTCTTTTTGGGTATGAAATATGACAGATGGATCCTGTTTATCCTATGTGCCTTTTTCCTATGAGAAGGGGAGCAAGGAGAAAAGGATGGACTTGCTGGCTTTATGTGCTAAAGTCCAGTAAATAAACTTCTGGGTGCTATGTTGTCTTTCCAGTAGTATTGACTTACATAGGATCACTAGGCAAAGCTGTGAGAGAGATAGTTTCTCTCTTGGTAGATGGATTTTGGGAACACAGCGGAAGGACGTTTGCTCATTGCCCCCATTTGCCACTATAGGAATATGTGCCTTCCCTTAATTTACTTAATTCATTTTCATCCTGATCTATTATGTTGTTGTAGACCCAGTTCCAGTTGTTAAAGTACTGGGTCATCAGTTTTAAGGCCCTGGCAAGGGTGGTGGGGAATGGGTCCCACATAACTGCCCATGTTGACAGCTGTATACCTAAATTGGGAGGGACACCAGGGGCACGACTCCCTGGGTTCATAGCCTAGGTGCCTAAGGACGCAGCATAGAGCTCCCTTAGATCCCTTTGGAGATACAACTTGCTCTAATACTTGGGAAAGGAAGTAAAAGTCTGAAGCATTAGTACCTAGGAGGCAGGGATCAAAGGCAGTAGATTCACAGGTAAGGAGAATTTGGGGGCTACACTTTCAAGAAAGTCGTGATCAGGACTCAGGAGGTATGGATCAGAAGGAGAGGTAGTCGCACATGCATGGGTGACTGTTGAGTACAGACTTCTGGCTGTGCCATGATCTTGACTGGCCAATGCCAGGAGTTCAGGATGACACCTTTCTGCCTCTAGTCAGCCCTCGACTTCCCCCAGGAATATTGTGAAAGTGGAAGCTGGTTCCAGGCAGACCAATGCTCCCAACCCACAAGGGTTGGGAGTTGTTAGCCTTTTCCCAGAAAGCCTCACATCTGAGTCTTAAGTCCAGCAGCCACGCTAATCGTTTTTAACCAGCTGACAGGTACCTGGTATTTTCCTCTGATTCTAAGGAAGGATAGGATAGAATAGCAAGCAAAAGTCCAATATTACTCGCCGCTTTGGAGAATCCCCATATAGGCCACCAAATCTTACTGGTGGGTCTTTGTTCTTAGAGCTCCCAAGATGGTGGCAAGCCACTCCCAAGATGGCAGCAAGTCTTTTGTTCCCTGACCTGGGGTTCTTGGCCTCACGAATTCCAAGGAATTGAACCTTGGGCCATGCAGTGAGTGTTATAACTCTATTAGAAGCCATGGATCATGGAAGAGAACTGTGGAACACAGCAACTAGTGTTCAGCTTGATTAGGACAAATCTGGGCACTTAGCCATGCAGGAACAATGGCAAGCCTCTAGCCCGATCAGGAGTAGCAACGGGCACCTCACTGGATCAGAAGCGCAGGGACACCCTGCCAGATCCGGAGGGGTGGAAGTCAGCAGCAGGTCTGCAACAGTGGTGATCAGCAATGGTGGACAGCAGACAAAAGCTCAGCTTGAGCCAGAACAAACATGGACCAGAAGAGTGTGCAGTTCCAAGATTTAACAGAGTGAAAACAGAGCTCCTGTACAACGGGAGGGGACCCAAAGGGGGTTGCCAAAGTCTAAAACTTTACTTTCCAAATCAAAGGCTAATCCATCAGATTCTCTAAAACATCAAACATTTTAACTTATGTCACTTTTACATCTCTGCAAGGCAAATTTACTGACTCAGGTAAGTCAAGTTTACTGGGTTAAATTTAGAACTACAGTGTAGATACTTAAAAGTCAGAGATTTGAGACCAAGACTCAAGACATAGACATATCCCCAAGACAAGGCTGAGTCACAAATGAATACTCTCAGCACTGTTTTAGAGCTGAGCTCTGCCTGCTGTGTCATGGATCCCTAAGGCCATTTCCTCCACTTGGTAATGATATCCAAGTCATGAGTTAAAACTCTTTTTTTTCTTTGAGACAGAGCCTCACTCCGTCTCCAGGCTGGAGTGTAGTGGCAGGATCTCAGCTCACTGCAACCTCCACCTCCCAGGTTCAAGCAATTCTAGTGCCTCAGCCTCCCAAGTAGCTGGGATTACAGGCATGCACACCACACCAGGCTAATTTTTGTATTTTTTTTTTTAAGAAAAGAACAGGGTTTTACCATATTGGCCAGGCTGGTTTGAACTTTTGGCCTCAAGTGATCCACCCACCTTGGCTTCCCAAAGTACTGGGATTACAGGTGTAAACCACTGTGCCCAGCCATGAGTTACAAGTTTACCTAGTTATCATCTCATTTAGGTACAGCTACTTTCTTTCACAACTTCATTTGAATAAGTGAATTTCTTTTTTTTTTTTTTTTTTTGAGACAGAGTTTCATTGTTGTTGCCCAGGCTGGAGTGCAATGGCACGATCTCAGCTCACCACAACCTCCACCTTCCAGGTTAAAGCAATTCTCCTGCCCTAGACTCCCAAGTAGCTGGGATTACAGGCGTGCACCACCACGCCCCGCTAATTTTTGTATTTTTTAGTAGAGATAGGGTTTCTCCATGTTGGTCAGGCTGGTCTCAAACTCCTGACCTCAGGTGATCCACCTGCCTCGGCCTCCAAAAGTGCTGGGATTATAGGCATGAACCACTGCGCCTGGCCTAATTTCTTTTTTTTCTAAGTGTTCAAGTCTACATTCCTCTTGTTTGGAGGAGGGGTAATACTATGGTTTCAATGTGTCCCCAAAATATTAATGTGCTAGAAACTTAACCCCTCTGCCCTCATGAGTGGATTAATGTTGCTATCATGGGAGTGGGTTTGTTATAAAAGCAAGCTCTCTCTGTCTTGCTTGCCCTTTCACCATGTGATGCCCTCCACCATGTTATGATGTAGCAAGAAGGCCCTCATTAGATGGTGGCACCATACTCTTGAACCATGAACTAAATAAACCTCTATTCCTTATAAATTATCCAGCCTCCATAACTATGATCTAAATAAACCTCTATTTTTCACAAATTACTCAGTCTGTGATATTCAGTTATAGCAACAGAAAACAAACTAAGACAGGTAGGAAATGGGGGATGACCCCATCTGATTTGATTCTTTAGTTTTTTAATGACATCAGATGCAGAGTAATAGAAGTTTCCATGCTCTGGAAATTGCAAATCAAGTTACAATCTTTACACATGTACATTTGGAAGGGCTTGTTGCTTATAATTACCCATCCCTCCTTGCAGCCCTAGTAGTCATCATTGGCAGAGACAACATGGCAAAGGATGAAAACAGTATATGTGATGAAATGCAGCAAATCTTGAAGCCAGGACCATCTAAAAAGACCTGAAGAAATCTTAATTTGCTTGAAAAGTGTTCAAAGTAGTGATATCTAGATATACCGAGGTATACCCAGCACTACGCACCTAGGTTTGGGTACAAAGTATCTTAACTCCATCCCTGGCCACCCAGTAGAGAACACTGCCAGATAGCTGCAAGGACTGTAGTACACACTGTCTTCACCCCTATGTCTTAGTCTGTTCTGGCTGCTATAATAAAATACCTTAGACTGAGGGCTGGGGCACCGTGGCTCATGCCTGTAATCCCAGCACTTTGGGAGGCGGAGGCAGGTGGATCACCTGAGGTCAGGAGTCTGAGACCAGCCTGGCCAAGATGGTGAAACCCCATCTCTAAAACTACAAAAATTAGCCAGGCATGGTGGCAAGCGCCTGTAATCCCAGCTACTTGGGAGGCTGAGGCAGGAGAATCGCTTGAACCCAGGAAGTGGAGGTTGCAGTGAGCCGAGATTGTGCCATTGCATTCTAGCCTGGGCGACAGAGCAAGACTATGTCAAAAAAAAAAAAAAACCTTAGACTGGATGGCTTATAAACAACAAATATTTACTTCTCACAGTTCTGCAGGCTGAGAAGTCCCATCAAAGCACCCACAGATTCAGTGTCTGGTGAGGTTCTTGCTTCCTCATAAATGGTGCCTTCTTGCTGCATCTTCACATGGTGGAAGGGCCAGCCTAGCCACCTCTCTGGGATCTAGCAACACTAATCCCATTCATGAGGCAGAGCCTTCATGACCGAATCATCTCCCAAAAGCCTCCTAACCGCCTCCTAATACCATCACACTGGGGGTTAGGATTTCAACATATGAACTATGAGGGAGACACAAACATTCAGACCATAGCATCCTGCTTCTAGTAGAATCTTACCACCTTTGAAATCCAGAGAAGTTTCAGAATATGTCACCCTTGCCAAATCCAGCTGGGAAACCTTTGATTGTCCCCACACAGAAAAGAAGGAAGGAAGGAAAAAGGAAACCAAGATTTTTTTGCTTGGGAATATTTCCCCAAATAAGTGGTTTTGCTCCCTTTTCAGAGTATTTTCACCAAATATCTATAGCATATACAGATAAGCTGTGTGTGTGTGTGTGTGTGTGTGTGTGTGTGTGTGTGTGTGTGTGTCTGTTTGGAGAAAGATCCTGCCTTGGGAAAAATGGAGTAGACATAATTTTCTCTATTCCTCCCATTCAGTACAACTTAAAACCCTGAGCATTATATGTAAACCAAACATAAGAAGACTCTCAAAGGTGTAGAAAAGAAGGCAGACTGGCTAGGGACCACAAGACCCAAGAAACAACATGGTAATGAGTCCCATGGGTTTCCTTTTTGCCTCACATATCTCATACTGAGTGCTAAAGAGGCCAGCAACCCAGAAACACCAACATGCCCAGACAAAATAAGCTCCAATAAAAGCCTGCTCTTTCTAACCAAAGGACAAGAAGAGGGGCAGCCTACCAAGACAGAAACGTCTAGACAATAACCACTCCATTCGAGCTAAACACCAAATTTAAAACTGTGCCCCTACCCACACACCGAGCATCGGCCAAGAGGGGAGTCTAGACTTCCTCCCTCATAAGGCTGTAACAAGACACCCCAATACCAAGGTGGGTACCCCTAAAACCGAGGAGTCAGCAGAGCTATGCTCCTTCTGGAGGCAGTAGGGAGAAATCTGCTTTCTTGTCTTTTCCAGCTTCTAGAGGCCACCTGATTTTTGGTTCATGGCACCTACCTCTGTCTTCAGCCAGAAATGTCTGGCCAAGCCCCTCTAATATGGTCATCCCTCTGGTTCTCTCCCTGCTGCCTCCATCTCTCACATATAAGGACCTCAGTGATCATATTGGGCCCACTTGGATAATCCAGAATCATCTCTACATTCTCTCTCCATATCCTGGAGGATAATCTCCAAGACCTCTACCACATTCATTGATTCTAAAAAGTTATCACACCAAGAGAATGCAGTAATAACTTTTTTAAGCCGCTTAGTTTGTGAAAAATTTTTATAGCAGCAATGAGAAGACAAGCCACTGACTTGGAGAAAATATTTGCAAAACTCCTACGTGATAAAGAACTGTTATCCAAAATATAAAAAGAACTCTTAAAACTCAACAATAAGAACATAAGGTGGGCCAATTAGAAACTTCCATCTTCAACTGTAATTTCTCTTTGCCATGTGGCCTAACATATTCACAGGTTCCAGACAGTACGACGTGGACATCTTTGGGAAGGACATTATTTTGCACCACACCCACTGAAAATATCCTTCAGGAATGGAGGGAAAATCAAGACATGCTTAATTAAGGAAAATGAAAAGAATTTGTCCCCATCAGACCTACCCTGACTGAATAGCCAAAGGAAGTTCTTAAAGCAGAAAGGAAACAATAAAAGAAGGAACTCAGGAACATCATGAAATATGGAAAAATGCAGTAAGCAAAAATATGGGTCAATACAATAGGCTCAAGTTTTCTAACATATGTTTGACGATTGAAGAAACATCATATCATTGTTTGTTTTTTGGAATAAGCATTAGCTAAACAAATGAAACAAGTTGCCCAACCAGTTACTTATATTCAGCGTCTATGAGTTTCAGTAACTTCACCTTGACACTCACCACATTTTGTCATCTACAACCTGAAGGGATTGCACAACAGATTTCTAAAAGTCCCTGTTTCTAAAATCTATGACTGTCATGTAGTAAGTAGTGTCAAATGCCCTCTATAAGAGCCAGTCTCATTGTCCATTTTAATTCAATAATTCGACAAGTGTGTATTAGGCACCTATTGAGCACAAGTCCTCATGCTAATTCCCTAATTTCTTATCATTTATAATTCCTTATTATTTAGGCATTTACTCTGATATTTGCATTATCTTTAAATCCCCTCCCAGGGCTTAACCTTACCAGTCCCACCACCACCAAATATACATGCTTCCTGTCCATGGGAGCCTTTTCAAGCAGGCTGCTCCCACCCAGCTGCCCAAGCTGGCTTCCTGTGAGACCTCTACCACATTCATTGATTCTAAAAAGTATCACTTTAAGAGAATGAGAAGACAAGCTACTAGCTTGGACAAAATATTTGCAAAACTCATATGTCATAAAGGACTGTTATCCAAAATTTTAAAAGAATTTAAAACTCAATAATAAGAAAACAAACAACTCAACTTGAAAATGGGCAAAACATCTGAATAGGCAAAAGAAGATATACAGATGGCAAATAAGCATATGAAAAGATGCTTAGCATCATATGTCATTAAGAATTGCAAGTTAAAACAACAATGACAGACCACTACACACCTATTGGAATGGCCAAAATCCAAAACTCTGGCAACACCAAATGCTGACAAGGGTGTGGAGTAACAGGAACCCTTTTTTGTTGCTGTTGGGAATGCAAAATGGTACAGCCACTTTGGAAGACAGTTTGGCAAATTCTTACAAGATTTTGTAAGAGTTTGGCATACTCTTATCATATGGTCCAGCCATCACACTCTTTGGTATTTAACCAAATGAGCTGAAAACATATCCACACAAACCTTTGCACAATATTATTCATAAACACCAAACTTGAAGAAGGAAACCAAGATGTCCTTCAGTAGAGGAACAGAAAACTGTGATTCATCCATACAATGGAATGTTATTTAGCAATAAAAAGAAATGAGCTAACCAGCCATTAAAAGGCATGGAGGAAACTTAAATGCATATTACTAAGTGAAAGAAGCCAATCTGAAAATGATTCATACTATATGATTCCAAGTGTATGACATTCTGGAAAAGGCAAAGCTATGGAGACAGCAAAAAGATCAGTAGTTGCCAAGGGGTGGAGGTCAGGGAAGAGGGATGAGTAGGTGGAAGACAGAGCATTTTTAGGGCAGTGAAGCCACCCTTTAATGGTGAACTTATATCATTTGTCAAAACCCATAGAACTTACAACACAACAAGTGAAGTCTACTGAAAACTATGGACTGTGGGTGACCATGATGGGTCAATGTAGGTTCATAATTGTAACAAATGCACCCTCTGGTAAGGGATATTGAGAGTAGGGAAGTCTGGGGATGGGGACAGGGGGTATATGGGAACTCTCTGTGCTTTCTGCTCAGTTTTTCTGTGAACCCCAAACAGCTCTAAAAAATAAAATCTATTAAAAAAAAGTATTACTGAGCTTCTTCAGATGAAAGTAGAGTATGTTTCCTACTGCCTGTTGCTGCAGAATTTAGCCAGCTGAGTACCCTTCCTCCCACAATATTTCTGTAACACAGAGGAGATAATACACACCATTGGTTACACACAGCCTGTATTCCACAGACTTTGGCTGATGACAGGGTGAGCAAGATATATTACGTGTCTCAGGGTAGCACCTAGTAGCACCTGCTAAAAATTCTCTGCTAAAATTAAAGAGGGAAAGTATAGTAGATGGTATGTCATGATATAGTCATATAACATAAGTCATAATTCCAGGCATAAGTCCCAGGAGCATGGGTCTCCTTCCTTCTCACATCCTTATTCTTGGGTGTAGGTGCCTGCTTCTGCACATTATTGTAGAAGAGATGACAACAACTGAAGTAACTCACATTTTTAGGGAGTACTCCAGTTCCAGGAACTGTGCTAAACACATTCTCAGTAACTATAAGAATGTGGGAGACAAGCAGGATTGTCTGGTGAGTTACCTGGGGAGCTCCTTCCAGTTGCCTGGCAAGAGCCTAGCTTGGAGGGCTGGGAAGATCATCATCCTCTTTCTCCCAGCAGGACATGCCACTCCAGACAGAACTCAACTTCCCTAGTGACTATTGGCTTTCCAACCTCTCCTCCAGGTAAGAAAAGTTATGCCTGATCTCAGTATATTCCAAGGTCTCTAGATGCTGGGCTTCATGTTTTCCAAGGTATTGCTGTAAATGATTAGCACTCAAACTCAGACTGTCAAGGCCACAAAGCCACCCACACTTGCCTTCTAAAAGTCACAGCAATAGGAAGAGGGAGCCTTCTTAACCCCCTCCTCAAAATGCTGAGAGAACAGGGAACCTATTCACTTGCTGACTCTTCCACCTGCTTCATCCCATAGCAAATGACCCACTAGAGTTTTCCCTAAGGGCTTTGCAAGAAAGAATGTAAGCCCCATGAGAGCAGAGATTTCAGCCAGCTCAGTGCTGGATCTCCAGGACCTAGAACTGTGCCTGACACACATAGTAGATAATGTTTTAATTGGTTTTATTATTTTTAGGTATGGTAAATCCAACAGATCAGGAAATGACTGCCATTGAAAAGATAGTTTGTTACAATTCCCAGAGAAGTGGGGGGCACACCATATCACAAGGGGCCAAATGTGGTAAAGGAAAGAAGGGAGAAAAGGAGGAAAGGCAGGAAGGAAGGAAGGAAGGAAGGAAGGAAGGAAGGAAGGAGGGAAGGAAGAAAGGGAGGGAGGGAGGGAGGGAGGGAGGAGCCAGCCATCAAGTCATGAAAATAAATGGAAGAAAATTAAAATACATATTGATAAGTGAAAGAAGCCAATTTGAAAAGGCTACTTAATGTATTATTTCAGCTATATGACATTCTGAAAAAGGCAAAACTATGGAGACAGTCAAAAGTTCAGGGATTATCAGGGGCTCAAAGGGAGGGAGGGGTGTGGATGAGTATATGGAGCACAGAGCATTTTTAGGGCAGTGAAATTATCCTGTGTAATACTGTACTAGTAGATACATGTCATTATATATATCATTACACATTTGTCCAAACCCACAGAATGTACAACACAAAGAGTGAAGCCCAGTGAAAATTACGGAATTTCAGTAATCATGATGGGTCAGTGTAGGTTTATCAATTGTAACAAATGTTCCACACTAAAACAAGATGATAAAGGCTTGTTATCCAAAATATTTTTTTAAACTCAACAATAACAAGTCAATTTTAAAATTGGCAAAAGACCTGAACACACACTGCATTAAAGAAGATATACTGATGACAAATAAATATATGAAAAGATGTTAAATATCATGTCATTAGAGAATCACAAGTTAAAACAACAATGAAACACCACTACATACATATTGGAACAGCTAAAATTCAAAACACAGACAACACCAAATGCTGGTGAGGATGTGGAGCAACAGAAACTCTCTTTCATTGTTGGAGGGAATGCTAAATGGTGTGACCACTTGAAAAGATAGTCTTAACAGTTTCCTACAAAACAAAACATACATACTCTTACCATACAGTCCAACAATCCTTGGCATTTAACCAGAGTTGAAACCTGTCCATACAAAACCATGCACATGAGTGTTTATAGCAGCTTTATCCACTGCTATATCACTGCCAAAACTTAAGAAAAACCAAAATGTCCTTCAATAGGTGAATGGATAAACAACTGTGGTACATCCATACAATGGAATATTGTTCTAGTGGTTACCTTTAACATACTTAGTTCCCTTTTTCTTTAGACAATCCTATTGCTACTTTCTATGAACAAAAAAAGACTAGCTTATAACTTTTCTTCCTCCATCTCCTCCCTTCCTTCCCCTGTTCAGCTTTAGTCATACAATCTTCCTTAATGTTTACCCTTTATACTTTTGAAGATGCTCAACTCTTTGCTACTTGATTTGTCAGCTTTACATGATATCCTTTCACTTGTAGCTATTACATAAAATGAATCAGTGAGATTTTTCTGCTGTTCTCCTTTTTCCTCCCATTTTGTTTGTTGTATTATTCTCTTGTCATTCCTATTCCCACTTTTGTTTTACTCTTAGTTTTGCAGTTAACTATTATTCAGTGCTTGCCAACTAGTCCTTTTGCCAAAGAGAATGGGTTTTAAGCACTTTTAAGTTCTTTATGTCTGCCATTGTATAATGGGAGTGTTGTTATCCTCTTGTATGATCTTACAGCAAATCATCTGGTGAGGATTTTGGGTAGTGAGACAAATGAGGCTGGGCATGTGTGGGATAGGAATAAACTACTGAGTAGAATGTCAGCCTTGGATACAGAGTAGCCTCGGAGTTCATTTAATGAGTCTATAGTTTTTGCCCATAGCTGAGCCTCCTGGGAGAAAAAGCCAAGTTGTACACCCATGCCCCAGGTGTGATGGTGCATACCCATAGATTCAGCTACTCAGGAGGCTGAGGGGGGATCACTTGAGCCCAAAAGGTCAAGGCTGCAGTGAGCTATGATCGTGCCACTGCACTCCAGCCTGGGCTGCAGAGTGAGACCTTGTCTCAAAGAAAAAAAAAAAAGAAATTCTGGAATTTGAGCTGGATGCACTGCCCCCATGTTATAATATTAAAAGTAAATTTTCCCATAATTTAGCAAATTAATATCTTATGAAAATTTGGTTTTAGCATGTAGACCATTTTTCAGAAAGTCTATTTTAAATGATTTTATTTTAATTACAACTAGTTAAATTATACCCAGAATTCCATACATAAATCCCCTTCACAAACCTTATCATGACTTACACAGACCATACAATATGCTTGGACTTTTTGACTTGTCTTATACTATCTCTTTCTTACATAACGAGTCATTTTATTTTAGGACAAGAATTTACAAGATCCCTCTTCATACAAAATTATTCTTTATATTTTTACTTGCCAAAAAAACTTTTAATCTGTAACTTTTTATATAATTTTTTTTACTTACTGGCTCCCTCATATTTTGAACCTCTCAATAATTTTTAAATTAAACAAAAACTATTATTATTATTCCCCAATAATGAATATAATTTTTGTCATATTTTATATAAACCAAGGATGTAAGAAATCCTGCACTGCCCATGAAACACTGACATTTTATAGATGAGAACCATTGCACAATTTCAAGATTTTAAACCACACAAAAAGTTCACTGTTTAAGTATCTATTATATTTAGATGTTGGGAACAGGCCCCCCAAAATCTGGCCATAAACTGGCCCCAAAACTGGCCATAAACAAAATCTCTGCAGCACTGTGACATATTCATGATGGCCATAACACCCATGCTGGAAGGTTGTGGGTTTACCAGAATGAGGGCAAGGAACACCTGGCCTGCCTAGGGCGGAAAACCGCTTAAAGGCGTTCTTACACCACAAACAATAGCATGAGCGATCTGTGCCTTAAGGACATGCTCCTGCTGCAGATAACTAGCCCAACTCATCCCTTTATTTCAGCCCATCCCTTCGTTTCCCATAAGGGATATTTTTAGTTAATCTAATATCTATAGGAACAATGCTAATGACTGGCTTGCTGTTAATAAATACATGAGTAAATCTCTGTTCGAGGCTCTCAGCTCCGAAGGCTGTGAAACCCCTCATTTCCCACTTCACATCTCTATATTTCTGTGTGTGTGTGTCTTTAATTTCTCTAGCGCTGCTGGGTTAGGGTCTCCCCAACTGAGCTGGTCTCAGCATTTAGACGTATTTAAGATTTCACTTTTAATAGTTTTATCTAGACTACCACCAAGAACCAAAATAACCACACGAAGCTAGTCACCACTTAAAGCTATTGTAATCATTTTTAAGCCTATGAATATTAATAGTTTATTTAGGTAAAAATCTTAAAGTTAAATTGTAGAAGATACAACATTTTTTTAAAAAACTAGTAAGTTTACAATCATCTAATCTGTTTAATTTATAAGCATTCTTTTATAAGGCAATTTGATAGCATGCTAGACACAACACATATTATATGAATGAAGTGACCTATATAAGACAGCTGGATTCAAATTATTTACAAAATTGGAACCATCTATTAGGCCAAAATTTTTTTTGCCCCAGTAGATATGGGAGACAGGAAAAGGCAGGGAAGGAAATCCCATAGCATTAAATAAGGAAGGGAGAAGGCAAACTGCATTGCTCAAGGAAAGACCTTGGAGTCCCCAGGCTGCCAGAGAGCTCATACAGCAGTGGAGATATTGAAGAAAAATGTTCAGCCAGCCACTTGTCTACCACTGTGGGAAACTGTCCATTGGGTCAGGGTCTAAGACCCCCAGTAAACTTATTTGAGCAAGGCAACTAAGTGGAGCTAATGGAAGGTTAGCTCTGTATTGACAGGGAGTTTTTTCCCTATCTCACCAGGGACAGTTAGGACATTCTCATTGCCAGTGGCCCTTTTGCTTATGGTAGACACATATGGGCTCTTGTCTGGGCATCCCAGATGCTGATCTTGTGATACTTTCTTGGGATGGGCAACTTTGAGGTGGCAGGGGGCTTAAAGTAACTGTTAACAATTGAACTTTTGGGCTATTTTTTGTTGTTTTTTTCACCTCTTTTGCCCTGGCCCTATTGTTGTAAACTTTATAGGCCATGTTTAAATGTTGACTTTGGAGGTTTAAAGTCCCATTGCTGCTTTTTGTAGCTTCCTCCTAATGTCAGGGGCAGATTGAGTAGTAAAATGTATACCCAGGAGAGCTTGCCCTTCTGAGGAGTCTGGTATATTTCCTGAGTGTCTCAAACAAATGACCTTGAAACAGTGGGAATTTTGTCTTTGAGTTATTTCTCTCACCTTGTCATAATTCACTGGCTTAACCACACACCTTTTCTTCTGCTTTTTTTCCACAGCACAGCAAGCAGATGACAATACTTGCAAGACATGATGTGTTAAATTTAAAAACATAGTCTGTTTAACAAATTCTTTTATAAATTTTTCTGGATTCTCTGGCCAAATTTTCCCTTGTATAAAACTAAATCACACATAGAAAATGGCACATGTACTCTGTTTCCTCATTTCTATCAGGCACCTCCCTCAATGGACACAGGTTTGATTTTTGGAGCTGATATGGAGCCCTACTCCTGGTGGTACTGGTTGGTACTTTCTCAGGCAGCAGGGTGTATAGGCTGGGGTAGCTGGATAAGAGGAAGGGGTGCCCAATGACCTTGGGTGGAATTCTTCATTAGAGAACTGGCAGGACCCCCCTCAGAACTGGGGGACTGAGGAGACTCCAGGGAGGCCATAGGCCTTCTAGGGGGAGCAGCTAGGAGGGGATCCCTTAGGCACAGCTTCCTGTTACTTAGAAGTAACATGAGCCAATAAAGGACCATAAAAGCCTGTACACAAGGGATCTCCTCTCATTTCCGTTCTTCTTTACAGAATGAGTCTAATCATAAAATATTATTATAACATATAGAACCATGTTTAGGCCAAATCTATTGGTTTTCTAATTTGTATTGAAACCAAGTGGTATTGCAATAGAAAATGAGTTGCTTTTTCTTGAGGCCAAATTTGAATTTGCTCTAATAGCCTAAAAGACAACCCAAGTGGCAAGTCCTCTGGCATACCTGTCATTGTCCCATGTCCCATGTTTCTACCGGACATAGTTTTTCTAAGTCTAGTGAAAGGGAAAGGAACTGGGCTTTTACTATGTTTTCCTTTTAGATTATCACTTCCTGCTGAGAAGATGTAAGTATAAGTAGCAAGGCGTTATGAAAGTGGGTTATAAGGATTTGCCGGTGAATGAACTATGACAAAAGGAGTATTTTTTAAAGCAAAATGTAAAAGGAAAAGTGCAAATAAAGTGAAAATAAGAAAAGAAAAGGCTGTTATGGAAAATGATAATTTTAGGTCAGGAAACAAGAAAAGGCAAGACCAAGATTCCCCCTAGGGTGTGCCTTCAACCCACAATCCTAGAGGGAACACCAATGCTGAAAGCCCTAGAGCATTCAGAGTGTGGCCAACAATACCAAATGCCAAAAATCCAGAGTACCAGAGTATCAGCCAGTGAGGGTCCCTACACCAAATGCCAGAAATTCCAGAGTACCTGGGAGCTAACCAATGCCAATAACTTCAGAGCATCTAGGGAAAAGCCAACAGTGAATCCCAAAGGCCCGGTTGGAGCCACAGAACAATATGACTCCAGCGTCCCAGAGTCAACACAATGGGAGGGCTCTCACAACCAAGTGACCTGCTTTAAACAATTGCCCAAATACAGTTAACAAAAAGTCAAAGCAAAAAGCACTGCAGGCAAAACACACATTTAAGAACTGAAAATAAAATGGCTGGTTATTTAAGAAAGAGATAGTAAAGACAAGTCAAAAGTCCAAGCATGTTGTAAATGGTCTTTGTAAGTCGTGATAAGGTTCATGAAGGGGAATTTATGAAAGGAATTCTGTGTATGATTAAGCTAGCTGTAATTAAAATTGTTTAAAATAGACTTTCTACTTTGGGAGGCCAAGGTGGGTGGATCACCTGAGGTCAGGGGTTAAAGACTAGCCTGGCCAACATGGTGAAAACCCATCTCTACTAAAAATACAAAAATTAGCTGGACATGGTGGCAGGCACCTGTAATCCCAGCTACTTGGGTGGCTGAGGCAGGAGAATCACGTGAACCCCAGAGGCAGAGGTTGCAGTGAGCTGATGAGATCATGCCACTGCACTGCTACCTGGGTGACAGAGGGAGACTCCTCTGTCTCAAAAAAAAATTAAAAATTAAAAATAAATAAAATAGACTTCTAAAAAATGGTCTACATGTTAAAACCAAACTTTCTTGAGGTACTGGTTTGCTAAATTATGGGAAATTTTGCTTTCAATACTATAACCAGTTGTGTTTTTTTTTTTTTAAGCTTCTCAAATTTGTGTCTCCAGTCCTTTTTGGGCCATCTCTTCTCCATCTCTTAGATTTCTTTGGAGTGCATCATTCTTTCTGATCTAATTACTGATACAAGTTTCACACACACACACACAACCATCACTGTGAATATTTTAAATGTCTAATGTGTGTGAGAAAGACTATTTCCAGGTACCTGGGTTTTTAATCAATGTTTATTAAAATTATAATTATAAAATCTGATTTTGCATAAGCCTTTAAATTCAAATTACAAATCTTGAAATTCTGTCTATAAATGTACTAAGTGTTGTTTTTGAAAAAATCACTTCCACTTGTTCTTTGATTGATGTTTAACTCAAACAGATTTACATTTTCTTAGCAATGAGTCCTATTTACAAAGTTAGCACATTTTTCATAACTGATATAAACCATATTCACATGCTTAATATATTGAGTTTTTTTTCCTCATGCTTTTCATTGCCTGACAAGGTAGACTTAGAATCCTTATATGCAAAATCTTTCTCACCACTTAAGCAACTCCTGTAAATCTAAGTACTTGATTTGCCATGTTCAGATGTTTGATGCGTCCTAAATGTTCTAATACTGCTTATAAGCTTAAGCAGCATCTTATACCTTTCAACTGAAACTCATCAGTCTAAAATCACATATTTCAAGTTGAAAACACAATTTAAATTCAGGTTTAACTTAAATTCATACGGATTTTTAAATTTATCTTAAACTTGACTTCACAATATTATAATTTACCTCACTGACTCTATACTAAGTTTCACACCTTGTCAGAGTTGTAGAGTCATTTACCCCACTAAGCAAAGCAGTTTGACCTTCTCAGGAAGATTGTGGTTATTAGGTCAAAAACTTAGTACCTATTATGGAATGAATGTTTGTGTCCCCTCCTCCTAAAAAATTTATATGTTGAAATCCTAATCCCCAACGTGATGGCATTAGGTTGGTGCAAAAGTAACTGTGGTTTTGCCATTTTAAAAAATGGCAAAAACTGCAATAATATTAGAAGGTGGAGCCTTTGGGAGGTAATTAGGTCATGAAGGTAGAGCTCCCGTTAATGCAATTAGTGTCTTTCCTTATAAAAAGAGATATGAGTGCTCATCCTCACTTTCTCTGCTCTCCACCATGTGCAAGAAGATAGATGTCTACCAACTAGGAAGAGAGCCCTCACCAGGAACCAAATCTGCTGACACCTGGATCTTGAACTTCCCAGCCAACAGAATTGTGAGGAATAAATGTATGTATTTTAAGCCAGTGGTCACCAACCTTTTTGGCACCAGGGATCAGTTTCATGGAGGACAATTTTTCCAGAGACTGGAGGGTGGAATGGTTTCAGGATGATTCAAGCACATTACATTTATTGTGCACTTTATTTCTATTATTATTACACTGCAATACATAGTAAAATAATTGTACAACTCACCATAATGTAGAATCACTGGGAGCCCTGAACTTGTTTTCCTACAACTAGACATCCTATCTGGGGATGATGGGAGACATTGACAGGTCATCAGGCATTAGATTCTCACAAGGAGCACACAACCTAGATCCCTCACATGCACAGCTCACGACAGGGTTTGTGCTCCTATGAGAATCTAATGCTGCCACTGCTCCGACAGGAGGCAAAGCTTAGGCAGTAATGCCAGCAATGGGGAGCAGCTATAAATACAAAAGAAGCTTCACTTGCTTGCCTACCACTCACCTCCTTCTGTGGCAGTGCAGTTTCTAACAGACCACGGACTGGTACCAATCAGTGACCCAGGGGTTGGGGATCCCTGGTTTAAGCCACCCAGGCTATGGTATTCTGTTACAGCAGCCCAATTGACTAAGACAGTGCTATAAAACAGTGACTTGTCAGATTGAAGAGCAGGACAAGAGAGCTACTTGCTGCCAAGGTAATTCTCACCAGTGACCTCATGAGCATTCTCCTGGTAGATTTACCTCTGCTGACCACAGGCCAGGCTTTTGGCTGGACTGTTTCACAGCTCACATCAGCAGGGCGTCTTCTGCATTGTGCCTTCTCCCATCTTAGGTAGATGGAACAGTACTGCACCCATACCTGGATCCTTAGCAAGTTTTCCTCACTTAATAAGTTCTGCATTTTGTTTTGCATTTTTCTTGTCTCACCAGACTCTATAGCCCTGTCAATGGCCTTGTCTAATCCTCTAATTGAGGGTCATCAGACCCACATACACCTTTTCACTTACATACCCATCTGGCCTGGCCTCTAAGTCCTCATACTTCTTTAACATTGTCTAGCTTGTCTTCAAAGACCATAAGCCTTTCTCCCAATGAAATTTCCCTCTTCCCCCATCTTAATCAGCCTTTTTTTTCTTTTGTTTTTATTTATTTCCACTGCACCTGTTCCAGAAGAAAGACAAAATTCTATGTTGTTTTGTTGTTGCTGCTGCTGTTGTCTTTAACTAGTTCTTCCTTGATTCCTTGAGCAAATCTGATTCTTAGAATGTTTTAAACATAGGCATTGTAATTGCCTTCTTGAGCCTTTGGGTTTGCAGTAAGTTCAGTTATCTCTACATCCTAACAAGAAAATGGTATATAATAAGGGATTCTTCCTCCTTTTGATATCTACATTGGAAAAAATATAATATACTTAGTGAGTAAAGCCACAGTCTAGGTCTCCAAAATTCAACTTCATGGCCAAGGATTGTATAGGTAACCAAAGGATGATAAAGATTACAATTCAACACCTACCTTGAGATGGTTGGAAGTAACTCCTCAGAGCTTGTGGACAAGCCTCATGATCTGAGCTCAAGACACCTCCACATTTTACTGTCTCATCTCATGGTACAGCTCCCAATGACAATAAGACCAGGCATGGCCCACTTAGGCCTGCACAAAGCTCACACACACATGCTTGGGAGAGCAACTTAGCTTCTTTTTAGATTTGAAGCTCAGACTGAAAACCTGGCTGAAAAACACAACAAAACAAAAAATCATTCCATCCACCAATGCTTACCTAGAAAGCTTTTATTTTTGAGAATCTTTTGAGATTCTGCCCATTCTGAGTCCAAAAGACTTTCTATATGGTGAGCTAACCTCCTCTATCTTTGCCTTCCGTGCAGCACTAGATCACCTTTGCTCATGCAGCTCAAAATTGGCCACAGAAGTTGGAATCCAAAACTCTGTGAGATCTTGCTTACTAAGACCCTAGCAGCTCAGTTCCTGTCTGCTAAAGTCCCCATCTGTTAAAAAATAATAAATAACAGGCCAGGCGCGGTGGCTCACGCCTGTAATCCCAGCACTTTGGGAGGCCGAGATGGGCGGATCACCTGAGGTCGGGAATTCGAGACCAGCTTGACTAACATGGAGAAACCCCATCTCTACTAAAAATACAAAAAATTAGCTGGGCATGGTGGTAGGCGCCTGTAGATACTCGGGAGGCTGAGCCAGGAGAATGGCATGAACCCAGGAGGCGGAGCTTGCAGTGAGCCGAGATGGCGCCACTGCACTCCAGCCTGGGTGACAGAGCGAGCCTCTGTCTCAAAAAAAAAACAAAAAACAAAACTTAGCCGGGCATGGTGGCACATGCCTGTAATCCCAGCTACTCCGGAGACTAAGGCAGGGGAATCGCTTGAACCCAGGAAGCGGAGGTTGCGGTGAGCTGAGAACGCGCCATTGCACTCCAGCCTGGGCAACAAATGTGAAACTCCATCTCAAATAATAATAATAGTAATAACACTGTGCCTGTTTAAATAATAACACTGTGCCTGTTTAAAACAGTCTGGCAATGATAGTCACACTCCTATGGGCATTAGCCACAATAAGCTTCTGTGAGCTGCCAACGTGAAAAAACCCAGGTGTGTCTGGCTCCAAAGCATGTGTTCAAAATCACAACCACATGCTGCCTGGGCTTCAGATGGGAGAAGCTTGAGGAATTCTGCCATCCCTAAAACCCTATGCTTTTAAAGACCCCAGCATCACTGGAACTAAGGATGGTTTTGTTTACCTCCCAGTAATTAATGACAACGATAGCTAACAAGTAGCATGCACTTTACAGTATGTCAACTCTGAGTTATTCAGAAAAGGTTATCTTATTTAAGCCTCATTCAACCCCTTGAGTAAGTAATTTCCCCATTTACGTGATGAACCAACCCTTAGAGAAGCTGAAGACCAAGACTCAACACTAAGTTCCTGGGATTTGAACACATGCAGCACTGACAGCAAAGTCCACGTTCTTAAACCCCTCCCCACGACCATTGCACCCAGCAAAAGGAGGCCTCTGTGCTTTGGGATTTCCCCAAACCAAAACGATGGCATAGCAAGAATACGCCCCCGAGGAAGAGGGGAAGTCGTCCAATGGTCTGGGAGGGGGCTAGACTTTCAGGGGGCAAGTGGCACGAGCAGCCTGCATCCTCCTTGGGCCTGGTACCCTGGGGCTTTGTGCAGTTGTTGTCTGGAAACTGTGTTTGCCCCGCTTCACTGCTTCTTGCCTTTGGACTTATCTTTCCTCTCTGTAGTGCCATGGAAGGAAAACTACTCTCCTTCCAGTGACCTAACTAAAAATCAGAAGTTTTCTTAAATGCTGCTTTTGCCCCCTGGTAACACCCTCTTCCCCCAGAGCCAGCCACACTGCGACCCAAGGAGAAAGGGTAGCACAATCCCAACCTTTAAGTGTGGAAGAGAAGAGACCACGTCTGATGGGGGAGGTGGGAGAGGTGCCACAGAGCTGGGGTGAGAACTTCTGAAACTGGAGTCAGGTCGCTGAGATCGGATATTGGGACAGAAGCTCCCTTATCCTTATGAATTAGAATCCCCACCCAGGAAATACAGGATTCCTACTCCTTTTCTGACAACGACAGCTCCACCACATCCCGGAGTCTTCATTCCCCCTCCACCTACCCACTGTCGCTAAATTTAGAGCCTCATCTGTCCTCTTCCTGTAGGACGTGGGTATTTTAAGTGCTCCGCAGCGTGGTGCCGCAGGAGAGGCAGTGACGCCAGCACCGTGGAGGTTGGCGCGTCAGCTCCTCCTCTCTGCCTGTCAAACGCGCCCACCTGCCCGGGCTCACCCATCTCTCCACACCTGTCTCCCTTCCTCCCGTTCTTCCGTTCTCCCAGGAGGCCGCCAGAGGGAGCACACTGAGAGCCTCCGCAGGTTGCTGGGGAGTTTAGGAAACTGCACCGAGGAACCTAACGGACACACTCATCTCCATTTCACACTTATGGACACCTCAGGGAAACACCTGAGTCTGAAAGTTTCACCAGCTCTTCTGGACTGGTGAAAGAAGAGCTCCTAGTTGGGACAGGTCTGGGGATATAGGGGATCTACTTTGGGGAGCCCCTGACATGGACCTAAAATCTGAAGGGAACGTGAGATCTCCCACAGCACCTAGAAGGCTGGGAGCACATGTGACCTTCTAGGCCCACCCCAGTGAAGCCCCCAGGGTGAAGGTGCATCAGCCCAAAGGCTGCAGGGTGGAGTGCAGACTTTGAAAGTGGGTAGAGCCACACCTCTGCCCACCGCCAGTGCATTTGTGTCCAGCTGCTCTGACGGCACAAAAGCGAGTTTCCAGGACTCTGGTTTGGTAACAGGAAGAAGGACACACTTTGTTCTTGAACTGGTGGTTAACCCAGTTGTCTCTAGAGCATCGCTTTTCCCCAAGGGCATGCTTTTCATCATGCACCTTTAGAGAAGCTAATTAATTGTCATTGCGGAGAGTAGACTTGAGAGGAAAACAGCCTTCCATTGCAGAAAGAACGGTTTGACTGATGCCAAGGCAAATGTGTTTGCTGTTTCAAATGAAATTGGGAATAGGTGAATTGGAAACCCTGCCCCGGGCCTGATAGCCCCAGGCTTTGCCAGCTTCTTTGAGGGAGGTTAGGAAACATCTTTCCAGGAGATCTTGAGCAACAAAATAAAAACCCATGCAGAATCCTGCCTGCTGCCCTTTCCCTGCGTCACTGGAGCTGGCCTCCTGCCTCAAGCCTGATCCCTGTTCAGTGTGTGTGCGAGTGTGTGTGTCAGAGACAGGCAGAGATTGAGAGAGGGAGGGAAGTCAGCGAGTGACAGCAGAAGTTCAGGGCATGTGGTGGCACAAGGAATTCATGGTCTTCCCCAGGCCTCTGGTGCCCATGTATACCCCCACCCCAAGTAACATCTCGATGGGCCCAGTAGTCACATGGGGAGATGTGCTAACCATGGGCCAAGACTTGGGCATCAAACACTGAGGGTGAAGAGGAGGGCCGGGAAAGGTTACACCAGAAGAAATAATCAGAGGTGAGGGCTTCTGATTCTGGAGAGTTTCCAGGAATCTCAGGTAGAGTGGTTGCGTTTAAGAGAAAAACCCATGTCCAGCCCCAGAGGCAGCTGATCCAGGAAGGCCAAGAGTCAGGCCGAGGCTGGGCAGACACTAAGAGAAGGACATATGCTACTTTGTGGCAGTCTGCAGGGGCGTGTGCATCAAGAGGGAAGCAGAGTTCATGGCAAGCTTGCCTTCTTACCCACGGCCCCTATCCCTGAGACTTGAGCTAGAAGTGAATAAGGACCCCCAAGCCTCAAGTGTCAAGGACACACACAAAAATAGTAGAACCCGCTTGGCTTCTGCTCCTCTTCATGGGAAGCTGCATCTCCGAGACAGGGTAGGTGAGGACTAAGACGATGACAAGAAGGAGGAGGGGGCTGAATTTCACCCACTGAAATTCAGGACCACAAACTATTAATAAAAACTCTCAAGCCCCTTTGAGAGCCAAAGCTCTCAGATGTCTGAAGTCTGTGACCTTTTGAGCCTCTGGAAGACTCTAGGTAGACAGGCAAGGCGGTCTCCTATGCAGTATTGCCTCAGACCCCACAACATCAGCTTGGCATCTAGGCAGACCTAGACTACGGGAGAGGCCACTACAGGGCGTCTGCTTGGCCATGCTCAGCCTTGGACCTCCCATGCCATGGGCCACCAACGGAGCTCTCCTCTCTCTTCCTACCAGTGAGTCTTCCCTGATTCTGAGAGCCATACACATCACCTCAGTCACCACTGACTGAGCTCCTACTGTGTGCCAGGCCCTATGCAAGTTGCTGGAGATACAGAGAATCTGTGGAGAGACAGACATGTCCCTCAGCTTTGTAGTCAATACCATCATGGAGGCGTGAATAAGGGCTCCCAGAGCACAGCAGAACTCCTGGTAGAGGCAACTCTTGAACCGGGTCTTCAGTGATAGTAGAAGACTGCCAGGCACACAATGGGTAAGGGACATGCCAGGCAGAGGGAACAATACATGCAGACACAGAGGCGAGAAAGCAGGGTGTGTGTGGGAAGCATATGTGATTTCTGTGACCCCACCACAGGGGTGCAGGGGTGGTGGCCGCAAAGAGGCCAGAGAAGGAGGAAGGCAGGACCTGCCCCACCTGGTTAAGGGGCTAAGGTGTCAGGACTTGACCCAGGCCTGACAAGGAGGTAGGAAAGTTGCTCTACCGGAGAGTGGTCCAACCAGAGTTGCACTTGAGAAAGGCCACTGAGATCCAGAGTTGAGGACGGGGTGGAGTAGAGCAAGGCATAGGAGACGAGGACAGGTGGGAGGCAGGTGGGAGGCAGGTGGGAGGCAGGTGGGAGGAGAGGTGGGAGGACAGGTGGGAGGACAGGTGGGAGGCAGGTGGGAGGCAGGTGGGAGGCTCTTGCCACAGACCAGGCAAAAACACAGAGGGTACAGGTCAAGGCGGCGGCAGCAGTAAGGGGAATAGAAAGCAAAAGACCTATTGGAGAGATTTTTAAGGGGTAAGAACGACAGGGTTTCATCACCATTTGGCCATGGGGTTGAGGGAGAGGGAGGAATCTAGACTGACTCCCAGATTTCTGGCATAGGCGAATGGGTGAAAGGTGATAGGGATAGGTCACAGAGAAGTCGGGGAAAGGTGGAGTCTGAGGCACAGGAAGGGCAGGTGGATATGCCAATAGGTAGTTGCAAATGTGAGTTAGGAGAGAGATTCAGGTGGGAGATAAAAATATGGAGGCATCAACATACAACTGGGAGTTTGCGGCCATGGGCAAGGACAAGGCACCTGGTGGATGTCAGAACGGGCGTCAGGCGGAGCACCCACCTCCACCCCAACTGTGCTACAGGCAGCCGCAGAGAACCAGGAAGAGCCTAAGGATGCCCTACCCTGTCATGCTGCAGGAAGGAACTAAGACTTGGATCCCTGGTATTTCCTGGGCCAGGACAGCACCAGAGGGATGCTCCCACCAGCAGTTCACTCTTCTGAAATAACCCCTTGGGGTTATCATCCTTTATCACCTGGGGCTTAAGTAAGACCTGGGTCAGAGAACTAGTGGCCCAAAAGGCTGCGGAAGGGCCAGACTCTGCCTGCTGTCAGGCCAGGGGCTGGGCCAGCATGGAGAGGGCGGAGGCCACTAAGCAGCCATGTGAGGCAGCCACAAGGACATGGGCAAGGCAGGCAGACACCCCCTGGGTCTGAGCCTTGGCTAGCAGGAAAGGGTCAGCCTCGAACAGTCTCCAGATCCCTCTGGTACAAATAGCAGGGTTGCCTGCCTTCTCCCTGGGGACGCCCAGCAGGGAGCCCATGTGCACAGGCAAAATGTTCCAAGTTGTGGGGCGGGGTTGGCAGCACCCCTGCAAGGCACTGGGCATCTGCCCAGGTGTCCATAGCATTCCCTGAATCTTCTGTACTTTTCCAGGGGGTGCTGAAGGAAGGGAGGTGTGGGAACCATCTGCCCCCAGCTTACTTTCCAGGTGATCTGGCATCCTGGGGACTTACCTGGTCAGGCCCCCAAGATCACTAGCCCTGCCCACCTCACTTCAGCTCTGTGCAGAGACCCAAACAGCCCCTGAGGCCCCAGAGCCTCCACCACACTCACACAGGACCAGGCAGGCAGGAGGCGCCTCACAGAGCTTTTTTTTTTTTTCTGATTGTTTTATTTGAAAACCCTAGGATATGTCCCCTCCCTCACCACACCCATCCCCCCGCCCCTGCCCCAGGACATGACGATGCCTCACACACACACACACACACACACACATACACACAAGGCCGTGAGCTGCACGCAGGAACATGGGCTGCACTCACGACAACATTGAAAAAATATACATTATATATATACACCCGGGGCCCCCACGTCCCCTCCCGTCCCCGCAGCCTGACCACACCAGGTCACGGAGGAGGGGCCGGGGCTGCAGGACCTCAGGACTGCAAGGGCAGGAAGGGAAACAGGACAAGAAAGGAAGGAAGTTGGAAAGGAGGGAGAAACGGGGTCCCCAGACTGAAATGGAAATGAGGTGGGGCGATCATAAGAGAAGCAGGGACGATGGTCCAGCTGAGGGAGCCCTGCAGAGGGGGAAAAGCTTCCCATGGACAGGAGAGAGAAGGGAAGGGGAGAGGAGAGGGTTTCCTTCAATCCCACCCCCAGCCCCAGCCCCAGCCATTGCAATCGTCACCCTCTCCCCAACACAGTGAGTGCTAAGGGGGCAGCTGCCATTGGGGGTAGAAAGGCAGCTGAAGTCCAGCCCACTTTCCAACCCAGCCAGCCCCAGTGCAAGGGGCACACCAGGAGCATGACAGCCCAGAGGTGAGGGAAGGTGGGGCCGGGGGAGGGGCAGGGCGGACTCCAGAGGGCCCGCTGGGGTTTTGAAATGAAAGGAGGACTGGTTCTGAAGCCTCTCTCCCTCTTGGTCTCTGTGTTCCCAGAAAGTCCTTCTCCCATGTCTGGAGTGTCTGTTTCACCAGGGCAGAATTCTCCCTCTGCGTGGGGAGAGGTGTAGGCCTTAGTAGTGGTGTGGGGGGGTCTCGATGATGCGTCTCTCGTCGCTGCTGGGGGAATCGGCCACCTCCGAATCACTGCTGTCCTCATCCTCCTGCTGGCCCCCAACAGCCCCCGTCACACAGGACTGCCGATTCTGGTAGGACTGGAGGGCAGGAACAGAGAGGAGAAGGGATCAGTGGCCTGCACACATCCCAGCCTCTCTTTCAGGGGCCACACTTCCCTCGGTCCCCTTAACCCCTGTGTACCCCCTTCCCTGCCTGAACCTCTCTCCCTCCTGCTCACTGCAGCTCTGCGAACAGCCTCCACCCAGGCCTGCCCCTCCTCAGGAGTCCTCACCGTGTGTGCTCCACAGTCTTGACCCTACAGAACCCCGCTTCCCCAGGCCTCTCACCTCCATGGGGTTCACAATGATGGTGAGAGCTGAGTCATCCCAGAAGAGGTCTGGGTCCTTGGGGTCACTGGAGGCCCCTGGAGGCCCGCCGGCCCCTGAGACGCGGCGGTGAAGGGAATGGATGCGCACCAGGCCCAGGACGACCATGAGCACCAGGAAGCCCACGCACACCACAATGATGAGGGTTGCGGCGCTGGGTATCACTGCAGAGAGAGCGCGGGGGTGAGCAGAGCGTGACCAGGCACACCTGGGGGCACTTGGACAGGGGGCTGGGTAGGAAAAGAGGCAGCCCGGGCTGAAGGACTCCCAGGGCAGAACGCACAGTGGCTGAGAAGAGAGGAACACCTGGAGAAGCCAGAAGAGAAACAGCCCACCAGGAAGGGCGGGAGACGAAAGGGGAGGAAGGGAGCTGCTGCAAGGCAAAGGAACAAACACAGAGGGAGGCAGGTGTACAGAGAGGCAAGGGCAGAGGAGGAAAAAGCCTCCCTGCCCAACACTGTCATGAACAGCCCTATTCGCAGAGGACAGAGGGCAAGGACTGGAATCTGCCCCTGTCATTCCACCTGTGCCTTCCCCAGAGACCACTCAGCCTAGGAAAGAGGTGCCAGTGCCCAGTGAGGGAGAGGAGGGGCCACCACACGGGCTTGGCTGAGCAGGAGGAGATGCAGGCTCCAAGCCTGGGCTGGCTGCAGGAAGAGGGCACTAGCACCTGAGGCTGGGGACAAGTCCAAGGGGCACAGAGCAGCCCCTTCCCTTACCCACCTGGACTGAGCTCACTCCGTGACACCTCCCTTCTCCTGGTGGGCTTGGGGCTCCTGGACGTCTGGGGTTCCTGCTTCCCCAACATCTCCCCCTGAGGCATACCTGCCTCCCCCGTGGCTCTCCCATGCTTCTGGCCCTGCAGCCCCACTTTGATGCCCAGGCTCAGAGGGGCATGGACCTTCAAGGGCACTGAGACACAGAACAGTGCGTTCACTCTCACACGGACCTTAGAGCTGATGGCGGCAAAGCAGATGTGCATGCACAGGTACATGCTCAGGAAGACCGTGTGGGCACACAGCTGCACAAAGGTTGCCACACCCCACACCCGAGCCAGGCCTTTGCCAGCCTGCATGCTGGCCCACACCAGCCACCTGGCCGCCTGCTCACACTGCGGGAGTAAAGGAACGCGTTTGGGGGTCTCCAGCAAGGCACGGTAGAGCCATATGTGCAGCATCACCCAGCTCCCCACCAGCTGGGCAGACCAGGCAACCCCCTGAAGGAAGACATAGACACTACAGACGTGGGCCGTGAGGGCCACAGAGCGAGCCGCCATGAGCACAGCCCTGCCTGCCTCCTGCACACACACACACAGCTCTCGAAGAAGCACAAGGAAGAAAAGTAGGAAAGCCCGCAGCCCCAGGGACAGCAGGTGGAGGTAGAGACCCCACACACGCACCTCCAGGCCCAGGGCCCTTACGGGCAGCTGGGTCACTACTCCCCACATGGGTGCACACCCCTGCCCACAATGCATACACAGCAGCTCCTCCCTGGGCAGTCCCGTTGCTGAGGGACTATTCCATGTATGTGTGCCCCAAACACACACAGAGACCAGCAGTCACACAAGCAAGCCCCTAGAAAAATACACACATCACATTCCAGCCCCGTCCGCAAATTACCTACAGCCTGAGACTCATGTGTCAATAGACAGAGCAGAGCGTAGGGAAGCGCATGGCCCAGGAGCTCCTCACACTCACACCCACACCCTGCTGCAGCGCCCCTCTCCCCAGCAGCCAGCCCACTCAGCTGCCACACACTCCAGGGCCAACTAGGTGTGTGGAGAATGCCCTGCCTGGGCAGGCCACACACCTCCCTGAGGCCGCCCTGATGGCTGTCTGCCAAGTTGGTCCCCATCCTGACCCACAGCCCACTTGAGGCCACTAGCCAATTAGAACAGACTCTGCTGGGGCACACTCCCTCGACACTGGTTCCAAGGTGAAGACAGGACTGGCTGGATCAGTATTTCTCAACTTCCTGGGAATGGGGGATAAGGGAGGAGGGGACAGAGCTGTCTCTCCTGCCCATCTGCAGGAAACAGTGCCTCTCAGGTCTCCATGTCAACAGACCAGACCCAGGGGCAGTGCCTTCACTGGCAGATGGGCCCAGTGGCTAAGCCCAGGCTCCAGAAGGGGTGGTGACCCCACCCTCAGAGTGGAGGCCAAAGCAGGTAAACTTGCTCTAAGCACACAACGATGACGAGCTAAAGCTGGTTTGCGCCCTAATCAATGCAGTGTCCCTCCGAGCTCCTGGCCTAATGAAGGAAATGACAGGTTCATTGCCAGGACAATAAGAAATGACCACAGGAAAGACAAAATGCAGACACTCTATCTACAAGCAAACAAGTCTGGTTAATTAGTTTAAGATGAGTCAGGAGCCCAGGGAGATGGGAGGATTTTTAAATCAGCTACAGATAAAAATCAAGAATTTAAGAAGTACCGTCAGCTTTTCTTGCTACATGAGATCTGAGCAGTTAATTCTGGCCTTGAATGACCTCCAGAGCCAACATTAAGGGGTGACTTAGCAAATGGTCCATGGGATTGCGAGGACAGTGGAAAGCCCTGTCCACGGCCCCACATGGTGCTCTCTTTGCAAAGAGCCTCGGGAGAGATTTCTTTCTACCCCCGCACTCCCAGGGCTTTTCATGCAATAGCGTTTGGCTCCTATCACGGCTCTCAGAACTGCTCAGGTTTCCTTTTGCTTTAGCTTCGAAGAAGCTCAGGGTCAAAATTCTGGCCCGTGGTAGCAACTGCATAGCATCTCATAGTATGCATGTTATGAGCTGACTTTATTCCCTGGCTTCATTGGATCCTTATTTCATCATTACCTGTTCCTCCTTACTTCCTCATTCATTTTCTTTTTGTCCTATTGCTTTGTAACTCTTTCTGCAAAGCTTCAGATACTTGTAGGAAACAAAAGAGGAGAATTATTCCCAAACTTTTAAAGATTACATGGGATTTTTAAAAACCACTGACACATGGCTGCCACCCCCTAGACATTCTAGGGTGTAATTTAGGTGCCGAGAGTTTTTAAAGCTCCCCAGGTGATTCTGGTAGGCATCAAAATTTGATATGAGTAGATACATAATACCCTCATCATCCGGCTCGCTCTTCTCAACCAACCTTATTCTCTCTAACCATAAACACTCTTAACCACCTATCTACCCCCGGTTCTCAAATTCCCATTCTCTCTCACACCCATCCAAAAATCCCTTTTACAGTTCAGGTCCAAATGCAAACTCTACATGTGCCACAAAATCTCCCCTGACTGTTCCAGTTTACCCTGGTTCCAGTTCACATTCATCTCTCTTTCTCTAGTGCACTTAGGAGATTTAGAGCAATGGGCCTCTGTGCCACTGGAGGAGATCGTACCTCTCACTGCTTCTGCATGTTTAGAATGGTTTGATATTGTGAAACCACAGTTCTGCAACACCACTCGAGATTTGTAGGTGAAAGGGAGGGAGCACCTTGCGGAGTCAGAAAAGGCATATGGAAAGGGTTTTATGCGGTGAATGGCCTGTCGGCTCAGGCATGCCAATCACCAGTGCCCTCAGGGAAGCTACGAACTCTGTGTCCTATTCAGGTCAAAATAAGAGAAGAAGCAAAGGAAAACTGCTGCTCTCAACTGAAATCTGAGGGAAGCTTGATCAGCCTGGACATGAGCTCAGAACAAAGGATGGGGAGACTGGGCTTCACCGAGGGGAAGTGAAAGGGTGCCGTGAACAGACACTCCTCCAGGGGCTGAGGGGTGAGAAACGCTGCCCGCCAGGCCAGCCCATGCAGGGCAGCTGGACACTCAGGGGAGAAGGTGCTGGGCTCCTAGAACAAGAAGTCTCTCACCTGGGGCCTTATACCAAAGAAAGTAAGGATCGAGAATCTCACCAGGCCAGGCAGCACCCCTATCTACCTTGAGCCTAATCAGAGTAGCAGGACCTAGTATCCAACCAGAAAAGATTGAGTGGAATGATCCCCAATGAAAGAACTGGAGAAAGTGCTATGGAATCACAAGAAGGAAAAAAATATACAGCTGGCCTCAAGAGTTTATTTGAAATAAATAGCTTTAGCTTGCTAACATGTCTCTATTGACTAAATACTATGTGAAACTTCTCTCATCTTTGCAGCTTGGTTATGCCTTATATTCCCCACTAATCCTCACTTCCACCTACTTGCTATAGTGAATCACAGTAGAACACTGAAAAAGGCCTCTGCAAGTCCAAGTGCGGCAGCTCACACCTGTAATCCCAGCACTCTGGGAAGCTGAGCCAGGATGACCGCTTGAGCCTCGGAGTTCAAGACCAGCCTGAGCAACAAAGTGAGACCTTGTCTCTATAAAAAGTCTTAAAAATAGCCAGGCATAGTGGCATGCATCTGCTCCTCAGGGGGCTAAGGCAGGAGGATTGCTTGAGCTCAGGAGTTCAAGGCTCCAGTGAGCCAGGATTACCACTGCTCTCCAGCCTAGGCGACAGAACAAGACCCTGTCTCCCCCTCCCAAAAGCCTCTGCGGTTGTTTTCAGGGACAGCAAGGAAGAAGGGAGCCAGTCCCAGAAAAAAAAAAAAAAAAAAAAAACATAAGAGACAGTGTAGGTGGTGGCCGCTGCACAAGGAGAGGAAGCCAGACTGAATCCCTGGGGGCATCAGAGGAGCTGGCCTCAGTCAGAAAACCCTGGGAAGCCCCTCAGGGGCTCCCCCTAATTATATGCAACTCTAAAGTAATAAGACTAATCTTTTTTAAAGCATCAAACATCTGGGGAGAGGGGTGAGGGCCATGGTTAGTGCACAGACTGGAATCATGCCTCCTGGATTTAAATCCTGGTTCCACTTACTTTCTAGCTGTGTGAACTTGGGTAAGGCACTTGAACTCCCTGTGCCTCTGTGTCCTTGCCTGTAAAGGGGATAATTCTGGTACCCATTTCATTGGTTGTTTACGATGGCTAAATGAGTTAATAAGCGTAATCCCCCGAGCACAGTGCCTGGCACATGATGAGAGCACCCTGTGTTTGTTATAATTATTATTACCCATCACATATGTTGAAATAAGTTCTGTACTTTCACATAGTGTTCAGAGACCACAGATTTCTTCCCAGAAAGCACTAGTGGACTCCTTTGAGAATTGCCTTCAATTCTCAAAAGCCTGTGACACAACCTTTTGACTCTTTTCAAAGGTGACCGATCTATGGCCTTTGAGAGTGGGTTTAATGTTTAAAAACTTAAAATTATATCCAGAGCCAACTTTGGCAAAACTGGGTGATGAAGTTGAGTAACACTGAACCGGGTCAAAAGCAAGTTATGTCCAAAAAATAACAAAAATAAATGCACCTCATAAATTGGCTCTGAAAGCAATTCTAAGAAGGGGTTCCAAAAATCACTTTCAACAACATCAGCATCATTTGCAATTTTTAATAATGTGGGAAAATACTTGTTTTATAATATGAAGTGTAAATATCAGGTTACAAAATAGGCTAATCCTAACTTTCTAAAAAGGAAAAATTAAGCATAGAAAAAAGACTGGAACAGAATACTCATATTATCAGTGGTTTCCTCTCTGATGGAATTATGGCTGAGTTTTCCTCGTCTTCTTCTTTCTTTTTTTTTTTTTTTTTTTCTTTAAGACAGAGCCTTGCTCTGTCTCCCAGACTGGAGTGCAGTGGTGTGATCATGGCTCACTGCAGCCTTGGCCTCACAGGCCCAAGAGATCCTCCTACCTCAGCCTCCCAAGTAGCTGGGACTACAGGCACCTGCCACCATGCCCAGCTAATTTTTTTTATTTTTTGTAAAGACAGAGTCTCACTGTGTTGCCCAGGCTGGTCTCAAACTCCTGGGCTCAAGTGAGCCTCCTGACTCAGCCTAGTGTGTTGGGATTACAGGCGTGAGCCACTGTGCCTGGCCTGATTTTTCTTCTTTAAAAGAAATATTTGATATTTTCTGGTTTTTCTACAATTACGCAACACAAAAGTTGAAAATAAAATTGCACCATTCGTAAAAGACCATGACCGGGAGCCTCTGGGACCACGGCCAGGTTGCTTTGAAGGGCAGCACTCCATCTGAATGTAACGCTTTGCATATTTGCATATATTTTTTAGAAATATTCTTGTGACTGCGTACGTAGCACATAATTTTACATGTAATAGTACCAATTCTCTCCTTGGGGATAGGGACTGATCTATCCTATAAATCATTTAGATCATCTTAGGACAGTGCTAGTACATAGTAGGTGCTTAGTAAATAGTTGATAGTTTCACCACAGAGGATCCTAGGTCCAGGGCTAATTTGATATTGCTTGGGGCTGGGGAAGGAGGCATCATCAGGTATAACAAACACGCCTGAACCCACACTGACTTTATGACTGCAGGCATAAGCATCCCTACAATGACACAAGGCTCATGTTCTTCACAAGGGAAAGTGAATGATCCCAAGGGAGAGAGGGATTGGTCCATAGCTGTCAACTAAGGCAGGTACCACAGGGAACAGAACCCATTGCTCCACCCACCTTGTCCTCTCCCAGAGGTGGAGGGGGAGGATACCTGTCCCAACCCACTCACCTGCCACCTGCCTCTCCCTGCCCAGCCCCACCAGGCTTACGTACTGGAGTTTCTGTGGGAGCTGGCCAGGCTGTGTCCAGCCATCTCAGGCGGGGGCTGGTGACCACGGTGCAGGAACTGCTGGGAGCTGAGCACGTGGCTGGGGTGGGCAACCCGGTTCATGCTGTGCAGGACATTGACCTGGGCAGAGGGAGGGCTCCGTGGGCACACGCGCTTCTCCCAGGTCCTCCCCACTTGTCTAGACCCCAGCCCCATCTCCTAACTACTGCCCCCATCTCCTTCTCCTCCACCCACTGCAAGGTCCAGCAGCCCTCCACGCTGCCATGTCCATGCCCACCAACTAACATTTTGAGTCCATGCCACCTCAGCTCCTTTCTGGGGGTGGGTAACTGTGGAAGGAAGGAGACTCTCTGGGTACCTCCACGATGAATTCATTGCTGGAGTAACGGCCATTCATTTCCGAGCAGGAAAGCCGGAACTTCCTGGTGTAGAGGGCAGCTCCGTGTCGCAGCCGATAACGAGCCTGCCTCAGGATCTCTTCATACACAGTGATGCTCTCCACCCCTGGGGATGAGGAAGCACCTCAGGGCAGGGGCCAGTGGAGGCAGGACCTGGGCAGGACCCTCTCTCCTGGACTCCCACCAGCTGACGCCACACAAGCTGTAGAGCAGGTCAGCCCCATCTCCGCAGAAGTGCGACCTGAGGTCAAAGGGAGAGATGCTCCCCTCCATCCCTGCCCACTCTGACTAACTAGGATGGAGAGATCAAGGCTCCATTTCCTGCTCTGTAGGTTCTGAGGAGGAATGGAAAGAAGGAGATAAAGACAGAAAGGGAGACGGCAAGCAGGAGGGAATATGAGAAAGAGGAAAATACAGAAGTCCTCAGTGAGCCCTGGAAAGGAGTGGAAATAGAAGGGAACTGATTATCTCCATCTTCTCCATTCTCCCTCCTGGCTTCCTTTGGAAACTACCAAATCATCACTCCCACTACTCACTAAGAGATGAGTACTTCTTGTAAAGCTCTGGTGTGCACGTGAGATGAGTGAGCTGAACAACAGAGATGACCGGTAACAAACAGACAGCTAGAGGGTTAGAAAGCTGGGCAGAGATGAGCCGAAGGAGGAGAGGAAGGCGAGAAGCCTGAATGGAAACAGGAGTGGGACCAGAAGTGGAGGTGAGCCAGGCTATGGAGAGGAGCAGGAAGACAGAAGCATTCGGAGCCTAAACCCAGCACGCCTCCCCTAGGGACAATCAAAGCCAGAGGATCTTCTAGGCTAGGAAAATGCAAAACGGCACTTGTCCACATCCCTGGACCTGGAAGGAGGACCCTCTGGGCTTCCTAGGCCCTTACTTTTTGGGAGGGGCACACACACACAGAGGACAGGCCCTCAGGCCCCACTGACCAGCAATGGTGAGGTAGGCTGATGTGTTGGTGAGCTCCAGCCCCCGCTGCTGCAGAGAGGTTGTGTCCAGGAGCAGGCTTTCCCGCTCGGGATCCAGGTCATCCCCCACCAGAGAAATTTCACAGCCATCCAGGTTGTGCACAATCTCATCCGACATGCGTGTGTCTGTCACTGGGTTGAGGAGAGTAGGGTCTGGGTCAGAGCCAAAGGGCCCACAGAGGTTCTGAGACCCAACCATGCCCTCATCACCACTCTCCCTCCCTTTCCAGGGCCAGGGAGAGGGAAGTCAGCATCATTTTCAAGAATATCATTATGCAACAATTCATTTCCACCCACGTGTTTTCCACTTGCTCTCCTTCTTAAAGGTAAGTTGTTCAGTCAAACAAACACAGGATGGAGTCGCTTTCTGCTTCCAGCCCCAGGAGTTCTCCCACACTCTGACTCCAGACACTGGCTGGTTCTCTGGATGGTGTTACTCCCCGAAGTCGTCCTTACCTGTGCCCTGCCAACTCTCATCCTTTTTGGCCTCCACCTGGTGAGAAATGGAGCAGGTGATTTGAAGATCAGGGAACAAAGGGACACCCTCGGTTCCCTCAAAGTCCACAGCTGGGCGGGCAAAATGAGCAGTGCCACTCAGCAGGATCTGGGGGGCGTCAGGCTGAAGGACCACCACGTAGCCCTCCACTTCAGGGATGGAGACGCAGGACTCTTCGCTGAAGCACCTATGTAAGAAAGCAGGAGAAGCAGCATGTGACCCCAACACTTCCTCCCCGAAAACCTACATTCTGTTTCACTCCCCGCCCCAGTTACCTCTATCATAGAGCATCTCATGTCAGGGAGGGGCAGGGGAAGAAAGGGGGTCATGCCTCTGCATCCCAACCCCCACAGCAGTTGAAGGGGGACATATCCTTTCCTGGTAGGATGTCACCAAGGAAAATGTCGAGGACAGAAGGTCAGGTAATCCCAACCTGTGGGTGTGATCACACCATCAATGCCCTACCCCAGGATTATGGAGTACCTATAGATGCTATTTTAATGAAAAACAAAGCAAACTGAACTGACAAACAGGTATATATACCCACACAGTTCTTTATCCAGCAGTTTAAAAGTACATGGGCTCAGTATACTATCCGGCACATATGCGCCCAAAATTATTCCACAATAAAAGTAGAATGTGGACATCTATCAAAAGATGTCCTCCTCTTTGGTGTGTCTTTCATTCCCTTCAATATCGGGGAAACACACTTTGGTAGGTGAGATCATCTGACCACCTTGGACCTAGATCCACCGTCTCATCAGGCTTGAGGATCCAGGCACCAGGACAAGCTATCCTTAGAGGACTCTGTTGAGCCAGACCAACCAACAGCACAGCTGCTCAGGAGTGATGCTCCCAGGATCACATTTAGCCCCACCTTTACCAGTAATAACAACACCTCACAATCAATAGCCCTTGCCAGTTTATGAAGCATTTTTCCCACATTTCTTTCTTTCTTTCTTTCTTTTTCTTTCTTTCTTTCTCTCTCTCTCTCTCTCTTTCTTTCTTTCTTTTTGATGGAGTTTCACTGTTGTTGCCCAGGCTAGGGTGCAATGGTGCGATCTTGGCTCACTGCAACCTCTGCCTCCTGGGTTCAAGCGATTCCTCTGTCTCAGCCTCCCAAGTAGCTGGGATTATAGGGCGCATGCCACCACACCTGGCTAATTTTTGTATTTTTAGTAGAGACGAGATTTCTTCATATTGGCCAGGCTGGTCTTGAACTCCTGACTTCAGGTGATCTGTCCGTCTCGGCCTCCCAAAGTGCTGGGATTACAGGCGTGAGCCACCGCACCTGGCCCATATTATTTCATTATATTATAACCTCATTTCTATGCTGCAAAATGCCTAAAGCTCAGGCTGGGCATGATGGCTCATGCCTGTAAATCCTGGCACTTTGGGAGGCTGAGGCGGAAGGATCCCTTGAGCTTAGGAGTTCGAGATCAGCCTGGGCAACATAGTGAAACCCCGTCTCTACAAAAAATACAAAAATTATCCAGGTGTGGTGGTAGATGCTTGTAGTCCCAGCTACTCAGGAGGCTGAGGTGGAAGGAACACTTGAGCCCAGGAGGCAGAGGTTGCAGTGAGCTGATGAGATCTTGCCACTGCACTCCAGCCTGGGCGACAGAGTGAGACCCTATCTCAAAAAAAAGAAAAGAAAAGAAAGAAAAAGAAAAAGAAACAATCAAGGCTTAAGCCAGAGTCTAGGCTTAAATCATTCTTCTCCTTCCAGGTCCACTGATTTTTTTTTTTTTTTTTTTTTTTTTTTTGGCAGAGTCTCTCTCTGTTGCCCAGGCTGCAGTGCAGTAGTGCCATCTCAGCTCACTGCAACCTCTGCCTCCCAGGTTCAAGCAATCTCGTGCCTCAGCCTCCTGAGTAGCTGGGACCACAGGTGTGCACCACCACACACCGCCCAAGTCCACTGATCTTTCCACTGAACCACAGGCACCATTTGGGGCCTGGGTTTGCACCAGGGAAATGTATCTGTAAAGAAGTTTCCCCACTTGAACAAGCAGACTTCACAGTGGAGTTAGTGATCCAGGAGCACGGACTCTGATCCCCATGCTGGTGCTAGCGGAAATGATTTTGCAGAGAGGACTATAATTATTAGTGTTACTGAGCATGCCCAGCTCGAATGCTGGAGCAAAAAGGGAGAAGGCATCATCTCAGTAGGCATGATGAGCTCAGAGCCCCTGAAGTTGCCAATACCCGGGATGTGCTGAGTTCCTGTACCACACGGAGCAGGGCCTATTACAGTCTGCCATCCAGATAGGCCTAGGGCAAAGCCCCTTGGGAAACAATCCCAGATGACCCTGAAGGCACAGGCTCCAACAGACATCCTCCCTGCAATGAGCAATGCTGTGCTGTGCCGCTGGTCTGGGAATCCCAAGGGGAATAGGAGGCCTGACCCAAAGGCACTGTTGGTCTGGTAGAGAGATTAGACGTGGCACACAAAAGTTAAAACAAAGGCAAATATGGTCATCGCCATATGAGTGGAACAAACAACCAGAAGAGTTCAGAGGAGGGAGAGGTTAGTTCTGCCTAGAATAAGAGGAGGGTACTTGGAAAAGGAAGGTAGGAATGATCAGAGAAAGTAGCAACTGAGCTAGCCTTTGAAGGAGGGTAGTACTGACCCAGAGTGGATGGCGAGAAGCTTACTAAGGGGAGTAGAGGAACATGAGGCAGGAACCACCAGAAGCCAGATGGCTGGCAGCTTTAAATACCATGATAAGATCTGTTTTTTTTCTCTCTCTCTCTAATTTTTTAGAGAGAGGGTCTCGCTTTGTCGCCCAGGCTGGAATGCAGTGGTGCAATCATGACTCACTGCAGCCTCGAACTCCTGGGCTCAAGTGATTCTCCCACCTCAGCCTCCTGAGTAGCTGGGACTACAGACTTGCGGTCTGTTGGTTGTGCAGGCTGGTCTCGAACTTCTGGCCTTAAGTGATCCTCCCACCTTGGCCTCCCAAAGTGCTGGGATTACAGGTGTGAGCCACTGCACCCAGCACATTTGACATTTTCATGCAGTGGGCAAGAGGAAGCCACCGACGTCTTTTTCATCAGGGAAGTGTGATGATGAAAACTCAACTTAAGATCACTCACCTAGCCTCAGAGTAGAGGATAAATAAAATTCGAAGACTAGAGATAGGTCAGCTAGTTAGGAGGCAATGGGCCAGATAAGAGGTAATAAGACCTGGGCTAGAACAGTAACAGCAGCAAAAGAAAGAGGAGACAGATTTCAGACACGCAGCACAGAGGCAGGGTCCAGGTGAGCTGGCAACTGATGGGCAGTGGAGGATAAAGACAGGGAAGAATCAAAGATGACTCAGAGGTTTCAAGCTCTGGATGACTGCAAAGACAGAGGCACCGTTACAGAGAGAGTTCACGGGGAGAGGCTGGTTTGGGATTGCAGTTGATTATTTCAGCATTAGCTCATTTGGTTGAGGTGCTAGCAGAACTTCTAGATAGAGGTTACAGGAAGCAGATGGAAAGTCAAGAGCTGTGGAAAGAGGACAAAACTAGAGAAATAGATGTGGTATCTATCTGTTCAGGGGTCAATGCCACAAGTAAATGGGCTTTCCAAGAAAAATACTAAAAAAAAAAAAAACTTCAGGAAAACTTGCATTTAGGCATTGACCAAATAGTTGCATAAATCTGGCTTTAAATAGACAGAGGTCCAAGAACTGAAAACTGGAAGCTATGAAAGCCACAGGGACAGGGGCAAGGAAATGCATCAGGGAAAGGGAGGTATTGCTAGGTACCTGTCTGTGTCTGTTACATACACACAAACGCACGCGCACACACACACACACACATCCCTCTATATTTTCTCCCGTGACCTCAGGGAAGTATTAGGATAGCACCAACCATGTAGTAACCTTAGAAATGGAGAAATGAAAACTCTGTTTCTTAACCTCATAGAGAAAACATCAAGGCCCCTTTCCTCAAAGGCAGGTTCCAAGCCCTTGGATAAACGTCTATCCTGGGCATGAAAAAGATAGCAGGAATTCAGATGAAGCAGTCAGCAAAGAGAATGTCAACTCCTCCCCCTGCAGCAACTCCCCTTGCAGAGCTCCACCCTAGGCCAAAAACCAGAGCCCTCCCTTCTGCCATGGCTCCTCAGCACTGGGGGGGACGAGGCAATGCCTTGACTTCTGAGGGATGAAGCCTTTCATAACTGGATGACAGCCCTTTAACAACGGGAGCTCTGACTGGGACATGGTGGGGTGCATCCTCAGCAATCAGCTGCACCCACATTAACTCAACTGCCTGTGACCTTCAGCTCCACACCCTGAACCAGCAAATTCCCAAAAGCCACGGCCCGGGGCCTTCCACAGCTCTAACTGTGAGGCCTGATAATCACGCCCAGTCACCCTCTAGGGCTCAGAGCCCTCTCCCCTCTAAACCCACCCCTCCCAGGATAGGGGCAAATTTGAGATGTTTATCTTCATATAGCTCACAGAGAAACTGAGGCAGAATCGGGGAGAGGGGTAACAAGATTGGAACGCAGAAATCCTAACTCTTAAATCATGTAATTCACCCACTAGATGGCAGTATCTCCTAAAAACCGCCCATAAACCATAATAAGGGGTGAAAATGCCTTTATGTAATAATAGCCAGCATCTAAGCGGCATCAGCTCTCTGCTATGCATTTGATCCCGATTATATCATGCAGTTATCATAACAATTCCATGAGTTAGACTCTATTGCTATCACCACTTTATAGCATTTGCCCAGTGCCAAAAAGCTAGCAATAGACCCTATGCTCTTAACTATCATACTTTCATTGCCTCTCAATTGATCTGTATTTTTAAACATGTAATATATACTCAAACCTTGAAATAATCTACAATTTTTCTTTTAAAGACTCCAAAAGTCATTCACTTAGAATTCAGAGGTCAGCAAACTTTTTTTTTTTTTTTTTTTTTTGAGATGGAGTCTCGCTTTGTAGCCCAGGCTGGAGTGCAGTGGTGCAATCTCGGCTCACTGAAACCTCCGCCTCCTGGGTCCCAGTTCAAGCAATTCTCCTGTCTCAGCCTCCCAAGTAACTGGGATTACAGGCATGTGCCACCATGCCCAGCTAATTTTTGTATTTTTAGTAGAGACAGGGTTTCACCATGTTGGCCAGGCTGGTCTTGAACTCCTCGTGATCCATCTGCCTTGGCCTCCCAAAGTGCTGGGATTACAGGCGTGAGCCACCGTGTCCGGCCAGCAAACTTTTTCTATGAAGGATTAGATAGTTCTGTTTGAGGGGGCCATATGATCTTTGTCCCAACTACCCACAGTTCTGCCATCACAGTGAAAGTAGCCATAGACATATGCAATGAATGGGCACTGCTGTGTTCCAATAAAACTACAAAACAGGTGGCAGGCCAGATTTGGCCTAGGACTGCCAACCCCTAGACTTAGGCCATCGTACGTGACCTTGCAAGAGCTTGGTGAAGCAAGATTAAAACAAGTGAAGCAGCCAGGACTCACCATTTGCCCGAGGTTATCCAAGCAATTCGCATTGAGTCAGAATTAATGTCAGGTCTCCCCACTCCCAATCCTGTGTCCCACTTTACGTATCAGCACAGAGGCATAGAGAAGATCAAAGCCCGGAAACCCTAGATGTGTGACTTGGTAGAAAGAGTAACAAATTGATTGTTGAGAAATCTGAGTATAGTCCAGACTCTTCTACCAATATTGCTATGTGACCTTCAGTGGTCAATTGTCTCCATTTGAGGGCCCAATCTCCTCATCCATAAAACCAAAGAGGTATGCCTAGCTCTAGGTGACGCCTTAGGCCAAGGAGCTGTGACACTGTCTGGCTCTGCTCGGTGATTTGCCCTGCCCCACCCAACACTCACTTGACAGCAGTGGTGAGGCGCAGGGGCCTGACGCCGGGCGTGGCAAAGCGCAGAGTGTTCATGTAAGCCACATGCTGCAGGGCATGGTTGAAGGTCTCCACATCATCCCCCTCCAGGGTGAGCAGGGACTGTGAGGGGTTCACGTGGACCTGGGCCCCAGACACAGATACAGCTGAGAGCAGGGCCGGGAGGTGGCAGAGGAAGGGAGCAGAGGTAGAGGGGTAGGGCAAGGGGGTGGGGCAAGGGGCATGCTGGGAAGAACAGGGCTAGAGGATGGGGCAATACCTTCATGCCTTTGCCCAGGCTCTCGAAATCCCTATAGTCCAGCCCCTCCCGACATGCATAGAGGCACTCGATGACCTCGCGGCTCTCCAGGCGACCTGAGCGCACGCTGAAACCAGCCAGGTAGCCATGGAAGTAGTGGTGGATCGACAAAGTGTCTCCTAGGGTAGGAACACAGGAGCAGGACGGGAGGTGAGAAGAGAGGAGGATGGAAAAGGACGAAGGCTGAGAGAAAGGGAAAGGAGAGAAAGAGCAGAAGAGTTGAGAAAGAAAAAAAGGAAAAATGTGGAAACCAAAAAAAAAAAAAAAAAGGAAAAAAGAGAGATGAGAGGTGAGGGAGAAGTGAAGGTAAGGGGGGAGGCTGGAGAAGGGAGAAAATGAGACAAAAGAAGACAGAATAAAGCCAGGGGAGAAGAAGAAGGGTGAAAAGTAGAAGCAACAAAGATGAGAGGGAGGAAGAGAAGGAAACAGGACCAACAGGAGGAAAGAGTCAAAACAAGGAGGGAGGGGGAGGCGGCAGGAGAGAACGTCTTTCCAGTGACATGCAGGGAGACCAGGATGGATGTGAGCGAGCTTCACAGATGCCCAGACCTTCCCCTCCTGCGTATCTGACTCCTGACTCCTGCCACCTCCCTTCTACCATGTGGAAAGCCACCAAGAGAGCCCCATTCTTCATTCTGTGGGCAGGACAGGATACCCAGAACCCAGCCAAGCTGCCTCTAACCTTACCACTCCAGGAGCCCCTGCCCTGCTGTATTTCTTGGAGGCTCTGCCCCCTGGTGGCCTAGGAGGCTGTCACAGGCTGGATAGGATTTGGGGTGGAAAAGGGATCTCAGAACAGAAAGTGAAGATGAGAACTCTCTGGTCTCCAGTTCTTACACACGGAGTACCTTGGGTGGTGTCTGTACTGTTGTCTCCCTTTTCCTTCTCTTTGTTCTTCTCCTCTGGGGATAAAAAAAAAAAAAAACAGTGGTGGTGAGCTCAGGGATGTGGAGAGATTGACAGAGAGGAATGAGATGTCTTCCTCTCATCCCCATGAGTGCTCTCACGCCCACATGGGATTCTGACCCTGCCCATGTATAACTTGCAACCCCTCAGCTCAGCCCCAACCCTTCTTTTGTCATGTTCCAACCTCTCCAGCCTCTATTATAGACAAACCCCCAAATACGATATGCTGCTGAGGAAACACGTGGGCTCTGGTAAGACAGACAGGCACATGTGCACACACACACTCCCAAGAGGAGAAAATTTTTTTCAATGGCTTAAAAGTTGGAAGACCGAGGACACTCTAAGGGGTTACTCTCCTTGAGCAGGGGAATGGGCTATGGAAGTCATCATCACTTTGATGGAAAAAAGTGGAAACTGGCTGGAGTTACAGAGAGAGAGTCTGGGGATGCCTGAGAAGTTAATTCCTCCAAGTCAGAGGTGATGACCCATTGGATTAGTGGGAGATATGGGAGGGAGGCTGTGGTCCCTTCCCATGGAGCTCTTCAGAGTCACCCTGCACAGCTGCAGAGAGATGCAGGAGGTGGCCTCAGCTGCTGGGTCAGACTGCCCTTGCTCCTCACCAGCCTACCTCCCTTCCCAAATCCTAAACCACTGGAGTCTTCACTGAGAAGCTTACCAGTCCAGCAGGCCCCAATCATGAGAGCAGGCTCCCTTCGGGGAGGGTGGATGAGGCCATTGTCATGGATGAGGGCAGGGTCGAAGGAGATGCCGTCGGTATAGAGTGTGACTGTGGGGAACTCGAGGTTCAGAGCATAGTGGTGCCACTCATCATCACAGACCTGGGAGAGTAGGGTAGGGGCAAGAGCCTCTCAGGTAATTCCTCTTCAGAGAGCTAACCCTGGGCACTGCCCCATCTCCTGGGAGACAGGGGACAGTCCCTTTATTCCCAGTTCTACCAACAGGGCTTACTAGTGCTTTGCTGCCTATCCAGCTCGAGGAATAACATCCTTGTCCAAAATCTATCAGGCAACCAACCTAGTAGCAAAGATTCCACTCTTCAGGTAAATCGTTAAAGCTATAAATATTCCTAAGAGGAGTAACACACTGTCATGAATAAATTCCCTGCCCCCCGAAATTATGTATTACCTATGTGTGTAAGGCACTGGAAACTCTAGAGATGGGGTTTCCTTCTGTCCCCCAGGCTGGAGTGCTGTGGTGCAATCATAGCCCACTGAAGCCTCAAACTCCTCGGCTCAAGCAATCCTCCCACTTCAGCCTCTGGGGTAGCTGGGACTACAGGTATGTGCCACCATGTCCAGCTAATTTTTTTATTTTTTAGAGATGAGCTCTCACTATGTTGCCTAGGCTGGTCTCGAACTCCTGGCCTCCAGTGATCCTCTCAGCCTCCCAAGTAGCTGGGATCACAGGTTATGTCTAGGATAGCTTCTAACCCAACATTAAGCACTAAAATAAATATTGCTTTCCTTTGCAGTCTCTCCTAGGGCCAGCCAAGATGGAATGGGGGGTGGTCAGAGGAAAAAGGGGCAGAGAGTACTCTGCCTCATCCAGTTCCAAATGTTGGGGTCCCTCAAGGCTCAGACCTAGGCCCTCTTCTCTTTCCTCTCTACACTCTTTTCCTAGAAGTCACCTCATCTGTTGCCATGGGTTTGGGTACCATAGTTATACACTGGTAACTCCAAAATCCACATCTCCAGCCCATAACTCTCTTCTGAATGCCAGATTCTCCACTTGGATGCCCACAAGTATCTCACATTTAACACGTGTAAGGTGCAAGTCCATGCCCTTTCGCAACTCCCTCAGTTTCTCCCCAGGCAGTATAAATGCTCCATCATCCATCTAGCTGCTCAAGTGGCTGACGTAGGAGACAACTTTGATCTTCCCTTTCCCTCAGCCTCCACATCCAGTCCATTAGCAGGTGCTGTTGATCCCAGGTCCAAACTACAAGCTGCAGGTTTCTGTGCAGGTCTCTCCGTCTCCATTGCCACACATCAGTCATGTCTCCAACCCCTTTCATGAAGACTGTTGCAACAGTCCTGTTTACTGTCACCATTAGATATCTTCAATACAACCATCCCACAGTTGCCAAGGGGATCTTGTTAAAATGTAAATCTGGCCAGGCACGGTGGCTCACGCCTGTAATCCTAGCTCTTTAGGAGGCCAAGGTGGGCGGATCACGTCAAGAGATCAAGACCATCCTGGCCAACATGGTGAAACCCCATCTCTACTAAAAATACAAAAATTAGCTGGGCGTGGTGGCACACGCCTGTAGTCCCAACTACTAGGGAAGCTGAGGCAGGAGAATCTCTTGAACCCGGGAGGCCGAGGTTGCAGTGAGCCAAGATCGCACCACTGCACTCCAGCCTAGTGACAGAGTGAGACTCCATCTCAAAAAAAAAAAAATAATAATAATAATAATAATAATGTAAATCTGATCAGGTCATGCCTCTGCTTTAAAATCCTTCAAAAAACACTTCCCGTCTCTCATATGACAAAAATCTAGACTAACCCTGCTGAAAAAGTCCACTGTACAACCTGATCACTGCCCATCTCTGCAACTTATCTCCAGTCTTGTTCACTGTACTCCAACCGCACTGGCCTTCTTTCCATGCTTGGAACATGCTGAGCTCTTTCTTGCCTCAGGGCCTTTGCATATGCTCTTCCCTCTTCCTGGAACCTTCCCACTCTCTTCCCACACCCAGCTATTTCTCATCCTTTAGCACTAGGCTTAAATTTCCCCTCAGTCAGGTCCCCCAGGAGCACCCAATCTAAGGCAAGTTCTCCTTTCCTTGCCTCCCCCCATGCTCTGCCCCAGTCCCTTGCCTGCTTCTTTCAGAGCATTTCTCACAATTTATCATTTTACATGTCTATTTACTTTTTAAAACTTTATCTCCCCAACTGAAATGTAAGTTGAATGATGGCAAAGATTTTGTTTCATTCATTGTACTCCCAGAACCTAGCTGAATGACAGAGACTTAGTTGTATTTAATAGATCCTGGTTGATTAAATGAGGGTGAATTGAAGAAAGATAGCAAGGGTAACATTACCAATATTTGCAGTGTGAGGGGGGAATCAAGAAACAGCAAATGGCAGACTGTCTCTTTAAAAGAGTGCCACAGACAGCAAAACTTTTGTAGACAGCCCTCAATTATCTAGTTTATAAATTATCTGGGCACTTCTCTTTCTCTCTTCTACTGCTTTTTTTTTTTTTTTTTTTTTGCCATTTGCTTACTCAGCCACTCCACCAGGACTTGCAAGAGAAACAGAAGGAGGTGAAAACTCAAATTAGTCCTCACTGGTCCTTGTGGTCAGCCTGGAGAATAAATAATGAAGAGGCTGCAACTGTTGGCTCAAGAGAAGATTTTGAATATTTTGTCCATTTTTATTTATCCCTCCATAATCAGGGCTGATAATAGTGAGAATTAACATATACAGAGGGAGTGCTTTTCAGTCTACAACGGTCTATTACATCATTTAATCCTAACGACTCTGGGATATAGAATTCTTTTTATCCCTATATAACAGGGTTGTTTTAACCCTGAGGTTTACACATATTAACCAAGATTTCATAGCCAGCAAATTCCCTTGGCAGGACTCAAACCCAATCTGTGTACCTCAGAATGACTTATTGTCTTGATTACAACAGGCTAACTGCCTGAGAGTCAGGGATGTATACTGTTAAAGTCCTAAATAAGAGAGAGAGAGAATAAAACAAGGAGGAAATAGATGGTTGGTCGACTTTGGTGTTAGTAGTCATTCGTTCCCTTTTTTTTTTTTTTTTTTTTTTTAAATCCAGAAGTGCTTTCTGCAGGGGACAAGCTTTGGGAAAAGGGAACAAGAGGACCTGGGAGTAGAATGGTCAGGGGCTGAAAGTGGAGAAGCAAAGAGAGGGCAAGGGGGAACCCAGAAAATGCTGACCCTGCCCAGAGAAGGTCCTTTCCTAAAAGTGGGTCACATCTACTCAGCCCTCCCAGGAGCCTGGCTCTTGCCTCACCTGCTCCAGCTTCCAGAGGAACTTGACTGGGCGGGCACTCTCAAGCAGGGGCCAGTAGAGGAAGGCAATCCTACAGCCGTGGACAGTCAGCGAGTAGTGAGAGAAGCCGTCCTCTGAGGGCACAGGAAGGGGATGGGGTCAAGTGCAGAGGCTGAGGCCAGAACAAGTTCAAAGCAGCAGGAAGGAGAGGATGTTGGATTCTCTTAATCCTCTCTCATTCCCTCGTTCTCTAGCATTTTTCTTTCCTCTCTCTCTCTCTCTCTCTCACACACACACACACACACACACACACACACACACATTCCAGTCCAAGTGATAACCTGGGCTTCTTAGGCACCCTGGCTGGCTGGCTGAGGAGGGAACGTCAGCTGGCCCACTCCATCACCAGCTCTTCATCAGTCCTTTGGTTAATACATACATCATGGGTGACAACCCTTTTCAAAAGAGTTGTCAAGGTCAAGAGAAATGAGGTTGGAGAATTGGCTAGAAATGAAAGAGCAGGTCAAGACTAAGCCCTCTCCAGTGAAGTAGGCCCTGCAGTTGAGGGAAGAACAGGGCTCGGAGATGGGGCCAACCAGTCCCAGGATGGGATGATGAAAGAATGGGGCACACCATTACCCAGGCTTTCCCATTGCAATGGAGGGGCTTTAATGGAAGTGGAGATGGGGGGTGGGGACAGCCTACCACATGGTGGGACACAGAGAAGTTGACTGGGCAACTGAAAACAAGAATAGCAGCAAGGAATCCCATTGCACTCTGACAGCAGTACGATCCAACATGTCATGTTGGGGATAAAGCACAGAATCAAGGCATATCACACCTGGCACTTGCACCTCACAAATGAAGAGAGGGGAAGTGACCTGTTCACAGTCACACACTGGGCAGTGACAGAGGCAGGACAAGAAGCCAGTTTCCCCCTCTGGCTAGTGCCTGGAGGGGAGGCTCACCATTCTGGACAGTGTTACATACGATGGTTTCCTCTTCCTTTTTGCCCTTGTTGGGAGTTACGCCATGCTTCATCCAGAAGGACAGGGTGAAGTGGTCACTGAGGCTCTCCTGGGGCCCAGAGCCCAGCCCACTGGGGCCACCCAGGGGCACCTGCACAGCCTGGGTGCCATTGAACCAGTAGATCAGGCTGCTGTCCTGGCTGTAGTGCACCGAGAGTCCTGCTGTCCAGTTGGCATTGGGGCCAGGCATGGGCAACAGATCCACCTCCCCAGTGGCAGCACCTGTGGGAGCCCCAGGAGGCACAAGTGTCGGAGCCAAGAAGCAGCAGATGGTGAAATGGGCAGGAGGCAGGGAAAGAGGGACTGATGGGAAAAGATTTCCTACAGCATGTCTCGCCACCTTTTATGGCCTTTCAAAGACAAGAGAGGGATGAACTCACTTCTAAGAGTATCTCTCCAGTTAACCCATTCTCCAACTCTTCATCTCGCCCTACCATTGTTCCACCATGCAGCTGGTGACTGTCTGTGCGATGACTATGCATCTTTGCCAAAGACATATGTACCTGCCTTTTGGGCCACAAAAGCTAATCGTGTCACAACCTCTATGGATAAACACCTGTGGATGGCCAGAGGTGATGTAAAGCAGAGTCTTGGAAAAGTCTGGACAGAGGTTGGATGGGAAGGGATAGGCCTGAGGCAGTGTTGGGGGCACACCTACCACAGAGTTTCCGCAGCGCCCGCTCTGAGTAGTTGTCACGGTCACAGCCCTTGGCCACATGGCTGGTCTGCAGCTCTATGGTGGCCTGAATGTTCCAGAGTGGTTCATCACAGGTCTCCAGGCGGATACCAGGGAACAAAGCCAAGCTCCCAGCACCTGGTGCATATTCGATCCTTTTGTTCCAGCCTGCATGGGTTAGACAGAGAGGGTGATGGGGAGAGAGAAGGGTAAAGCAGCCTCCCCTCTCCATGCTCCTCTTGCCATGTCCATGGACAGTTTGGGGCTCCTGGCAGGATGGCCCGGCTACAGTAGATAGCTGCAAGCCTGCCCCAATATCATCCAAGCCCTAGCCTGGCCCCCATGATTGTCAGAAGGGACAGAAAGAGAGACCAAGAAAAAAGATGATTCACAAGATGGGGCACAGCGCTGAGCTCTCACCTTGCCAGCTGGGTTTACAGGTGGGCTTCACCTGAATCTCCACCTCAGCATCATCTGCTGCCCGCTTCTTCCCACAGTCATAAGCTGTCACTGTAAACTTATAGAGCCTCTCACCACTGTACTGCAGCTTCTCTGTGTTCTCAATGTTCCCTGGGGTGGGGTCAGGAGGACAGAGCATTAGAGCATTGGAGAAAGCCCAGGGCAGGGACGGGAGGATGTCCGAGATCATCGGGCAGCAGGCAGGTTAGGCAGCAGGACGCTGGGAAAAAGGCATCTGGGAGGAGAAGGCTCCATTTGGGAAGAAGGGTGAGGTGAGGGTCTGAGGGGCAGAAGTGGAGAGTGCAACCCTGGGTTGTCCTGAGGGAGGTGGGTGCTCAAGGGGAACTGGGTGGCCAGGGAAGCCAGGGGTGGACTCACCATCGTTGTCAATGAGGAAAGGGGTGTTGGGTGTGAGAATCTCATAGTAGCAGATCTGGCTGTACTGGGGGGAGCAGTCACCGTCAATGGCTTCCACCCGAAGGATGCGATCGTACAGCTTCCCCTCTGTCACAGCCGCACGGTACAGCCGTTCCACAAACACTGGGGCAAACTCGTTCACATCGTTGACCCGCACATGCACAGTGGCCCTGCATATACCAGAGAGAAGGAGGGATGAAGACACGTCAGCCAGCCTCGACATTATACATTGAGATACAGCCTTGATACAGCACACCGAGGTACAGCCTCGATACGGTACATCAAGATACAGCCTTGATACGGCACATGGAGGGACAGGTTCGATACCGTACACTGAAATACAGCCTCAATACTGTACACCAACAAACAGCCTCAATATGGGCACAACGAGATACAGCCTCATACTGTACACCAAGGTACAGCCTCGACACGGTACACCCATATGCCAGAAAGGAGCAAGCAGGAATCCCGACGGACAGCCAGAGCAGGAGGGAGCCTGCCCATCTATCCCTGAGACTGAGGCAGTCAGCACGCTCCTCCCCACCCCACAGGGCACCAAGCTGCATCAAAGTCATGCCAGGGAGAGGACAACACCAGAGGGAGGGCCTAAAGAAAGGAGGACTGATGTAGGGGATGAGGAACAAGCCCCAGGGGTGCTCAGGAGCTGATTTTGATGACTTCTGTGCAAAATGCTATGGGTCAGGGTGCCAAGAGGAGGGGTAAGGCATAAAATCCAGCAGGGCCTTCCTTCACAACAGTCAGATCTGGGGGGATAAGCAAGGAAGATGCAGAGTAAAAGCCAAATTAAAACCAGCCATAAGAAGGGAAATGGCATTTGTACAAAGGTCACAAGTCATCTGACATGTCTGCACAGTACGTGTGGGCAGTGCTGCCTCCCGCACATGTGGCCCCTCCCTAGTCATGCACCGGGGCAAGCAGAGCTGGGTCGAGGCCCTTCATGCTGAGCCCTGCCCCCGGCCAAGACCCAGGCTCCCAGGCCCCAGAGGCAAGGGTCCTATCTTCAAATGGGAAACTGAGTCACAAAGAGCATTTTATCTCTAGTGCCTCTTAGTGGCTCAGGAATCCTGACTGAAGATCTTTCTCTTATTCTCAAATAAGAAGTTAGCTGGCAACAAGCGTAGGTGTCCCAGACCCGAGCCTCTTTCTTGCTACAACCGTCGCCTGCCCACCCTCACCTAGAGCTATATGTGTATGATAGGGATCGTGTGTGTGGTATACACTGCAAATAGACTGGAGGGGGCAGTTGAAAGGGATCTGGATGCATGCTGAGTGTGTTCATCCTCTTCCTTCTTGCTCTCCTCCTCATCATTATGCCCATGTACTGAGCCCTTCAACGTGTATCAGGCACTGTGGTGCATGCTTTCAACACAAACCATCTCCTTGAATCTTCACAGCAGCCTTCTGAAGTAGGTGTCATCACAATCTCCATTCTACAGATAAGGAAAAGCAAGTCCAGAAAGGCTAGGCTGCCCAAGGTCATGAGAGGCAAAGCCAAGATTAGATCCACTGAACTCTACTATACGTTTCTGTCACCTTGCCTGAAAGTCCCTAAATCCTAGGAACAGCAGGGGATGGGGTTCCCTAAGTCCTAGGAACAGCAGCGGGTGGGGGTGGATATTCGATGACCGCACGGACAGAGGACGGTGGGCTTGGGAGCAGGGAGGAGGACCCTGCAACACATGGGGCAGGAGACAAGGACTTCCTCACTTGTGGGACTTCTTGGTGTTGGCCCCGTCGGGGCCCTCGCCACAGTCATAGGCCTGGATGGTGAAGGTGTGTTCCTTCTGGGCCTCGCAGTCCACAGGCTCCTTGGCCCGGATCAGCCCCTCTCCTGTCGCCTTGTCAAGGATCACAGCCTCAAAGGGCACCCCAGACCCATGGAGCCGGAAGCCGCAGATCTCACCTGGCAAAGGGGAGAAGGGGAGGAGTGAGGCTGCTGTGTCTCCTTCCCCACCCTCAGCCTCCCCACCTGGGGTCCAGCTCCACCTCTCCTCCCAAAGCCCTGTCCCTTCTCCTGTAGGCATAAAAGCATTCATGATCAAACACACAACTCTAAGCCCAGCTTCCCTGAGCAGCAACCTCCCAGAGCCTCCAGACCTGAGATCTGACAAAATCATGATGTGTTTAACCCTTGCCTGGCCATGTCCTTTTCTGGCATCCTTGACTCAATCTCCTTTCTTCAGTGGAGACCATTCCCCTCCTTGAGCCCACTTTTATCTTCCCTTACTTTCTCATCACTCCCAGGACCTTCCCTCCCTCCCTTGCTCTTGGCCCTCCCACCCACTTTTCTCTGTCCTACCCTGCCTTGCCATCCCCCAATCCCAATTACCTGCATAGCGCAGCGGGGCATCCTTGTCCAAGGCAAAGAGTGGTGGATTCAGTAGGACCGTGTTGTCATTCTCCATGACGATGCCCTGGTACTCTGCCTCAATCCATGGCTTGTGCTTGTTGGCTGGACCCACCCCAGGGAGAGGAGAGGAAGCACCTGTCAGCAGGGGCTCTACTCCCACAACAACCCTTGTTGACCCAGACAACTCACACCCCAGCACCATCACCTTTTCCACCCCCTATAGGAGCACCTTACAGGAGGCGGGTGGTTGAGGACAAGAAATCAGCTACTAAAGGAGTCAGAGGGTCTGCGGGAGGTCATAGCCTTCTCCTATAGCAGGGTAGACAGTTCCCATGGAAACAACCTGCCCTGGGGTTGAAGAGGAGGGGATCACTATCTCCGTGGGAACCATGGTCAGGAAGTGGAGAATGTTCTTTAGCGATTTCACGTGCTAGAGAATGGAGACAGGGAACTTCAGGGAGCAGTGGTGGGCTGTGAGAAGGCCCTGGGAAAGGGAAGGGATAGATTAAGGGCAGAATTGAAACTAGAAAAAGATCTAGAAGCTTCCTGAGCTCCTGATTGCTTATCCTCCTCCCAACTCATTTCAGTCCTGATCCCTTCACTCTGCACTTCTCCCAGCCAAGCCCCAACTTGAGGCCACTCTCCCAGAACACAGGATGGGGAGAAAGGAGAGAAGTGAAGATATATAGGACAGAGGGAGGGGGCAGAGAGGGGCAGGAATGGAGCAGAGGAATCAATGCTGAGCAACTGGACCCAGCAGAGCCGTCATCCTAAGGGATTATCGGGCTGGCCTAGAAACATGACAAATCCCGTCCCTGCTTCCCACCCCCACACCCAAGAGAACACATTCGAAACCGACACATTTCTATGTCCTCCACAAGACCATCAAACCACATTCCCTGAAACCCACTTTTTATACAGAACTCAATCCCAGTTCTTATCTACCCCATCCCTCTTCCCTTCAACCACCAGCCAATTCAGAATGGATGTGGGACTCATCAGACTCCAAATCTCCCCATCTTCTACCAGATTCAGCCTGGTGAGGGGCTGTGGGGAAGCATATTTCCTCCCCTTCCACATCACCCCCCACCCCAGCCTCCACGCTTGCTCTAATCCCATCATCATGCCAACACCCAGGCTCCCAAAGCACAATCATGAGGCAGAGGGAAACTGAGTCACCAAAAGGAACCTCATCCCCAGTATCTCACGGTGAGCAAGAAACCCTGATTTCCATTCTCTCCTCCAACCACACACCAGCAAGCCTTTGGCATGGGAAGGCTTTCTTACTGATGACCACCATAACCCCTTCCTGAATGCTGAGGAGAAAGCCACAAGATGGTGCACAGGAGGCGGTACAGGAAGTGGCAGGAGGCTAGGAGGCGAGGCTGAGGTCAGAGATGCAGGCGAGGAAGAGAGAGCGATGGAAGGGCAGGGCTGGGCGCCCTCTGCACAGCTCCCCCTCCCACCCTGCTTGTCTTCCCAGGTCTCTGAGCCTCTGTTTCCTCTCCTCCTGGCCCCCTGCGGTCTCTGCGTTTGCTCCCTTTCACTCCTAGGCTCCCGGGCTCCTCCCTGACTCACTCTTTTCCTGATTTTCCTCATCCCTTCCTCTTTTTTCTGCCTCCACCTTTACCCTTTTCCATCCCCTCCTTACCCCCTCCCACGCCTCATCTCTGGTCTTCTCCTTCTCAGCTTTCCCTCTCATATTCATTTAGCGCCCCCCACACACCCACTTCTGCCCTTTCCTGCCAGTCTCCATCCGTTTCCACCTACCTGAGCCCTCTGCCCGCAAGCCCTCCCTCCCTCCCGTCCTCCCTCTCCGTCTGTCCGACAGCCCCGCCCAGCTGAATGTATCCGCTGTCTGCCAGAGAGGGCAGCTCTGGTAACCCACAGCCCAGCTGATGCAGGCAAAAGGGTCTGAATGCAGAGGCACACGCAAAAACATACGTGCTCCGAATTGCTGAACTGCAGCAAATACTTTCTCCCCAGGATGGGATGGAGGCGAAGCAGATGGATCTGCCACACACCCTTAGCATGCGCCAGTGAAAGGGAGAGCCGCGGGGAGAGGCCTATCACCCGCTCGGGGGCAGTCCTTCCCAGACCCGAGGTAGCCACCAGCGTGTAGAAATTAGGGGAAGGGGAGAATAGAGACCCCAGGACGGGAATGGAGACCAAATGGGAGCAAGATGACCAGCAAGAGAAACGCATGGGTAGAGATGGACCAGAAAGGAAGATGTAGCTGGGGGAAGAGAAAGAGAGGAGACGGAGCAGGTCTGAGAACGGATGGGAAGGCGGGTGATCAGAAGAGGGCCAGACACCTGTCAGGTGCCAGGGAGCCTCGACACCTCCTTCCCACCCCTACCCCGCACGGCGCTGCCCGACGCCCCTCTTTCGGTACCCCCACCCCCACCTCACTCACCTTTGTTACAGGAGCAGGACGCGAGCAGAGAGGCCAGCAGAAGGGGCAGCAGCAGGAGGGTCATGGTGCGGCGTGGGGCAGGGCAGGGCCAGGCGTTTGCCTCCCCTGGGAGCCTCCAGCCTGCGGATTCCACCTTGCGGGAGGGATACAGGGGGTCTCCAAGGAGCGGGGTACAGCAGGGCAGGGACGGAAAGGAGCCTGCCGCCCACACTAGTCCATAAAGCGGGCCTGGGCAGATCCCAATCTGGGTAGCTGAGGCGGTGGACTTGCAGCGGCTTCCCGTTTCCCCCAGCCCAGCGTCCTCACTCTCTCACTCCCACCCCAACCCCGCTACTGCAGGATGACGTCAGCACAGCCGGGCAACGATTGATGGGGCCGCCGGCCAATCAGGTGACTGGGGGGGGGGGAACCAGGTGCTGCAGCGGGGGAGGGAGCCAATGAGACTGGGGCGTCGGGGCTGGAGAGCTTCAGGGCTCCTTCCCCTGGCTGCAATTTGGGGGAGCCGAGGAACTGCGGGGGCTGGGGAGGAAGCTGGAGAGCCACGGAGGGGGTGGGAAAGAAGAGGGACGTGGGGAGAAAGAAGCCAGAAGCCAGGGGGTGGGGAAGAGAGACGTCAGCGGGACCTGAGGGCGGCCAGGAGGGGTGGCACCGCGTCACCCCGCCCCCCAACTCTGCATAACCTGTTTCCACAGCCCCTTCCATCCACAGATCCGTGCTGCGTGCCCTCTGGGAAGGGTGAAGTAAAACCCTCAGTCTGAGCCTGAGAAATCCTGGCATTTGTAGCCCAGGGCTGCGAGGAAGCCACAGGGCGGTCCGCAGGGCGGTATCGAGGCTCTGGGACCCAAGGAGGGGCAGGACGTCGTGCACCCCTCGCGCACGCACCTGTCGGGACCGGCCGCCTCCTCCTGCCTACCTGCCCTGCCTCCTTCGCCCCGAATTTCACCTTAAACCATGATGAACCAAGCCCAGTGGATTCTGAAGCCCGGGACGATGGCAGGTTCGAGAGAGAATTGGGCAGCTGGGGGCGGGGCACAATATTATTTAGGCGCCTCCACCCCACCTTCACAGAAATACATCTGGAAAGCATGGGCTGTCCTAGGGCTGGGGACTGGGGGTTACGGTCTCATCGATGACTCAGAGGGAGAGAAAACCCCCTGGGTCCCAAGCCAAAAAGAATAAAATTCTCTAGAATAGCCAACAAACTCCTCTCAGGCTGTCTGTTCCGGACTTTGAACTCAGCACCCCTCGGGCTCCACCTCCCTCCTAATGGCTCTTTAGGACCAAGAGTCTGGAATGCCACTTTGGGGTCCCAGTTGAGCACACTACCTGAGGGAGCTCTGAGAGCCAGGCCTACAGGGTGCTCTTCATGGTGGCAGCTGGCCATCCTCACCCCCTCCCCTCACATCTTCCAACATCACTCAGTCCCAGGATCTCAGGATATTGTTGGAACTCATCTCCACCTCACACAGCCAGACCAGCCTCAGGTGTCTCCCAGGAAAGACTGCCCCTCAGGCCCTGGGACGGTTCCCAAGCCTGCCAGAAATGAGGTGGAGGCCAACACTGACCTTTGGATGGCTGAGTTTTGGATGACTGACAGCCCCAGATCCTGCTCCAGGTTCCTTCCTCAGGAAAAGCCAAGGTCAGGCGCAACTTTGCCAAATCCCTGCCCCTCCTTCAGGCTGGAGACACCACCCCCAAACTCACCATGCGGGGAGGGAGGAAGTCTGGTAGGGACTCTTATTGCAACAGGGCCCCAGCCTTATAAAAAGCCCTGGTAACCCGGCCATTACACATCCTGTCTCTGTGTGTGGAGCAGGCTGGAATCTCTCAGCCTCACCTGCCAGACAACGCCCCCTCCTTCCTCACCCTGTCTCCTGCATTCTCCTGAAACCTTCATCCACACAATGCCTCCCAACCTCACTGGCTACTACCGCTTTGTCTCGCAGAAGAACATGGAGGACTACCTGCAAGCCCTAAGTAATGGCCTCGCCCTCCCAGACCCCTGTCACTCCCTTTCTCCCCTCTTCCTTCCTGCTTCTTGGTCCCATGGAGAAGAGGGAATGCCCGGGGTCGGACACTGTGGAAAGGCTCAGGCGGCTGGCACCAGACCTGGGATCCATTTCTAACCAGGGATTGGTAGGAGGGGGTGAATCCACAGTCCCAGACCCAAAGAAGGGAAACTCACAGCCCTGAGGGGCTGCTGCAGGCAGAGGAGCTCCTGGCTGGCTAGCAGCACCCCTACTAACAGGCAGCCCCCACAGACATCAGCTTGGCTGTGCGGAAGATCGCGCTGCTGCTGAAGCCGGACAAGGAGATCGAACACCAGGGCAACCACATGACGGTGAGGACGCTGAGCACCTTCCGAAACTACACTGTGCAGTTCGATGTGGGAGTGGAGTTTGAGGAGGACCTCAGGAGTGTGGACGGACGAAAATGCCAGGTACATTTTCCCTGGCTGGGCGGTGGCCGGAAGGAGGCATCACAGGAGACTCCTAACAACATGGGGCAAAACAAAGTGACCTTCCCCAGCCAGAGCAGCGGGGAGGAGGGGAATGGTCACCGCAGCAGGGAATGCAGTCCCCAGGATACCAGTCTCCAGAACTAACAGGTCCTGGTGCTCCCTGTCTCTCTCCCACTTCTTCCCTGCCCCCTCTTATCACCAGCCCAAAGGGCAAAGAACAGGCCAACCCAGACCGAAGAGCAAACATTTGCCCACCCTCCAGCCTGTGACACTGTTGGTCACCCAGAGTCCCTTTTACTTTAGCATCAATAACTTCACTCTCCTGCATTTCTTTCTACTTCTTACATATTCCTTCTTAGCCTCCTTTGCAGATCCTAGTCCTCCTATTAATCCTTTAAACTGGAGTTTTCTCTGCAGAGTTTTGTTCTTAATGTCTTCTCCCTTTTGTCTGCCCACTATCCATAGGCTAAATCATCTACACCCATGCCTTCTGCTTCCATCTATAGGCTGCCCTTGGCATGAATTCTCCAGCCAGAGCCATCTCCTGAGCTCCAGGGCAATGTTTTCAACTGCCTACAAAATACAGTTGGCCCTCCATATTCATGGGTTCTGCATCCACAGCTTCAGCAAACTGCAAATGGAAAAATATTTGGGAAAAATAAAAATAAAAAATAACAATACAAAATGATACAAATAAAAAACAATACAGTATAGCAACTATTTACAGAGCATGTACATTGCATTAGGTATTATAAGTAATCTAGAGATGATTTAAAGCATATGGGAAAAGTCTGGGCGTGGTGGCTCACACCCATAATCCCAAGACTTTGGGAGGCTGAGGCAGGCAGATCACTTGAGGCCAGGAGTTCAAGACCAGCCTGGCCAACATGGTGAAACCTCATCTCTACTAAAAATACATAAATTAGGCCGGGCACAGTGGCTCACACCTGTAATCCCAGTACTTTGGGAGGCCAAGGCGGGCGGATCACCTGAGGTCAAGAGTTCGAGACCAGTCTGACCAACATGGAGAAACCCCATCTCTACTAAAAATACAAAAAATTAGGCAGGCATGGTGGCGCATGCCTGTAATCCCAGCTACTTGGGAGGCTGAGGCAGGAGAATTACTTGAACCCGGGAGCCAGAGGTTGCAGTGAGCCAAGATCATGCCATTGCATTCTAGTCTGGGTGACAGAGCAAGACTCTGTATCAAAATGATAATAATAAAGTATACAGGGGGATGTATGTAGTTTCTCTACAGATACTAAGCCATTTTATTCAGCAGATTTAGTGGGGTGGGGGTCCTGGAACCAATTTCCATTTGAATGCCAAGGTCAAATTCAAATTCACTGTCTTCCTATCCAAACCTACCCCACTTTCATATCTACTCTCTCCACTAATGGCAATAACCAGCCAGGCCAGAGACCTGGGAGTCATGGTCAGTATCACTTGTTTCCTTACCTCTAGGCTCCCAGCACACACACACACACACCACCACCACCACCACATCTAATTGACCAAGAAATCTTTGTAGCTTTTCTGCATTACCCAGTATAGCAGCTTGCTAACTTCAGATGGCCGTTGAATACTTGAAATATAACTAGTCCAAATCTAGATGCTGTAAGTGGACTTTCAGACAATGCCAAATAAAAAGCATTTCGGAAATGTTTATATTGGCTGCATGCTGAAATAATAATATTTTGAATATTTTTGGTTAACTAAAATATATTATTTAAATTCATTTCCCCTATTTCTCTTTACTTTTCTAATATGGCTCCTGACCCATTTTATTTCTGTTGAGCATCACTCTTCTAAATGGCTCTCCTGTGTTCCCTCCTAACCTTTCTCTATCACCACCCTAATTCAGGCCTTCATTTCCTGGTGCCTGAAATTGCTTTTTTGTGTTTTTGTGTTTTGTTTTTTTTTTTTTTTTGGTAGAGGTGGGGTCTCACTGTGTTGCCCAGGCTGGTCTCAAACTCTTGACTTCAAGTGATTCTCCTGCCTCAGCCTCCCAAATGCTGGGATTACGGGCCTAAGCCACTGCACCCAGCTGGTTCTCAGGCTTAACCCTCCTCTAATCTGCATGCTGTAGCCACAGGGTCTACTTAAAACATAAATGTGATCATGTCACTCTCTGACTTACACCCTTTCAGTGATGATCTATTACATTACATCATCTGTTACACTTAACTCAGCATACAAGGGTCTCTGTGAATCAACTCTTCAATTGCCTCCACCACATATACTCTAGGTTAGAGCCCTTCAGAACTAATTGCCTTTCTCTTTTACCGCTATTTCTAGCTGTTTCTTTCCTTGCTAGAAATTTCCCATTCTCTCCAATCTAATTAACTCCCAACTTCCTTAAAGATTTCACTCTGCCCGCCCCACTGCCATCCCTCACTCTTGCCTGGTGTCACAGTTACCTATTTACTGATCCTCTATCTCTTCAAGACTCTGAGCTCCTTGTTTGGGGCCTATCCTAAGGGAGAACTCAATAAAGGTTGATTGGAATGCTCAGGCCCAGAGGGGTTGACCCTTTATTTCTAAGGATACTTCAGCTGTTCTTGAAACCGAGAAAGAGGAGAAATGAGATTACCTGGTAGGATTCCCAACCAATCTCTCTTTTTTCTCAAAAGTCCCTCTAGGTCAGCCAGAAGTATCCAGAGGAAAAAGTCTCCATTCTTCATAAATGCCCTCCCCAATTTCACCTCTACTTATCCTGCTACCACCCCTGCTCTCCCCTAAAGGTCACTGTAGACAACTTTGGGCCCCCCTCGGTGACCTTTAGGAGTGGGAAGCTGGGTGTGATGGTTCATGCCTATAGTCACAGCACTTTAGGAAGTGGTGGCGGGCGGATCACTTGAGCTCAGGAGTTTAAGTCCAGCCTGGCCAACATGGAGAAACCCTGTCTCTACTAAAAATACAAAAATTACCCCGGTATGTTGGTGCACGCCTGTAATCCCAGCTACTCTGGTAGCTGAGGCATGAGATTCACTTGAGCCCAGGAGGCAGAGGTTGCAGTGAGCCGAGATCCTGCCACTGCACTCCAGCCTGGGTGACAGAGCAAGAACTTGTCTCAAAAAAACACAAAAAACAAAGAGTGGGGTGGAAAGGGAGTCCTGCTGAATCAGAGCAGCTCCCTCGCTCAGTGGAGGGGCTGCAGCAGACAGTATGTGCTGTGGAGTAAAGGGGAGCCCGTTCAGAGTGAGACGGGAAGCATTTTGAGTGTCCTGCCTCCCAATCTTTCTTTACTCCCTCTTTCCCCTATAGACCATAGTAACCTGGGAGGAGGAGCAGCTGGTGTGTGTGCAGAAAGGGGAGGTCCCCAACCGGGGCTGGAGACACTGGCTGGAGGGAGAGATGCTGTATCTGGTAAATGGGGTGGGGGCTGGGTGTCTGGGAGAAGGGCCTCCAGCTATAAGGCATCCCCTTGTCCAAACCAGATAGGTCCACCACTCTTCCCCCAGCCCAGCCCCAATCCCTATCCAAGGAATTGACCAGGGAGGGAAAGCAAAAGCACTGGGAGGAGTGGGGAGAGGAAGAAACAGAGTGGCCAAGGTGGGCCCTGGCTACGAGTCAGATGAATGCCCATAAATCATCACTGGCGAGATGGAGGCTTCAGCCACTCACATCCCCTGACCCAGCCACCTTCCTTCCTGAGGGGTGGAAAGTTGAGGATGTGGAATAATGATACAATTGCCCATATATCAAACACTCAAGCTGCTGTATCCGGAAGGAGTAAATGGAGGTCAAGGACCTTGAGAAAGGGGCTCTGGCTGGCAAACGCCCTCTTTCTCTCTCCCCCTCACTTCCCCTCTCTCCCCAGGAACTGACTGCAAGGGATGCAGTGTGCGAGCAGGTCTTCAGGAAGGTCAGATAGCCGGAGAGGAGCCAAGATCCCTCCAGACAGCGCCAGCCCACAGACCCTCTTGTTGTGCCCCCTTCAAGCCCAGATTGTGCCAGGTCAGCTGTCCCTTCCTCTGGCCACCTTTCCTCCCTCTGGGTCCCTCCTCACCCCTCCCCGTGTTAATCTGTAACTTGCAGCCCCCAGGCCAAAGTCCTTTCTCACACTCCACTGCCCAATAGTGACCTCACTTCCAGGTCAAGGTCTGGCCTCCCAGATGAAAGAAGCAGGCAAAGGGAAGGAGCCCCTGAGAACAACCAATCTCCGCTCTCTCCTGTCCATTTGACCTCTTCTTTTCCTTCTAAGAAAGAACTAAGCTTTGGGCATTTGGCGATTAGTGAAAATTCTATCCTGATGGACTTCTGGAAAACTGTGACTGGGGTTCAAGAGTTTAAACAGGGGCTACCGAAAGAGTCTTTTTGTCCATTTCTTTGTCCTTATTCTTGAGAAAGTCTCATGTGCTCAAAAAAACCAGGCCCAAGACACAGCCCCACACACACAGGGTTCAACGGACTCCACGGTTCTGACATCTGAAGGCATCTGGCTATTTGATACTTCCATCCTATGTGTTGGGAATGAGGGACGGAATGGGGTAAGACCTTTGTCCAGTGCTTGGGGAGGCGGGGAGCTTCTAAATGGTGACCTGTCCTCCGTGTCTGCTTTGGGAAGGGCAAGCAGCAAGAAAGCCAGAAAAAGCTGAAAAAGGAAGTAGACGGAGGATGTGAGGTCAAGGAATAAAAGACAGTAATACAGGGGTGTGAAGGCATAGGAGGGAGAAGCCCAGCAGTCCTGGCTATAGGGACCCTCTGCTCAAAGGCCAGCAAGGCTGGAGACCAGAGATAAAGAGGAGAGCTGAGGACAGCAAGGGTCCCAGAGTTGCTGCCTTGGAAAACAGCCCAGAAGGGTGGAGCTGGCTCAGGGTCAAGGCCAGCTCCAGCCTCTGGCCTCCTCTCCAGCTCCAGGGGCCTTGGCTCTTTCAGAATAAAAGTCCTAGGGGGGCCAACTATCAGAGTGAAGAGGGCTCAATGTGAGGGTGGGAAAAGAGCCTGGGGGAAGGGTTGAGGAAGTTGGAAAGTCCCTGGCCCTCATCACATGAAGACTCTTGCCCCATCTTCCTGCAACGGCTGGGCCCTCCATGCACACAAGACAGTCACTAGGGCTCTGGCCAAGAACTAGGGGCTTGCGATACTGATCCTACCACACGCTCTGGAATGAATTTGGAATAGGAAAAAAAAAAGGAACTCAGGGTTGAATGGAAAATCTTATTCCCCGCCCAATCTCTGCAGATGTCCACAGTAGAGTGGAAAGCCCCTTCTTTGCAAAGCCACCCAGCAGAAGCTCTGAGGGCTGCTGGAATCCACCTTGTCCCATTCCAAGGCACAGGAGGATGCTCCGTGTGTACTCGCCCATTGCCCACATCTCCAGATCAACACAGTGTCCTTGCTCTTGAGTTCACAGTGCATGTCCAAGCCTCTTCCCACAGGACGGTCCTCCATGCCCTTCAGTGACCATGCTGGTCAGTGGAGTCTCGGCAGAGGCCTTGACTCAGGAACTTGTAGGCCCCCATGGTGGGTTTTTCTAAATATTTCTATATATTTTTATTTTTCCCCCAAAGGTTGACACTTCTTACCATGGTGGTTTTAAGACCCAAGCTAAAGTGGGCTCAATCCCTCAAAACTCCCCGTGATGTGGGCGTCCAGAACATGGCCACTGCAGGTCCCCATCCTCCACTCGACCACACTTCTCCAGGGGCCAGACCACACCCAAAGGCCTGGAGATCCCCTAAGGGAGCACAAGCATCAGGGGAGGACTATGCAGCTTCAGAGGCATCTCCAAGAGGGTGGGAGCTCGACCTGCAGAGGGGAGGGGACCGCTGTGGGAAGCTGGAGCTGCTGTTTCCCCTGCGGACACTAGAAGCCAGGGATTCTCCAAATTCAATCCTCCCTCCTCCACCACCTTCTCTGATATTCCATTCCCACCACACACACACACATACACACACACACACATATAAACACACACCCAATCCATGTCCTGGTCCTCACAAGACCGTTACCCCTCATTCAAATCAGGTTCCATCTGTCCTCAGAGGGAAGAGATAATCACCAGAGGGACCAAGATGTGAGTGGAGAAAGGGCAGGGGAGGGGACGAGGGCCACAGACAGGTGGGTCCCACACCAGACCCTCCCAGGGACACACAAAGTTGTGGAGTTGACTTGGTTGGCCAGAGTCTTAAACTCCAGGGATATGATCAGGAATCCAAAATGTTTATTTCCATATGGATGGAATAACTGTGCTCTCTAAGTCAGCCCAATGCAGGCCCCTGCCCCACTCCCACTCCACCAGGCCCAGATTCCAGCTGGAACTCCAGATGGTCCCTGAGAGTCTGCAAAGACCAAAGGTCAGTTCAGAGCCCTGTCCCCAAAATAAACTGAGCAGAAGTGGATGGGGAGGACGGGTACAGGTGTGTGACCTGTGAAGCAGAGGACCATGTGCTGCCCAAGGACTTGGGCTCCATCCCACTGGGGGGTCCCAAGAGGAGGCAGAGCAACAAGGTCTAGCCGTGTACCCCTCCCCGCTGCCCACCTCTCCCCTCGGCCACCACCTCCCACATGACCCTGACGCCTACGTGCCCAGGCCTGTATGTTGAAAAGGAGCTCAGGTAGAAGCAGGAAGTGCCTCAGCTCTAAAGCACAAAGGCCATCCCGGGTCCAATCCTGTAACATGGTTGGACCACTTATTGGCAGCAGAGAACTCCTAGAGGCCACCACAGATCTCAAGATCCCAAGAGACAGCAGAGGCATGGCCATTTTGGTACCTTTCCCCCACCCTAATGTCACTCCCTAAGATGCAGGAACCCCATCTGGTCTAGCCTTAAGTACCCCAAGTAAGAGGCCTGGTATCCCCAGCGTGCGGACAATGGAGATGAGGGTGGGAGCTGCCCCTTCCCTCCCCACCCCTCCAGCGGCTCCCTGCTCTTCCACAGGATGCACTTCCTCCCCTAGAGCCTGCTGCTCCCACCTGGCCTGGGACCACTTTTTCTTTTCCTTTTTCTTTTTTCTTTTTCTTTTTTTTTTTTCTTTTTTGAGACAGAATCTTGCTCTGCCGCCCAGGCTGGAGTGCAGTGGTGCAATCTCGGCTCACTGCAGCCTCCGCCTCCCAGGTTCAAGTGATTCTCGTGCCTCAGCCTCCTGAGTAGCCGGGACTACAGGCACGTGCCACCAGGCCCACGTAATTTTTTTGTATTTTTAGTAAAGACTGGGTTTCACCATGTTCGCCAGGCTGATCTCGAACTCCTGACCTCAAGCAATCTGCCCGCCTCAGCCTCCCAAAGTGCTGGGATTACAGGTGTGAGCCACCGCATCAGCCGTGAGGCCACTTTCATAACCCCCAACCAGCTCTCTGGGAAGTCTCCCCGGCTCCCTCTCCCTGGTGTAACGCCCTCAGTCATAAGAGTACCCATGCTGTCAGGGTCCCTGGGGACTCACCCTGCACATCCTGGGGCTGTGTCCATGATTATGGGCAGATGAGAATCGGGGAGACCTTGTAGGTACAGCAGGAGGTGAAGGGCAAGAGGTGAGGAGATCTGGTGGGCAAATCCAGGCGCCCTGTGAAGGACTGTGATATAACTGACCTGAGTTTGCATGGAGGACAGAAAGAAAGAAACAAGTGGTAGCCAAGGCCTCTGAGGCCAGGGTGCAAGGAGTACCCAGAGAACCCTGCCTGCCCAGGGGCCAGAATCGGCACTCTCCAGGCCTGCCCCCTCTCCCCAGACCTCAGCCAACAGGATGGCATTGCTCTGTGGGAACCTGTGCTCCATGCTGAATATGCACCCCTACTAGAGGCCACTTAGGTACTGGGGGTATAAAACGTAGCTGACCTTCCACACTCACCTTTCCAGCAAAAACAAGAAGGACCTCCATCTTTCTCAAGGGCTTCTTGACCCACCATCTAGCTGGGGGTGAGCCTCCTGCCTCCCCCTACCCCACCCTTTCCCAAGCTGCCTTCCCTCTGCCCTCACTTTACTCTGGCCACCAGGGAGAGGAGGCAGCTCTCAGAGCCTCTGTTCTTGTTCCCTGTGGGCAGTGCCCAAGCAGAAGGTCACCAGCATAGCCAGGCCATTGGGTTCATGGACAAATCACTTGCCTCAGAGGCTCTAGAGGAACCTAAAATGCCACCCAAAATTGGGAAGCAGTGCTGCATAGTGGCCAGGCATGAAATGCCCCCTATTATTAGCTGCAGGAGTATATACAAATCGCCAGCCTTCAGCAGATGAGCCACATTGGCCAGCCCACAAGGCAACACCAAGAGTATTTCCTTCCTGCTGGGAATTTTGTGAAGATTGCATGCACACTCAGCAGAGGACCTGGAGTGGAGTGCGCCCTGACAGATGCTGGCTATCATTACTTGCACTATTCCCTGCCTCTTCACCTGATGATTGAAATTCTCTTAACTAGAAGCAAAGCCTTGTGTTCTTCAGTTAACGACAAGGCATCAAGTGCCACTACCCTTGAGGTTACACAGTGACATATTTACACCAAAGTGTAAGTGACACATACCAGAGAATGGGGGCTAGTGTAGCCATCACCTTGCTGTCCAGGCAGGTAAACCATCTGGGGGTGACAAGGATGAAGGGGAGTTGCCTCCCCAAGGGATCCATATCCAGAGTCTCTCATTGCACCCCACTCCCCATCCCCAGAGAAGGGTGCCTGGGCTCCCCGGGACAGCATTGCCCTCCAGACCCCCTGCTGCCACAGCCACTCTAGCCTTCCCACCCATGGAGAGAAGGCTTCAATGCAGGAGAAAAGGGATGACGCAGGGACAGCTGCCCAGCCCAGTGCTACTGCAGTGATGGCTGCACAGTCATCAGCTCCATCCACCCCGACCCCCCAGCCCTTGGGACCCCCCCATCCCCCACAGTACGTACTGAAGCTATCTCATTCAAGGTGCCGGGCACCAGCAGCAGAGGCCACATCCCAGACCTGGACTCCCCCAGTCACCAGCTGCAGGTACTGCCACTCTCCCTTAACCCTCCCAGCTACTCCCCTCCTCCCTATGACAGCTGAATACAGGAACCAGCGCCCTCCCCCTGCCCTGGAGCTTCCTCATGCTTCCCTCTTCTTGAGAGGCCTCCACCCTCCTGGCCCTGGTCTCCTGCAGGATCTCTCACCATCTTTCTTCTTCCTCCTCCTCCTCCTCCTCTTCTTCTTCTTCTAAAACGATTTTTAAAAACACTTCATGAATTTGCATATCATCCTTGCACAGGGGCCATGCTCATCTTTTCTGTATCCTTCCAATTTGAGTATATGTGCTGCTGAGGCGAGCATATCCCATCGCCTTTCTACACCAGCAGAGCTCCAGCTTCCCTCCATTCATGCCTCAGTATGTGCCCACACCCCTGCCCTACAGATGAGTCATAGATAGAGGGTCTACCTCAATGTGAATGGAACAGTTTTTCCTCCACGCAGGTGTGCATATCCCACACCATTCTGTCTTGCATGCACTTCTTCAGTGTACGGTGCGTGTGCCTATTGTCGTGTGGCCTCTCCATCCTCTGTTCTATACAACTGCTGAGAGCCAGCATCTTCCTTTCCCTCTCTGTACACAGAACAACAGCGGTGGCATCTTCCTTGACCCAGGCAAGTGGCACAATGCAGAGCTAAAGGCACCGCTCGAGGAGTCGTGTAACCTTAGGCGAATTCTTTCACTTCTGTGTGCCTGTGCTCCCTCCCAGGCCTGGTCCCGATCCACCTTCTGTCTTGTCTTTCCCACCTGCTCCTCCTCTTGGATTCCTCTCCCTTCCCGGCTGTTTTCGGAAGAGGCTCGCTCATATCCTTGACCCAGCTGTAAGGAAACTATTGTCACCCTTAATGCAACTAAAGCTTATCCTGCTGGGTCCTCATTGGAGCAAGAACCCACAGGGGAAGGGGCAGCCAGGTGGCAAAGCCCCCACCCCAGCCTGTCTCCCCACCACTCCTTCTTTTCTGAGAAGCACGGGTGGGACAAGGTGGGCCTCTTGAATGAGGGTTTATTAAAGTCTTGGAGGAAACAAAAGGGAAACAGAACAGAGAGTTATATTCACCCTGATTATCTGAGGCAGAAATGCAGCCTCAGCCATGAACATATTGAAGGAAGGGATAGTCCAGTATGTAACAGACGCACCCTGCTATTGGCAAGCAAAGCACAGATGGAGTGAATTTAAAGAGTCCTTTACTAAAGGACTTTGTTTCAGGACGAAAGTCCACACAGAGCCCACAGGGTGTGGGAGATCTGAGATCTGGAACTGGGATCTCTGGGCTCTGAACTTGTTCTGTTGGGCAATCTGCTGATGGAGACCTTGTCTTCGAGTGTCAGGATACACACTGTGGTCAGCTTCCCCTAGGTTGCAAAGGGCATTCTATCTGGGACTTGTCTTCCCTGCTCATCTGCTCTCCTTTTCAACAGCTTGTTGGTTCTTTTGAAACCTATGCTGTCTTCCCAAAGCCCTACCTCCTATTGTGTTGGCCTCCTGTAAGCCATGCTTTCATCTGTCCAGTCCTGCTCTTGGTGGGATGAACGAGAGGCCGCTACAGATCTCAAGGTGGAGGAGGAGAGGGTCAGAGCCCCCAAAGATACTCTGGATTTGGGTAAATGCACCTGAAATACAACCATATCCAGCAAAAATAACATCCTGCTAGCTGATCATCTGCACTTATTGTACTAAAATAATACATCTACTTCTATGAGAACCAGCGTCCGAGACAGCCACCAACAATACCTGCTTCCCAGTATTCCTGTCCTTGTGATGTCTCCTTCCACATCGGGTTGTCTGTGTGACCAATGGAATAAGGCAGAAATGATGCTACGTCACTTCCAAGGCTGGCTTATAAAAGACACCGTCACCTCTGCCTTGTTCTTTCCACCTTGGGTCACTCTGGGGAAAGCCAGCTGCTATGCCGCGAGGACACTCAAGCGTCCTATGAGGAGGGCCATGTGGCAGGGAACTGAGGCCGCCTGCCGACATCCATGTGAGTGACCATCTGGAAGCAGACCTCCAGCCCCAGTCCCGCCTCTGGAGGACTGCAGCCTGCACCTGGACCAAAGCCTTGTGAGAGACCCTGATCCTAAACTACCCATCTCAGCCGCTTCTGGATTCCTGACCCACAGAAACTGTGTGAAATAGTACATACTTGCTGTTTTAAACAAAATGTGGGAGTGACTTTTTACAAGCAGACAGATAACTGCAACATAGTCTCAACCTTGAATTTCATTGCAAATGACGCCATCCTGACCATAACCTCAATATTCGCTAAGTGGGCAGAAGAATGGGGTTGGGGGGTGGGGGCAGTAGATGACTTCAGGCAGTAAAAATGTGTCCAGTCACAAAAAGGCATGACTCCATCCTCAGTGCTCACAGCCCTCCCATCCTAGCTCTAAGCTAGACCCTTCCACGAGTCTAGAGAGTGAAGTTCAGAGGCAGGCAGCTGCCCCCTTTCCCTTCCTCTTTGAGGCCCACCCACCTGAGTCCTGTCTGAGGACTGCCTCTCCCCTAGGTAATTGTTAAAAGGAATGTCCAGCATCTTCAGATGGTACCCTGCTCCTTTCAAAGTTGTGTGACCTTACTCTGTGGCTTCAAAAGGACAAAGACATCAGAATACAACTCAATGCACCTCACGCCATTAGACAGCATGAGTGACCAGCCACAGGGAGGATATATCAGACAGCACCAGATCTTAGCTGGTAGGAAGCTGATTGACAAGTTCTGTGGAGGACAGAGCAGCAGAGCCCTGAAGTCCACAGTGATAAGGGGAAGATGGTGTTCTAGACACACCAGCAGGGAAGAGCCAAACCTGGATGGTCAGTTTGACCTCCCAGGGTAAGGAGCCTCTGGGTCTTCTCTACCTCTCCCAGGACCACCACAGTGAAACTAGAGCCAGAGGGTTCTTTGCTGAAAAGAGGGTGAGTGAGATGGAGAGATGCAGATGAGAGGAGGCTTTGTGCAGAAGCCATCAGGTTTTGCCATATCTAAAGCCTGGAAAAAGGAGGATACCAGCTGATAGGATTTGGCTCTATGTCCCCAACCAAATCTCATGTGGCATTGTAATCCCCACGTGTTGGAGGAGGGGCCTGGTGAGAGGTGATTGGATCATGGGGGCAGTTTTAATGGTTTAGTGCCATCCCCCTAGTGCTGTCTCCCGATGGAATTCTCATGCGATCTGGTTGTTTAAAAGTGTGTAGACTTCTCCCTTCTTCTCTTTCTCCTGCTGCCATGTGAAGAAGGTCCTTGCTTCCCCTTCGCCTTCTGCCATGATTATAAGCTTCCTGAGGCCTCCCAGTCATGCTTCCTGTTAAGCCCGCAGAACTGTGAGTCAATTAAACTTCTTCTCTTCATGAATTCCCCAGTCTCAGGTAGTTCTGTATAGCAGTGTGAGAATGGACGAATACAGCAGCGAAGGTGGTACAAGGGCTTTCTGTTCCACTGTGCTCTTCCTGAGTCAGAACCTTTGGGCAGTCCCCAGCCTGCCACCTAGGGACTTCTGCTGCCACCCAGGAGAAGCAGAATGCCCACCAGGCCCAGATCTGCTACCACTTCCAGAAGCCCTGTTACTAAATGATAGGCCCCAGGTGAGGACCAGCCAGGCCCTCTCCAGGGCAGGATCCTTCTCCTTCTACTCACAGAGCTGCTCTCTACAACCAGGTACCAACAGTGAGGAGGCGGTCACATGGCAATGATCAGGCTTCTCACTAGAGAATAGTAAATGGGGCAGGGCCGTGTTCAGACCCTCAAACTCTACCCAACCCCATCTCCCAGATGCACCTGTCTACCACCCGCTTCTCTTCCTCCCTGCACACCTTGAAAACTCCAAAACCTGGTGCATACTCCCCACTCTGCCCCATCCCAAGAACTCACCCACAGACGCAGGTGGACACCTAGATGTGCTGAGTCCTAGGGCTGCCACAGCCTGCAGGACAAAATTCCTCCCTCAAGGAACCCATAGCCCTGTGGGAAAGACAGACACACGGGCAGGAGGTTATCATGCATCAAGAGTCCATGAGCACAGGGAAAGTCATTTTCTCTGAGTCAAAGAGGGCTTCCCAGAGGAGAGGACATGGGGAGAGAGGTGAGTAAAAATGGCCGGCATCCAGGGCATGAGTACTACATGCCGAACGCTGACTCTTCTCAGGAACCCAAGCACAGGTTATTGTCCCCATTCTACAGATAAGAAAACAAAGGAACAGAGAATTTTAAGTAATTTGCCAAAGGTTATACATGAAATAAAAGACAGAGATGGGATTTGAACCCAAACAGATTGGAGCCTGACCACCCAACCCTCAGTTTCTCCACCTCGCCCCTATTGACATTCAGGACCAGGTAACATTTTGTTGTGGGACCTGCTGCCTTGTGCACTAGGATGCTTACCAGCATCACTGGCCTGTATCCACTAAATGCCAGTAATGGAAAAAAAGAAATCTCTAGATATCATCAAATATCCCCTGGGGAGCAAAACTGCTCCTTGTTGAGTACCACTGATCTAACCATTTTGCTATTCTATTCTGCTTCCTAAGCAAGTAATGATATTTATTGTTTGCCAGATGACAGGCACTGCCCTAAGCAATTCTGGTTATTAACTCATTCAACCCTCACACCAACCTTCTGGTGTGGGTACCGTTGTCCTCATCCTTGTTCTTCAGATGAGGATGTTAAGAGGCACAGAGAAATTATGTAAGCTGGCCTTGGTCACCAAACTTTTAAATGGTAGAGCCTGGGTTTAAACCTGGTGAGTGTGGCACACAAGCCCCCTCCTTTAAGCAGCATGTTATGCTGATGACTGAAGAACACGGCATTGGTCGGGGAGTCACACATGCAAACGCAAGGCGTGTTTGTGAAGCCATAGCATCATGACCGCGCCTGGAACACACATGCGAGGCGGCAGCGGTGGAGAGCGAAGCCAGAAAGTCATGCAGAGCCTGATTATGAAGGAAGAACCTGACGAGACAAACAAGTGGCTGGGGCTTCATCTCATGGATCAGGAGGCACAGTCATTGAAAAGTTTTAACCTGGGAAGGGGCACGATTGAGATTTTAGATACTGGCAGAGTAGGGAGGATGGGCTTAAGGGCTAAACCTAGTGGCTGACACTCCGTTGGGGTTGAGCTAGCCACTGCCTAGGTGTCCATAAGGCATGGAAGTCAAGGCACTGACATGAAAGCCTGAGATAACTTGGGGGTGGAGGAGTGTGACCCATCAGGGTCACCCCTCTGCCCTGGGCTGTCCACATCTCCACTGGCCATGCCAGACAGAAGCAAAGGGTCCCAGTCTGGCTGACTCAGCCGCCTCATCACCCCTGCTGCTCTTCACCTCGCTCCTGTATCTCCCTCCTCACCTGGCACTGGGCACAAAAGCCCCCACGTGTCCCAGCCCAGGGCAAGGTATCTAGAGATAAGACAGGGAAGCTGTGGACAGGAATGGCTCGTGCTGCCCCAGACTCCTCTGCCTGGGCTCTCCTGTGGCTGTTTGGATTCCAGGAGAGGGCAAGCTCCTCTCTAAATGCTGGGGGCTCATGAAGGCTGCGGAGAAACTCCCTGGCCAGGAAGCCCCAAGGCGCTTTCTGTTGTCCTGCCCTTCCCCTTTCAGGACAGAAGGGGGCAGCACCAACACGATTTTCAAAAATAAAACCAAAAATAAAGTCACTGGAGCACCCCAACCTTGTTTGCCCAGTTAAGATTGGAAAGACCCATGCCTGGCCTAAGTTTATATGCAAGGACAAAAACTTCTTCATTAATCATGTGGATTAAAGATGCCGATTAAAGGATCCATCCCCTCATTCTCTAATCCTGTCTGGCTCAGAAAGGACCATCTGGTCACAATTATAATTTCAGATACATTTATTTTGTAACTATCAAAGTTATTAAATAATATTACAGAAGTTTTACTAAACAGAGCAACATGGTTTAAATCATCCACAACCCCATACCCTAATAGGAAGCAGTTATTTTAGATTTTTCTCACGGGTGCTTTCTATATTTGTAAACATGGTATCCTTACAATTTGGTAGCTTGCTACCTTTACTTAGCATGCCAAGAATCCCAGCTCCCTTACCTGCACTTGGGGGCCTTAACATAGAGCTGAGGTGGCCTATGCTCTTTAGGGACGCTTGGGTAAGGGAAAGGGAACTGAAGTAAATGATTGAAGTGTTAGCAATAAGGTGACCAACTGTCCTGGCGTGTCGGGGAACTTAACTGGTTTTAGTGTTGAAAACCTCATGTCCTAGGAAACCCTCATTCCTAGACAGACCAGGATGATTTCTAATAGGTTACCCTATTAGAAAAAAGTCCCCCCAAATTCAGACATCCATTTTCATTCCTACGTCGGCCTTTCAGCTATACTTCTTTGCTTTTTTCTACTAGTAGTCACCCTAGGGCAACTGTTCTCAAACTTTATACCCTTAAAAAATTATTGAGAACTCCAGAGAGCTTTGGCTTATGTAGGGTATATCTATTAATAGTCACTGTACTAGAAATCAAAATTGAGAACATTTTAAATCACAAAGATACACAAGCACGCATCCCGCTCGCTGCCACGGATGAATCATTGCACATCATGTAGCCTCTGTAAATCCACCATGTACCATGAGAGAATGAGAGGGAAAAAAGCAACGAACATCTGAGTATTTTTATGAAAGTCATTTTGTTACCTCACAGACCCCGTGAAAGGATCTTAGGGCCTGTGGGTCTTCCCACACCACAGGGTGGAGACCCGCTGCTCTGGGAATTAGTCTGCATCCTAAACTCCAGTTTTCTCAGTTCCTATTGTACCACTTCATGTGAAATGAAGGAAACTTGTAACCATGAGTCCACCCCCTTGTCCTCTATACCAGCAGTCCCCACCCTTTTTGGCACAAGGGACTGGCTTCATGGAAAACGGTTTTTCCACAAACGAGGGATGGGGCCAGAGGGAGATGGTTTCAGGATAGTTCAAGCACATTACATTCATTGCATGTTTTCTTTCTATTATTATTGTTATTGTAATATATAATGAAATATTAATAATTATACAACTCACCGTAATGTAGAATCAGTGGGAGCCCTGAGCTTGTTTTCTTGCAACTAGACGGTCCCATCTAGGGGTGATAGGAGACAGTGACAGGTCACCAGGCATTAGATTCTCATAAGGAGCACACAGCCTAGATCCCTCCATGCATAGTTCACAATAGGGTTCGTGCCCCTATGAGAATCTAATGCTGCTGCTGCTGCTGCTGACAGAAGACGAAGTTCAGATGGTAATGTGAGTGATGGGAAGCAGCTACAAATACAAATGAAGCTTTGCTTGCTCACCACCACTCACCTCCAATACTGGTTGGGGACCCCTGCTTTATACTACAGTCTTCATATATATTACAGCTACATATGTTATAAACCTCACAATACAATGTTATAATTTTTGCCTGGAACAGTTTTACATATTTTAAAGACATTAAAAAGAAAATCGTATTTTATATTTACCTTCAAATTTACCGTTCTTCTTATTCCTGTCTGCAGCTCTGCTCTTCCAATTTGAGACAGCGTCTCACTCTGTCACCCAAGCTGGAGTGCAGTGGCACCGTCATGGCTCACTGCAGCCTCCATCTTCCGAGCTCAAGCAATCCTCCCACCTTGGCCTCCCAAAATGCTGGGATTATAGGCGTGAGCTATCGTGCCCGTCCTAAAGAACTTTCTTTAGCGCTTCTCATAGTGGAGGTCTGCTGGCGACAAGAATCTCTGTTTTCTTTTATCTGAAAATAGCTTTATTTCATCTTCATTCTGGAAGAATACTTTCACTGGAAAAACAATTCTGAGTTGACTTTTTTTTTCCTTCAGCATTTTAGAGATATTCCACTGTCTTCTGGTCTATATTGGTTTTGATGAGAAAAGAGTGACATTGAAAATATTGTTCTGTCTATTCTTTAGGATGGGATTAAAAAAAAGAAAAGATTTTCTCTTTGTCTTTGGCTTTTAGCAGTTTGACCATGATGTGCCAAGGCATGCCCTTTTTTTCATTGACCACTCTGCCCGTTAGAGATGAGGTCCCAGTGTAGGGGAGGTGGTGCTGAAAACACAGCGGGGCACAGCTCAGCCCTAGCCCACAGGGGCCTGCAGTGACCAGCTATGCACAGAGCCATCAGCTCCTTCTCCAGTCTCACATCACCAGCCATTCCTCCCCTTGCCCTTGACCCTAACTCATGCTGCAGCCACACACACCACCTAGGTGAGACCAAGGTGGGCCCTCATATTCAGAGTGCTGGATTACCCCAAACAGGGACCACATCCAGACCCTGGACTGCCCAGTCACCTGGGGCTGCCGGTGCATCACTGCCTCCCCACCCTCTTGGCTCCCTGTGCTCTTTCTCACCCAGCCTCACTCCAGCACTTTAACCCCTATCCATTTAGGGTGACCACCAGTCCTGGCTTGCCCAGAAATTCTCTCATTTTAAAACTGAAAGCCTCATGTCCTGGGAAACCCGTCGGTCCCATGCAAATCAGAACAGTCGGTCACCCTACCTGTCCTGGAGTTTCCTTCCAAGGCCTTACTCCTCCCTCCTCCAGCTCATCTCCAGGAAAGTCTTCTCAGATGGGCTAGCCTGGGTTTTCCAGTTCCTGCCCCACTTAGCAAACAAGGAAATAATGCTCTGAAGGGAAACGAGGGGTGGACTCCCCAATCCTGATCTGAGTCTTGGCTGGTTTCTTCTTAACACATGGGTCTTGGGATTGGTACCATTGTTCACTCTTTGGCTGCATCTCTGGCTCCCAAGGTGCTCCAGGTGACCCTAAGAGTTCTATGAGAGAGCAGGTTTCAGTGGTCTCAGGGGAGGAAAGAAGTCCTAGTCAGAGAGGCCCACTCCTCGAAGATGGGTATGGGAGATCATCCCCAGTTGTGTTTGGGGTTGGGGTGTGGCAGACAGGTAGCCTTGATCTCAAGACTGTACCTGAGACATTGCATCTGTCCTGGCCATCACTCTCTTATCATCTCCTTGTAGCCATAGACTGTGGCTCTCCTAAATCTCTCTAGCCTAGAAAAACCAAAGATGTAGAGCACACCCTGTTTGGGTCTGTAACTTGCCTCCATATTACTATATGCAAAATGGGGGAAGCAATAGATTCTTCTCTGAGAGATGTGTGTGCGCGCGCACATGCATTTGTGTGTGCATGCAACGTAAGGCCTTCCACACACCTGCCTTCTCTGAGGACAGGACCACCCATCTCCATAAGAGCCTTCTGGCCTCCTACCAAGCTGTGGGTGAGTGTCCTTCCTCGGGGAGCGGTGAGAGCAGGCAGGGGCTCTAGTATCTGCCTAAAGAAGCTTGAGTGACGGCTTGAGTGATGACTGGGACTAGGGACTGAGGGACACCTGGGCTCAACCCCAGCCCTGACCATGCTGGACAAGCAGCCTCCAGAGGTTGTGAATAGGATTCAAAAGACCACCTAAGCGCATGTCCCCCACCCCTGCTTGGTGAGGAGGGAAAGGAAGAGAAAGCTCAAGTTCAAGGATCACAAACTTCAATTCTACAAGAGGGAGGCTCCCAGGGTATGTCGTGAACGGAAAGGTCGGGGAGGAAGAGACATGGCTGATTGAAGGCAGCAGCCATAACTCACAAGGAGCCATCCTACACACATGGCAAAAATTAATGTCAAATAGTACAAAAGGGTCGAGTCAGTGCCCTGCCACCCTGACTTCTGAGGGCCAGCGAGGTTTTTGGACGTTTTTCCCCTAAGCTGCGGTGGGCCCGCTGTTCCTGAGTCAGACGGCAGGTGGCGCTCAGCCCGGAGAATTGGAGAAGGGGACTGTGGAGTTGCTTAACATTTCCAGGAACTTCCTCCTCCCCCACCGGCCTTCACCTTTTGTTCCCTATCCTGGGCCAGTTCTCTCGCAGGTCCCAGATGTCCAGTTCCAGATGCCTGGACCCAGAGTGTGGGGGAAATATCTCTGGAGAAGCCCTCACTCCAAAGGCTGTCCAGGCGCAATGTGAGTGTGGCCCCGGCAGAGGAGGAGGGAAGAGGACGGGAGGGGAAGAGAAAGGGTGTGTGGCCGCAAACCCTCCCTCCCCCCACCCTACCCCCCCCACACACACACATCCCCCACATACACACACACACCACACACACACACACACACACACACACCTCCCCTACATACACACACCAGCACCAGCAGCAGCAGCAGCAGCAGCACAGCAGATATTCCATGGGGAGACTGAAATTTGCCTGTGGCCTCTAGCACCTTCCCAGAGGGTGGTCGGGGGATATTTACGGCAGACCCTCACTCGCCCCACCATTGCTCCCTCGGATCCCAGGGTGGGATGGGATCTGCTGAAGCAGAAAGCACCCCCCTCCTTTGGATGAGACTCTCCTGGGAGATGAGCAAAGGTGATGTCTTCGGAGGATGGAAAACCCACAATCCTAGAGCTCAGGCTGCGCGGGAGGCTGTAGGGATTGGGGTGAGGAAGGGGAGCAAGGGAGGAGACGGGAAGTGCCCGGGCCTCAAGGGTGAGGCCACAGCTTCTAGCCCTGCCTCGCGAGGCCTCTGAGTCCTAGCGCGGCTCCCCCGCTCCTCCCACACCCACAGGCTTCCGGCCATAGCTGCGCGGCCCCACCTTGCCCTCCCCCCAACTCACAGGTGGTGGCTGCTCCTCTGGGGAGTCCTCCAGGCTTGCCCAACCCGGGGCTCCGTCCTCTTGGCCCAAGAGCTACCCCAGCAGCTGACATCCCCCGGGTACCCAGAGCCGTATGGCAAAGGCCAAGAGAGCAGCACGGACATCAAGGCTCCAGAGGGCTTTGCTGTGAGGCTCGTCTTCCAGGACTTCGACCTGGAGCCGTCCCAGGACTGTGCAGGGGACTCTGTCACAGTGAGCTGGGGATGGGGGGGTCCCGCCAGGACTGCGGCCAGGGAGATTCCCGGGGTTGTGGGAAGTGGCGGTGCCCTGAATCCCCCATCTGGAGGAGGGATGAATTTTCCATGTAGGGGCAGTCGGGCTTGGCTTACCGGGGAGCAGTGGTGGACCCCAGGACACAGCCTCCCACCAGCGCCTCCGGGGCTGCCATCTGGGCCCCACAGAGCAAAGAGGGCAGCAAGCAGGCCCTGCGTTTGGAAGACTTATGAATGGACACACAAATCTTGCAAATCTATGGAGCCAGGGGCAGGGACGCACATACTGGTTGTTAAAAATATGTCATCATGTATTTGTTGAGTGCCTGCTCTATCAGGTGAGGAAGCTGGACACAAATAATAACAAAAGATCAAGTCACCGTTCACACTTACCTTGGAAGAGCTATTACAAAACTTCTAACGCCAAAGCCTTATTCAGAATAAGGACATTTTAAAAACAGTACTTGATGGAGTGATGCAAGCTTGCAGTCCCAGCAGTATAGTCAGGAGACTGAGGCTGGAGGATCAGAGGGCTGGAGCCCAGGGTTCAAGGCCAGCCTAAGCAACATGGCAAGACCCCATCTCAAAAATAAGTAAATAATAAATAAAAATAAAAAGAGCACATTATCTTTTGATTTAAATTTTATTTATATCAAAATGACATAAATTTTTGAACTTTTTTAATTTTAAATTTTTTAATTATTATTGGATACATAATAGTTGTAAGACTTTTTGTTTTTTAATTAAAGTTTTCTAAGGCTGGGCGCAGTAGCCCATGTCTGTAGTCCCAGCACTTTGGGAGGCTGAGGCGAAAGAAGCACTTGAGCCCAGGAATTTGAGACCAGCCTGGGCAACATAGCAAGACCCCATCTCTACAAAAAAATTTAAAAATTAGCCAAGTGTGGTGGCACGCACCTGTGGTCCCAGCTACAAGGGACGCTGAAGTGAGAGGATCACTTGAGCCTGGAAGGTAGAGGCTGCAGTGAGCTCTGATCATGACACCGTACTCCAGCCTGGGTGACAGAGTGAGACCCTGTCTCCAAAAAAAAAAAAAGTTTTTAAAAAAGGTTTATGAATAACAGCAGTCTCCAAGCTGTTCCTCCCCGCCCCTGAGTGCTGCTCCTCAGGAGCAGTCATTTGCCAATTCATGTAGCTGTTTCATCTGGTCTTTAACATCACATGTATAAATAACATGCTTATTTGTCTTTCATTTTTACGTATTTTCTATTAATGCTCAACTACAGTATAGAAGATAAGGACTAGCTTTATCTCTCTTCAGTCTTCACCACCCACATTTCCCCTCCTCATTCTGCCAGTTTACCTATATTATCATTTTTAGTTAAATCTTTATTCATTATTTACATTATTATGACTGTAAAATATTCACATCTGAGCACATAGCATAAAATAATTATATTTCTTTTCTTCTCCAACTTTTGGGTTTCCTAGGAGTCAATAGTTACATGGAGTTTTTTTGTTTTGTTTTGTTTTGTTTTTTGGTGGGGGGTGTTTGTTTTTGTTTTGCTTTTTAGTTTGCTTAGTTGTCTCTGTAACTAATCTCACCAGACTCTTAACCAGGAGTGTAAATCTTCTTCTGAAATACTCAAGCATGAATTTCAGTCTATCGGTCCTCCTTTTAATTGGTGACATCCCTCCTGAAGATCTCTCGATTTATTTTCACAGCCTGAGTTCTTTGCTCTCTAAGCCGTCACACATTCTGGGAGTTCTCTTCTCCCTCTTTCTGGGGATTTCCTTTACCTGTGCTGAACCTGAATCCCATACCTTTCTCTTTTTTGGTTTACTCTCCCATTTTGGAGGAGCACCTTCACCAGTGGCTTCCTTAGAAAGGATATTTTAGAATGAATTTTAGAAGATCTTATATATGTCTAAATGTCTCAGTTCTACCCTCACAGTGGATGGATAGTTGATCTGGGTATAGCATTCTAGATTGGAAACATTTTTCTTCCAGAATTTTGATGATATTGTCTTCTAGGTCTAGACCTTGTTAAGAAGTTTGATGCTCTTATCATTCCTAATCCTTTGTTTTCTCTCTCTAGAACTTTTGGAATATTTTCCTTATTACCAGTATTCTGGACTTTCATTATGATGTCTCTTGATACACGTGGTTTTTTACTCATTGTGCAGATTTCTTTTAATCTAGAGCCTCTTTTAATCTAGTCCTTCAATTCTAGGAATGTTCTTGTGCTATTTTTTAAATAATTTCCAGATATCTCATTTCCTTAGTTTCTCTTTCTCCTATAATTCAGCTGTTGTATGTTCTAGATTGATTCTCTAGCTTTGTTATCTGTTTTGTTCTATTTACCATCTCTTTTGTTCTACCTTCTGGGAAATTTTCTCATCTTTAAATCCCAACCTTTTAGTTAATGGTTTCTTTCCACTGACATATTATTTCATTTCTAAGGATTCATTCTAATTTTCTAAATGTGCCTTTTTATAGAGTATTGTTCTTGTTTCATTGATGCAGTATCAACTCCTTTCCCTCCTTTGGGATTATTTTTAGATGTTTCTTCTGTTCTCTACAGTGGGTCTATTTCATCCAAGTTCTTTTTTACCGTTTGTCTGTTTTGGTCTCTGCTTTTTGTGTTAGAGACTTTCCTACGATATCTGATAATACTTGGCTGTCCATTCATATTTAAGGCCGGGCGCGGTGGCTCACATCTGTAATCCCAGCACTTTGGGAGGCCGAGGCAGGCAGATCACCTGAGGCCAGGAGTTTGAGACCAGCCTGGCCAACATGGTGAAACCCCGTCTCTACTAAAAATACAAAAATTAGGCAGGCATGGTGTTGTACGCCTGTAATCCCAGCTACTTGGGAGGCTGAGGCATAAGAATCGCTTGAACCTGGGAGGTGGAGGTTGTAGTAAGCCGAGATCAGGCCACTGCACTACAGCCTGTTGGGTGCAGAGTGAGTCTCTGTCTCAAGGAAAAAAAAAAAAGAGTGGAGCACTAAAATACTGATTGGAAGTTCTGTGTGGATAGCTAAAATTTGTCAAATGATAGGTTTGAAAATAGGGTTATCAACAAGGTGACCTAGATGTGCCACTGGGGGCCTCCCAACTGTCAGGATGTAAAAGCATTTTATTTGGGGGCAGCCAGTTTCCCCTGAGAGGACTCCTGCAGATTCCAGCTCAGGGACCCCAGCATTCTGGTCAACAAGCTGAGAAAAGGGCCTGGTGGAGGGAGATGCAGCTCACTGTTTGGCAGGTAGACTTTCACTTAATCCTTCTGTTTTTGGTACAGTGAGTCCTCACTTAAAATCATCCATAGGTTCTTGGAAAGTATGACTTTAAGACAAATAACATAGAATGAAACCAGTTTGGCCATAGAGCTAATTGATATAGACAAGAGTGAAGTTTCTACAGCAATTACTGATCACAGAAACATCAGCAAACCTCTAAATAAAGACCCCAAACACTTCTAATATTAAATATTGAAATACATGTGAACTATGCCTACATGTAAGAAAGGTTAATAAAAACGAGTAAGATTATTTACCCAATTATTCCAGTTTGGGGTCACGGGTGGCCACAGCCTGTTGCAGCAGTTCAGGATGCAAGGCAGGAACCAGTGCTGGACAGGACACCATCCTGTTTCAGGACGCACTCACACACTCATACTCACTCACACTGGGACCGTGGAGACATGCCAGGTCGCCTAACAGGCACAGCTTGGGATGTGGGAGGAAACCAGAGGACCTGGAGAAAACCACTGAAGACATGGGAAGAATGTGCAGACTTCACCCAGACAGTGGCCCCGGACACGGGGCAATATTTTTTCTCGTCAACGTCATAATGAAACGACGATGTTATTCATGGACCTGCTGCACTGGCCTTCGCCCCCTCTATCAAGTGTGCCGCGGGGCCTCAAGTCCAGGGTTTCTTGTTAAGCTCATGCCTTCTGCCAGGGTGGGCCAGAGGGAGTTGCCTGGGTGCACAGAGATTCTAGGATTCTGCAGCCTCCCTCACAGGCTTCTGGTCTGCCATCCCCGTGCCAGCCCTTCCCTCATCCCTGTCTTGATTCCCCCAATTTTTAAAACTTCCCCTGGTTCTGTGATGAGAACCTGCTTGCTTTATGTTGGCTCCCATCATTGCAAACTCAAGTTATCACTTGCATCTCCACTCCATCTTCCAAAGTGTGTTGACACCTGTCATCTGCTGTCATCCTCTCTCCCTTTTTTGTCCTTGGTTATGTGTACCATTTTATCCCTTTGCTGTCATACGACTGGGGTTGAGATGGGAGAGGAAATACATGCATGCATTTATTGCTTCAGACTTAACCAGTCAGGATGATACTTTGTTCAATTCAGCCTATGTCTGTTGAGCACCTACCATAAGTCCCGTTCCTCTTAAATCATGGAGATTTTTAATCCTGGCCTTTTTTCTTGTCATTGAGAAACTTCAAGTTCAGAAAAAGGATTCCTCCCAGAATAAGTCACACACACACCCCCCTCAAATGCAGAATTCAGCACACTATAATCTAGTTTATTTTTTTACTTGTCAGCGTCCTCAGCCACTGCTCCTCGGGAGCAGAACTGTGCCTTTGTCATATCTGTGTCCCTAGCACCTAGCACAGTATCTTACACATAGTACACAATCAGTAAATGTGTTAAAGGAATAAGTGAGAGAGTGAATAAAATGCAAGCTTATGTGTGTGCAGGACACACAACATAATGAATTTTGAAGGAGCAGGTATTGAGTATCCATCCTCACCACTGCTCTTAGTGTGGACTCTGGAAGATGCCATAGAACATGCTGGGAGAGGCCACACAGACCATTATATAGGAGAGGAAACTGAGATCTTGGGTGCTTCAGAAACTCCCCATTTCACACATGGAATTAGTAGCAAAGTCTAGAATTTAAGGGTCTTAGGACTCAGTCCTGTGTCCACTCTACTTTCCTAGTTAGAATCCTAAGCAATTGTATTTCGCTAACAATTCAGGGAAAAGGGCAAAAAGAAAGCTGGAGGGTTTTACAACCAAGTAGAGCAGTTGAGCACCATTTCCTACATCAAATTGCTTCTTCCCCAAAAAGCAGGCCTCTTAAATGCCAGGAGTTACATTTGCTGATATTCTAAGCAAAAGACCAGTATTGGGATTTGTCTGAGCCAGGTATTTGGGGCGATTGAGAAATTTTCTTCATCGCAAATTTTACCCAGTTACTCTGATCATAATGACATAGTCTGGATGAAGTCTTGAATGAATTTGGGACTTGTGGAGAATGAGGGAATGGAGAGCTAGCAAAAACCTAGGATATATGGATCAGTATGAAAACCAGAAATAAAATGAGCTAAGCAGTGAGCTGTGTGCCTGGAACAGAGATGAAGCAGGAAGCATGGCCCCTTCCTTGAGTTAAGGAACCCACAGGAAGGGATTTGAGCAGAGGCGAGACAGTCAAAAGGGCATTGAAACAGAGACAACCTGCCCGATGAAGCAACACCATCCAGTGCAGCTGGACTGTGGACACCTGTGTCCTTAGGTTTTCATACATTGTGAGAGCTTCGTTTACAAAGTGCATGGGATAAGAGGAGGGGCACCCCAAAAGAAGGAAAGCAGGAAAAGGCAGGGACCCCAGAGGCTCAGTCTCTGCAGAGGGTATTACTGCCTCACAGATGTTGGCCAAAGAAAGTTACTCAGAGAAGTGGAAGGTGATGGGATGGGCTTTGGGGATGGAGGAGAAGCTGGATGGGAGGGGCTTATGCCCATGTTCATTGAGTCAACGCTGTGGTGCTGTAGGTACCACGCTGAGCACCAGGAACTCAGTGGAGAAAAAGACAGAAGTAGTCCTTGCCTTCTTAGAATGCATAATCCAGTGACTCCTATGGGAACCCTGGTGTTCCCAAGGAACTTCTTAAAAGAAGGAAAATATAGTGGGTTATATGAAATAATTATGGTAGGCTAAAGAAACATTGTAGTATGTGGTTATGTCTGGAAGAAACTCAGGCATCAATAATGGAACCAGAAGCTAGTTGAGGAAGCCTCTGTGAGGTGCCTTCTGAGCCCCAGAGGGGCACGGCCCGTCTAGATGGGGCAGGAGTCACACCGAGGATGTGCCCCTGTGACGCCAGCAGCGCGGATTCACCCCACACCTATCTGCAGCCTCACTCCTCCTCCCGCTTTCAGATCTCAGCCGGCGGGTCGGATCCAAGCCAGTTCTGTGGTCAGCAAGGCTCCCCTCTGGGCAGGCCCCCTGGTCAGAGGGAGTTTGTATCCTCAGGGAGGAGTTTGCGGCTGATCTTCCGCACACAGCCTTCCTCGGAGAACAAGACTGCCCACCTCCACAAGGGCTTCCTGGCCCTCTACCAAACCGTGGGTGAGTGTCCCTCCTGGGGGTGCAGGGAGGGAGCCTCTGTTCCCAGCCATGACCCTGGTATCTTCAAGCCTTAAGTGGAAGCTTGAGTGACAGCTGAGGCTGGGGACTCAGGGACACCTGGGCTGGACCCCAGCCCTGCCCCTGCTGGCAAGCAACCCTATTAAGAGACAGCCGTTGCTCAGCCCCCAGCGGTTGTTTCCATGCAGATTTACAGGCCCAGTGTTTGCAGATCATCTCATTTTTAAAGAGATGCCAAAAATCCAGATTTTTAAGTAAAATTATAAATTTTCAAATGATGACTCAGATTTGTTTTTGAAAGATAAATACTGGCTGGAGGCAGTGGTTCATGCCTGTAATCCCAGCACTTTGGAAGGCCAAGGCTGGAAGATTGCTTGAGGCCAGTAGTTGGAGACCAGCCTGGGCAACATAGTGAGACCCCGTTTCCACAAAAAAAATTAAAAATTAGCCAGGCATGGTGGTGCACACCTGTAGTACCAGCTACTCAGGGACTGAGGGGGAGGATTGCTTGAGCCAGGGAGTTTGAGGCTGCAGTCAGCCACAATCATGCCACCGTACTCCAGCCTGGGAGACACGGAGAGACTAGAAGAGAGAAAGAGAGGAAGAGAGGAAGGAAGGAAGGAGGAAAAGGGAGAGGGAAGGGAAGGGAGGGAAGAAAGCGAGAAAGGAGAAAGAGGGAAAGAAAGAAGGGAGGGAGGGAGAGAGGGAAAGTAAGAAGGGAAGGAAGGAGGGAGGGAGGGAGGGAAGGAAGGAAAGAAGGAAGGAGGGAGGGAGGGAGGGAAGGAAGGAAAGAAGGAAGGAGGGAGGGAAGGAAGGAAGGAAAGGAAGGAGGGAGGGAGGGAAAGAAGGAGGGAGGGAGGGAGGGAAGGAAGGAGGGAGGGAGGGAAGGAAGGAAGGAAGGAAAGGAAGGAAAGGAAGGAAGGGTGCACATGATAAAATATCATTTTTTTAAGTATGCTAAAAAGTAAGTCTTCCTCTGATCTCTGGCTCTTAACTCCTGGCTGCCCTCCCCAGAAACAACTGTGTTCTCCATTTCTTGGATATTCTTCCTAGGAAGAGGATAAATTGTGTGTGTCTATATTGCAAGTGTTCTAAACGTGGCATTTTTCTACTGAATAATATATCTTAAAGATCATCCCATTCCATATGGACAGCACTAACTCATTTATTTTTTATTTTTTATTTTATTTATTGTTTTTTGAGACAGAGTCTCGCTCTATCGCCCAGGCTGGAGTGCAGTGGCACAGTCTCTTCTCATTGCAACCTCTGCCTCCTGGGTTCAAGCGATTCTCCTGCCTCAGCCTCCTGAGTAGCTGGGATTATAGGTATGCCACCACACCCAGCTAATTTTTGCATTTTTAATAATGGTTTCACCTTGTTGGCCAGGCTGGTCTCAAACTCCTGACCTCAGGTGATCTGCCTGCCTCAGGCTCCCAAAGTGCTAGGATTACAGCCGTGAGCCACCGCACCTGGCGAACTCGTTATTTTTAATGACCACATAAAATCTCCTTGATTGATGTGTCATAATGTATTTCATCAGCCCTCCTGATAGATCTTTGCTGCCACACATAGTGCTACTGTGCATATCCTTGCATTTACATCTTTGAGCACATGTGTGAGAATATCTTTAGACTAAATTTTTAGAAATGGAGTAGGTTAAAAAATATTTGCATTTTAAATGTTGATATTGCTAAAATTTTCTCCAAAACGGTTTTGCTAATTTACATACCTACCAAACATATATGGAAGTGCCTGTTCCCCCCTACCCTGCTTGTCACAGTTATCTTCAAACTCTTTGAGTGTTGTCAATCTGATCAGTGAAAACGAACTCAAATGTTTTTAAAAAACTAAAAATAAAAAATAAAACACTGTGCAAGTCAAACCAAGTATAGCCATGGGCCAGAATCAGCCCCTGGGTTGCCAGTTGGCAAGTCTGTGCTAGGTGCTGTTTTCCTATAGCTGTGAACTATAGTCAGCCCATCAGCGAGGCCAGCAGGGGCTCTGAGGCCATCAACGCACCTGGAGACAACCCCGCCAAGGTCCAGAACCACTGCCAGGAGCCCTATTATCAGGCCGCGGCAGCAGGTGAGTCCCCACCTGCCGAGGGGTGGCTTCCATCCACCTCATTCCCACCCAAATGCCTGACACCCTCTGAGCACCTGCTTCGTTAACCAACAGCTTCAACTCTGAGCCTATTTCTTTGCCTCTCCTCATTTATGCCACAGGGGCACTCACCTGCGCAACCCCAGGGACCTGGAAAGACAGACAGGATGGGGAGGAGGTTCTTCAGTGTATGCCTGGTGAGTAGCCACCTGCTAGCACCATTCCCCCAACAAGCCTCAGCTGCAACTGGGAACTACAGGACACAGGGGTTAAAGGAAAGCCTTAGAATAGAAAGGAAGAAGCAGAAGGTGAGGAAGAAGAGGGCAATCAAGAAGGCCCAGAAAAGAACAGGCAGGGAGCTTGTTCCTCATTCTTCAGGGGTCAAGATATATCTGAGGAAAAGCATGAAGGACGTTCATGAGATGGACTAGAAAAGGAGGAAGAGAGACCAACAAGCTGAAGTAACAGAAAACCCTCTTTTTGTGCCATACATTTTAAGGATATACCAACAGGCTCTCTACTCCTAAACTATCTCCCTACCTAGATGCCACACAGTGCCAGACAGTCAACCATTTTAAAAAAAATTATTGAGATAAAATTCATGGCTGGGTGCAGTGGCTCACTTTTTTTTTTTTTTTTGGGGGGGTGGGGGGATGGAGTTTCTCTCTTGTCGCCCAGACTGAAGTGCAACGGCACAATCTTGGTTCACTGCAACCTCCATCTCCTGGGTTCAAGCGATTCTCCTGCCTCAGCCTCCTGAGTAGCTGGGATTACAGGCACCTGCCACTATGCCCAGCTCATTTTTTTATTTTATTTTATTTTATTTTATTTTGTATTTTTAGTAGAGACAGGGTTTCACCACGTTGGTCAGGCTGGTCTTGAACTCCTGACCTCAGGTGATCGACCCCCCTCAGCCTCCCAAAGTGCTGGGATTACAGGCTTGGGCCACTGCGCCCAGCCTTAACCACTTTCAACAGTACAATCCAGTAATGTTTAGTGTGTTCGCAATGTTGTGAAACCATTACCACTAATTCCAGAACATTTCCATTACCTTCCCCAAAACAGCCCAGTACCTCCAACTCTCCCCTGACAACCACTAATCTTCTGTCTCTATGGATTTGCCTTTATGGATTTTATATCAGTGGAATCATATAATGTGTGGCCATTTCTGTCTGGCTTCTTTCAGTTAGCGTAATGTTTTCAAGGTTCATTCCTGTTATAGCATCCATCAGTATTTCATTTTTATGGCTAAATAATACTCCTTTCTATGGATACACCATTTTGTTTATTCATTCAACTGGTGGACATTTGGGTTGTCTCTATTTCTTGCCTATTATGAATGATGCTGCTATGAGCATTTGTGTACAAGTTTTTATATCAACATACGTTTCTAAATCTCCTGGGTATATACCTAGCAGTAGACTTGCTGGATTGTATAATAATTCTGTTTAACTTTTTGAGGAACCACCAAACTGTCTTCAACAGCAGCAGCACCAAGTTACATCTCACCGGCAATACATGAGGGTTCAAGCCCACCATTTTTGAGATCCACACTTTTGAATGAAAGCATTGCCTTCTTTTGTTTTTTGTTTGTTTGTTTTGAGACAGAGTCTCGCTCTGTCGCCCAGGCTGGAGTGCAGTGGCGCGATCTCGGCTCACTGCAAGCTCCGCCTCCCGGGTTCATGCCATTCTCCTGCCTCAGCCTCCCGAGTAGCTGGGACTACAGGCGCCCGCCACCACGGCCGGCTAATTTTTTTTTTTTTTTTTTTGTATTTTTTAGTAGAGACGGGGTTTCACCGGGTTAGCCAGGATGGTCTCGATCTCCTGACCTCGTGATCCGCCCATCTCGGCCTCCCAAAGTGCTGGGATTACAGGCGTGAGCCACCGCGCCCGGCCGAAAGCATTGCCTTCTTAACCCAATCTGATCCACGGAAAACTCTAAGGGTAGCCTGAACGCTCGCAGTGCTTTGAGGATGGGTTGGAGGGCAGGTGGTAGTGGGAGATGTTACAAATGAGGAAGTGACACAAAACTGAGGCAGGAGGCACTGAAACAGACTCTGCCTGTAGTATGGGGGCCCAGGATGGTCCAAACGAATGGCTTTAATGCCTCTGAGGAGGCAGGAAGGAGAGCTCTGCAGAACCAACCCCAAACATGTGCTCATCTGTGCTCCCTACCCTCAGTCCACTGTCCTGAGTCCCATGCAGGATGGGTGCCCCGTACACTTGGCATTGATTACCTGCCCTTGTCTGCCCACATGGTCTACACCGTGGGTCTGCATCAGTATAAGAGTCCTGATCCCGGCCAGGCGCGGTGCCTCACGCCTGTAATCCCAGCACTTTGGGAGGCAGAGGCGGGTGGAACACTGAGGTCAGGAGTTTCAGACCAGCCTGGCCCACATGATGAAACCCCGTCTCTACTAAAAAATACACAAAAATTAGCCGGGCGTAGTGGTCGGTGCCTGTAATCCCAGCTACTCGGGAGGCTGAGGCAGAATTGCTTGAGCGCAGGAGGCGGAGGTTGCAGTGAGCCGAGATCGCGCAAGTACGCTCCAGTCTGGGCAACAAGAGCGAAACTCGATATCAAAAAAAAAAAAAAAAACGTCCTGATCCCAGAGCCTCTTCCCGCGTCCCCTACCACAGCACTTCAGAGAAGCAGGTCTTTAGTCAGTGTGTCTAGATGCAGCTGCTGACTGTCACCCCTACCCCTCCTCTCTCCCAGTCTGCGGACGGCCAGTCACCCCCATTGCCCAGAATCAGACGACCCTCGGTTCTTCCAGAGCTAAGCTGGGCAACTTCCCCTGGCAAGCCTTCACCAGTATCCACGGCCGTGGGGGCGGGGCCCTGCTGGGGGACAGATGGATCCTCACTGCTGCCCACACCATCTACCCCAAGGACAGTGTTTCTCTCAGGAAGAACCAGAGTGTGAATGTGTTCTTGGGCCACACAGCCATAGATGAGATGCTGAAACTGGGGAACCACCCTGTCCACCGTGTCGTTGTGCACCCCGACTACCGTCAGAATGAGTCCCATGACTTTAGCGGGGACATCGCCCTCCTGGAGCTGCAGCACAGCATCCCCCTGGGCCCCAACGTCCTCCCGGTCTGTCTGCCCGATAATGAGACCCTCTACCGCAGCGGCTTGTTGGGCTACGTCAGTGGGTTTGGCATGGAGATGGGCTGGCTAACTACTGAGCTGAAGTACTCGAGGCTGCCTGTAGCTCCCAGGGAGGCCTGCAACGCCTGGCTCCAAAAGAGACAGAGACCCGAGGTGTTTTCTGACCATATGTTCTGTGTTGGGGATGAGACGCAAAGGCACAGTGTCTGCCAGGGGGACAGTGGCAGCGTCTATGTGGTATGGGACAATCATGCCCATCACTGGGTGGCCACGGGCATTGTGTCCTGGGGCATAGGGTGTGGCGAAGGGTATGACTTCTACACCAAGGTGCTCAGCTATGTGGACTGGATCAAGGGAGTGATGAATGGCAAGAATTGACCCTGGGGGCTTGAACAGGGACTGACCAGCACAGTGGAGGCCCCAGGCAACAGAGGGCCTGGAGTGAGGACTGAACGCTGGGGTAGGGGTTGGGGGTCGGGGGTTGGGGGAGGCAGGGAAATCCTATTCACATCACTGTTGCACCAAGCCACTGCAAGAGAAACCCCCACCCGGCAAGCCTGCCCCATCCCAGACAGGAAGCAGAGTCCCACAGACCGCTCCTCCTCACCCTCTACCTCCCTGTGCTCATGCACTAGGCCCCGGGAAGCCTGTACATCTCAGCAACTTTCGCCTTGAATGTCCTTAGAACCGCCTTCCCCTACTTCATCTGTTGACACAGCTTTTATACTCACCCGTGGAAGAGTCACCTTCTCACCCGCTATTAGAGTATGGAGGAAGGGGTTTTCATTGCATTGCATTTCTGAAACATTCCTAAGACCCTTTAGTTGACCTTCAAATATTCAAGCTATTCTGCAGCTCCAAGATGCAATTATAGAAACAGCTCCTTTTTTATTTTATGTCCTCTATATGCCAGGTGCTTCACCTGTTATTTCACTTAATCCTCATACCATATTTGCAAAGGATGTGTTATTATCTATGTGTGACAAATGAGGAAACTGAGGCTCAGGGGATAAAGGGACTTGCCCAAGTCCCACAGCTGGTGTGTGACTGCAGAGACTGTGCTCTTCCCAGTGTGCTGCAATACTTCTCAACCCTCCTCTAACCTGCTGTGTCACCCGCTTTCCCTCCCAGCCCCCACATCCTTACCATTTTCCCTCCCTGGGAATTCCTGCTTCTGCAAAAATGGTATCCTCTGGCTCACACTTTCCTAATGGCCCCATCTCCTGCAGAAGCCAGGTGAGCCCAGCACTGGACTGAAGTTCTTGCAGACACCCCACCTGTGCCTCTATCATCAGGGGAACTGCTCCACCTGAGAGGACCAACTCTTTAATTTTTAGTAAAACCTGGAGGTGATGGGCCGGGCGCAGTGGCTCACACCTGTAATCCCAACACTTTAGGAGTCCGAGGTGGGTGGATCACGAGGTCAGGAGATCCAGCCCATCCTGGCCAACATGGTGAAACCCCATCTCTACTAAAAATACAAAAATTAGCCGGGCGTGGTGACACGTGCCTGTAGTCCCAGCTACTCGGGAGGCTGAGGCAGGAGAATCACTTGAACCTGGGAGGCGGAGGTTGCAGTGAGCTGAGATCACGCCACTGCACTCCAGCCTGCGGACAGACCGAGACTTCATCCCCCCCCCAAAAAAAAGATTGGAGGTGATTTACAGTGAAAGACACAAATAAAATACAACTGTTCAATGGAAATAGAAAATAAACACCATAAAAGAGAGAAGAGAGGTAATTTGTTAGCATCAAGAGTCAAGTTGCTATATGGTCAAAGGTTAAATTTATCTCTAAAAAATGGCAGGATTCAAAGTTGTACATACATGTGATTACTTCTGTTTTTTACACCCACATACAGTACAAAAGATTATTAAAAATATTCCCAAAAGGCAGGTGCAATGATGCACACTTATACTCCCAGCCACTCAGGAGGCTGATGCAAGAGGATCGCTTGAGCCCAGGAGTTCAAGTCCAGCCTAAGCAACATAGTGAAACCCCATCTCCAAAAATATAATAATAATTCTCTGAAAATACTAAACAGAGGTGGTTTTATTGATAAGATTTTGGCTGTTTGGTTTTCCACTATTCTCTATTGGCTAAAATTTGTTTAATGAGCATGAAATGTTTTTATTTTATTTTGCTTATTTTTATGATTGAAAAAAATGATACGAGTTTCTCCCTGCCAAGGCAAAAAATATATATATATATACCTATATTTATATGTGTATGTCTAGATCTATATCTCTACATCTCCATCGCTGTCTCTAAGTCTAGAGATAGAGATATAGACAATGAGAGAGAGAGGGAGGTAAGAGATAGAGATGATGGAGATAGATGAGCTAGTGATAGAGACATATCCACAGAGGAAAACCTACCACTACTTTAAGAGAGAAATCTTTTTCCCAAGAATCAAATCCTTAAAGGAACAAACACTGTAACCGACTATATCCTCAATAATTGTTTTAAAACAAATGCAGCAGCATTTCATATGGCATTTTTTTCCTTCTTGGTATAAGTCAAGGACAAAACAAAGTCAAGGACATAACAAAAATGTGTGAGTAAAGGTTATTTTGAATGGTTGGGCAGAGTGGAGACAGGGCTGGGACTGAGCTAATGACATCCAGGTTTGCCGCTCTCCAAGCGTGTTGCACAATGCCAACGCAGAACTGAGAATCCCTAGGATGGACGGAAGAGCTTCAGCTAAGACTTACCTCCTTACCTGTTCCTTCCGCCTCCATTATGAACATACAGTGCATGCGCGTGCACGCGCGCGCGCACACACACACACACACACACACACACACTGCTGCTAGGATATTAATGTGCAGTTTGTTAGACAAGATTCCCCTTCCTTCTCCCCTATCTTTTGTCTTTCCTGATCTAACAAGGCTGTGGATCATATGCTGATCCCATCACAGACCAGCCCTCCGTTAGGTTCAGTCCTCAGCTCTGACACACAGGCCTGCTGGAGAAACCCTCCACGCGTTGGTGGATCTTGCACCTTCTGTGTGCCTGCTGTCTAACTACTGATGACGTGGTCACTGCCTGATGGGGAACTGCATCAGCTCTGTGAATTCTTGCAATCTATTGCCTGGGAAAGTGTCTTGCACATTAAACAGGTAGCCCATAAATGGATGAACGGGGGTGGGGGCAGAAGGGTGGAGGTTGGAGGGATTCATCTAATAAGGGAAACAAGCAGAACAGCCTACAAAGGCTTAAGAACGCAGAGGCCTGCTCTGCAGCCCAAGCCCCTCTGTGGGATGAAGTGCCATCAGATATTTGGTGCCATGGAGAGTTGATGAAGAAAGCCTTCCAAAAACAATGAAATTGTTTTTTAATTTATTTTAACTTTTAGAGACGAGATCTCACTATGTTGCCCAGGCTGGTTTCGAACTCCTGGGCTCAAGAGATCTTCCCACCCTGGCCTCGAAAAGTGCTGGCATCACAGGCATGAGCCACCACACGTGGCCAAGAGCAAAATTTTTAAAGCAGGACACTATGGCCTGATGGACAGGAGAGACTAGGGTCCCTCATCCCTCCCAGGGGCCTGGCTTCATCTCAGAAAAACCGAGTCCCTCTTGCTCCACATCCGCATCCTTAGCTTCAGCCCTGGCAGTTGTGTTGAGCAGATGCTAAGGAGATGGGGACATTTTACCCCCTCCGCAGCTGCCCCAGAGGGTCTCAAACCCAGGGCTGATTTAGGGTTGCCCTGACATGGCCAACCCTATTCTATGTCCAAGTGTCATTCATGGCTAAAGCAGGCCAGGGCCCCAAGGCAACCAAGCTCCTCTCTCCTCTGCCCGCTCCCACACACCCTCCTCTGCCCCAGTGTTCCTATCATTACGTCCTGGGCATTGAAACCCGGGCCATTCTTGGACCAGGGCTGTGGGCTGAATGAGGGCAGGAAGAACAGGGTCAATGGGAAAGGACAGCCCAGAAAAGAGAATTCACCACAACCTGTGGTCTCCCACTGCTTTGGTAGGAACCTTGTAAACACAGCAGCAGCCCCCAGGAAAGTCTTGGAAGAAGGGAGAAGCTGATCAGATTTAGAGACTGAGACATCTGGGCCTCCAACCCAAGGCTCCCCGGGCCCTAACAAGCCCGACTCCCGTCTCCTTAGCCCTTTCCCTCACCGACCAGCAGGTGGCACCACAAACAGGGATTTCAAAACCAAAACTAAATTAAAGTGGAAACTCAGATCTTTTGTTTATGCAAATAGTTCATGCCCTCCAACATTCCTCCGGGAATGGTCCCCCCTCCACTCCACAGAAAACCCTCCCCTCCCTGCTGTGCATGACGCGGGCTCCCTCTGCACACAGTGCACGAAGACGCTGTCGGGAGAGCCCAGGATTCAACACGGGCCTTGAGAAATGTGAGTAAGGGTGATGGGCACCCAGGTGGGAGGGAGAAGCCAGGGGAGAAGCCAGGGCATGGGAGGCAATTCAGGGAGACAGGAACACCCTTCTCTCTTCACACACCTCATCAGTTCCACTGTGCACACGCGTGGACACACACAACACACGCCCCATCCCTCCTCCTAGGGATCAGAGGAGACTTCATACATAGATGCTCATGCCATGGTCCTTTCTTCCCTCTGGGCTCTTGGCAGGGAGCAGCGAGAGGAGGGGACCCCTTGCCCAGGACCGGACACTCTGTGCCTGTGTCCCCCACTCCACAGATGGTTTCTCCCAGACGCTCTTGCTGAACCTGTGGGAGCCCTTTCAGAGACCCACGGGTGGAAACCCTCACCCTCCATTAACTGGTCCCAAGCCAGTCCTATTCCTGGAAGGGGAGGGGAGGGATGCGTCCGGGCAGGGGAGGAGGCTGGAAAGGGAGTGTGAGGGGAGTGTGGTGGCCTCTGGACTGGACACTGCCCTGGAGAGTGACCCGATGCAGCAGCTGCACAGGCCATCCTCCCCACCCACGCACCCCTGCTGTGAGGTTCAGGGTGGGCAGAGAGGAGAATGCCCAGTGGTATGGCCGTCTCATCCCCTGCCACAGCCACTGCCCACATGGCAAGAGTGCTAAACCCCTCCAGCTCCAGATACTCTCTTTTGTTTTGGCAGGTGGCTCTTGTACCTCCTGGTGCCAGCCCTGTTCTGCAGGGCAGGAGGCTCCATTCCCATCCCTCAGAAGTTATTTGGGGAGGTGACTTCCCCTCTGTTCCCCAAGCCTTACCCCAACAACTTTGAAACAACCACTGTGATCACAGTCCCCACGGGATACAGGGTGAAGCTCGTCTTCCAGCAGTTTGACCTGGAGCCTTCTGAAGGCTGCTTCTATGATTATGTCAAGGTAGGGGCAGGATGGGCGGGCAGAGGGGAGACAAAACTGGGCCCTCTGGGATCTGGGATCTGTATGGCATGCACACCCCCAGACACAGCCCAGCCCCACAAGAGCTGATGGCCAACGGCCTCTCTGAGAGCCCGGGGATGCCCTGGATGGGCGCTCACTGGTGCAGAGGCCCTCGGTGAGCACTGAGGGGAGAAGCACAGAGAAGGAAGGGGACAGGACCCACTCAGGAAATTCAAAATCCACTGAGTCAGGAAAACCTTCCCCATCTGCTGTCTAGCTGAGAGTCTTTGGGAAACCACTGTGCCTCAGCTTCCCTGTCTCCAAGGAAATGATTGACATGGCTGCCTGCTTCAACAGGAACACAGGGACATGAGGAGGAGAAATGTGGGCTCTGGCAGCACAGGAATAGCCTTCAGCAAGGACAGTGTGCTCAGAACCCTCACCTCTGTGGCAACCAAGGGTACCTTCCCAGGCCTATCTTTCTCTATCCAGTAAAAATGAGATTCAGGGCTCAAGCAGAGCCTGCGAAGGTCCAACAACTACCATTCCCAGGAGACCCCTGGAGATTATGCGTGAATTACATGACAATGGCACGTCTCACCTGCTCAGAAGACTTGGCGAGTGTGCAGTGTTGCGGGAGGGCGTTTGCTGGCAGAGTCAAGGAGAGGTTGAGGAGGCTGTGAGGAGGAAGGAAGAGGGACGAGGCAATGCCTGCTGACGCTGAGATGGGTGGGCTTCAGGGCTCATGTTCCGCCGAGGGCATCAGGAGGCACTCGAGGTGTGAATGGTTTGATTAGGCTGAGGTGGAATCTGAAGACAGAAAATAAAGCGGAGCTGTCTGAGCTCTGGGAATGAGGGGCAGGTAAAGGCTGGGTACAGACAACCAGGACCCCAGGGGAACAGGCCATAGGAGGTGGCGGGGATGGAGAAGGACCTGAAACCTGCCAGAGGAGCAGAAAACAGGGAAGGGGTGAGGTACCCAGTCCAGGACAACACGCAAAGAGTGAGTCAGTGGGAGACTCAGGGAACAGCTGAAAGTCACATGGGGAAGTTTGCAGCAGCTGAGCCCAGCAGGTAGTGACCAGCCAGAGCCATTGTGGTGCATGATTCACTCTGGGCGAGACAAGGAGGACCATCACTGAGCCACCACGTGCGCCACTCCGCAACAGATCTTCTTCCTACCCCCTGTCCTTCTTCCACCAGATCTCTGCTGATAAGAAAAGCCTGGGGAGGTTCTGTGGGCAACTGGGTTCTCCACTGGGCAACCCCCCGGGAAAGAAGGAATTTATGTCCCAAGGGAACAAGATGCTGCTGACCTTCCACACAGACTTCTCCAACGAGGAGAATGGGACCATCATGTTCTACAAGGGCTTCCTGGCCTACTACCAAGCTGTGGGTGAGTAGCCCCCCAGGGATCCCTTTTCTCTGACCTCAGCCATATTGAATGGGGGGCCAAGAAAGGGAATCTTGAATGCAAAGAAGCCGAAAGCCTGGCTTTCCTTGTTCCTCCCCTCGAGAGAGCTTTTCCTAACGAGGCCTGTCAACCTGGGCTCTGTCCCCATGGAGCAGTCCCCAGAGAGCACTGGAGAGGCCTGGAGGTCCCGGTGGCCTAAAGATGCCTTTGTCTTTAGGCCTCTGGTGAGTGACCTCCCTAAGATCAGAGCCACTACTCAGGTCTCCCAGCAGAAGCTTAACCCTCCTTCCCGAATGCCTTCCAGACCTTGATGAATGTGCTTCCCGGAGCAAATCAGGGGAGGAGGATCCCCAGCCCCAGTGCCAGCACCTGTGTCACAACTACATTGGAGGCTACTTCTGTTCCTGCCGTCCAGGCTATGAGCTTCAGAAAGACAGGCATTCCTGCCAGGGTGAGCCAGAGTGGTGTAGCAGAGGGGAAGGGGTTGAGCCAGGGCTTGCTGGGCCAGCTGGAGTGCCCCCGTGATGCCCTGTGGCTCTGCTCTCACAGCTGAGTGCAGCAGCGAGCTGTACACGGAGGCATCAGGCTACATCTCCAGCCTGGAGTACCCTCGGTCCTACCCCCCTGACCTGCGCTGCAACTACAGCATCCGGGTGGAGCGGGGCCTCACCCTGCACCTCAAGTTCCTGGAGCCTTTTGATATTGATGACCACCAGCAAGTACACTGCCCCTATGACCAGCTACAGGTACAGCCGTCCTACCCCTGAAAGACCCCTTCCTCCCCTTCTGTCTGCACTTGGCTCCTCTTGTCCCAACTTCCTCCTGGATCCCCTGGCCAGCTGGGGCAGGAACGGCCAACATCACCCATGGGCTGGGTAAGTTCCCACACAACTAGAATTGGGTCATGGGGATCCCTTTTCACCTTCCCCTGAAAACACACATAAGGCAGGATTTCATCACCACCACCACCACCCTGGCCACCAGGCTACTACCCAGTTGGCCCTGTGTAAAAACGTCCAAGCTGGAAAAAAAAAAACCCTCCTCCCCTACTAGATCTATGCCAACGGGAAGAACATCGGCGAGTTCTGTGGGAAGCAAAGGCCCCCCGACCTTGACACCAGCAGCAATGCTGTGGATCTGCTGTTCTTCACAGATGAGTCGGGGGATAGCCGGGGCTGGAAGCTGCGCTACACCACCGAGAGTAAGGCTCCCTGCAGGCCTCCCTCGATGGCCAGCAATGGGGAAAAGGTGGGAAGAAGGAAGGACAAGTGGCTCTGAAATAATATGCCCCCTGGTCTCCCCAATAGTCATCAAGTGCCCCCAGCCCAAGACCCTAGACGAGTTCACCATCATCCAGAACCTGCAGCCTCAGTACCAGTTCCGTGACTACTTCATTGCTACCTGCAAGCAAGGCTACCAGCTCATAGAGGTAAGAGCCCAGGGCTGAGGGGAGAGAGCCGGCCCAGTACCCCAGGAGGAATTCAGGTGGTGGGTTCACAGAGGATTTAGTCTCACCCCAGCTGGAGTCATAGACGTTTCAGCTGGAAGAGTCTCCCGGTCCACCAGCTCTCAAACTTGCTGCACACTTAAAACAGAGAGTTTAAAATCCTGGAAGATTGCTTGAGCCCATTCATTCAAGGCCCCTGTGAATAGCCACTGCACTCCAGCCTGAGCAATATAGCAAGACTCTGTCTCTGAAAAATAAAAATAAGCAAATAAATACTGAAGATGAGGGCCCCCAACAGAGACTCTGATTCCATTGATCTAGAGTAGAGCCTGAGCATCAAGACTATTTAAAGCTACCCAGGTGATTCTAACGCACAGCCTAGTTTAAGAACTATTGCCCTAGTCCAATAACTCAGGAGAGCTGAAGGAACTGAAAAGGCAGGGTGGAGATGTAGTGACTCGTCAACATCACGTAGCGGTTGTGTACGGCAGGGACTAGGACCCCAATCTCCTGCCTCCTGCTCCGGGGCTCTTTTACACATGTTGGTGGTCTCCCCCTGCGCCCACCGTCCTGTCCTCGGCTCTGCAGATTCAGGAGGGAATATGGTTTTATCCATTGATCAATCTCACAAAAGCTGGTAAACTAAAAATCTCTGTCTCTGGACAGAGACCCAAGACTGGACATCCCATCGTTGTTCAACAGGTCCACACGGAACACTTAATCAGAATCAAAGAAGAGACCTAGGATATGTCCTTAAGTCACAGTTAATTCATTTAATGCACACTTTAAGTGTCTACTGTCAGGCACTGTCCTAGATGTGGGAGGTTCAGTAAAAAGAAACCCACATAGTCACACAGCCTTTGTGGAGCTCACATTTGAATGTTGCATCAAGTCGGGTTCACCTGATGCATTGTTCTTTACTTCAAGGTGCTTCCAGCTCCATCAGGAGGATTGGGTGGGTGTCCTGGGTCCAGAAGAATGGAGACTACCAACCTCTTTGCTCCTATTACAACCCTCCCTTGCCTGCACCACCCACTGCCCTTACTTTTGCATTTGTTATTCACATCATAGAATTTAAAGCAAGTCACACCGTTTCTCACATTACCTACATTTTACTCAGACGTTCTAGTTCTCATACACATTCTCTTACAACCTTTTCCAGGGCTAACTCTATGGAATGATTTTTGGTCTTTTTGTTTTGTCTTGTTTTGTTTTTGAGAGAGAGTCTTGCTCTGTCACCCAGGCAGTGGCATGGTCTCAGCTCACTGTAAACTCCGCCTCCCAAGTTCAAGTGTTTCTCCTGGATTCAAGCTATTCAAGTGCCTCAGCCACCCGAGTTGCTGGAATTACAGGCGTGCGCCACCATGCCCAGCTAATTTTTGTATTTTTAGTAGAGACAGGGTTTCTCCATGTTGCCCAGGCTGGTCTCGAACTCCTGGCCTCAAGTGATCCGCCCACCTCAGCCCCCCAAAGTGCTGGGGTTACCGGCGTGAGCCACTGCACCTGGCCGAATTTTGGTCTTAGTAAAACTTATTCATTTGTCCAGTAACTTTTCATTTCAAAGACTGCCATTTCCTAGTCTTGTCCCTGCTCAACAGCAACAGCACTTCACATACATCAACGTCTCCAGCACCTTTCAAAGCTGCGAGGTGGCTCTAGTATTTTAGGGAAGGCCTCTGTCCTTAGGAAAACTGCAACCCAGGAGAGATAAAGTGATGCAGGCCTGGAGGCAGGGGACACCAGCAAGAGAAACACGGTTCTGCCCTGGAGCACAGGCTTTTGTTTTGATACAGAAAACACTCAAACGTGGCTTGTGATTTTTTCAAATTACAAATTGTGGGATTCAATTGGACCTCAGTGGGAACAGGCCACAGTCTAGAGAGAGGATGATCAGGTCTATCAGTTAGCTCTGCTCTTGACTTGCTGTGGTGTGGCTCAATGCTCCTGTCTGTAATGGGCTGGGGAGAAGGAAGAAGGAGCCACATCCATGGGGGAGCCACATCCATGGGGGAGCCAAGAGATGTCTTGGTATTGCCTCCCACTCCTGTGTGGAAAGGGCAGGAAGGGGACCTCCATTGCCTCTTGGCACTGATGGCACCTCTATCCTCTGCTCAACAGGGGAAACAGGTGCTGCATTCCTTCACAGCTGTCTGCCAGGATGATGGCACGTGGCATCGTGCCATGCCCAGATGCAAGAGTAAGTCACAATTCAGGGATATGACCCTGGGGACCTCCCACCTCCTGCCTTGAGGACCTGGGCCAAGAAAGAAAGAGGGGTCCAGACTAAGCCTCTTTCCAAGAGACCCTCACCCTGACTTGTCCTTTGATGCCTATGGGCCATCTCAGGAATCAGTGAGCCCTCATCTCAGTGGGATGGATGGGCTCTACCCAGAATTGAATTTCATACCACCCAACTCCTGTCCATTGCAAGGGCCCTCCCCACTGACTATCTTTTCTAAGCTTCTGAGCCTGCTCTGCAGGTAGACAACTCACACTCCCCTCACTTAAGTTCCAGCACAGTCATTCTCAGCTCTCACCCTGCCCTGTGTTCTCTCCAAGTCAAGGACTGTGGGCAGCCCCGAAACCTGCCTAATGGTGACTTCCGTTATACCACCACAATGGGAGTGAACACCTACAAGGCCCGTATCCAGTACTACTGCCATGAGCCATATTACAAGATGCAGACCAGAGCTGGCAGCAGGGAGTCTGAGCAAGGTAGGGACCAATGCAAATGGAAATTTCCTCCCTTCCATCCCCTTGGGGTATCCTCTGAGATTTCTCCCAGTAGAATCCCTAGGGAATGCATATTAAGGTATCTGCCAGGGCACTGGCTTCAGGGGCCTAAATTATAGTGCTAACAGGAACCTAGTAGGTTTGAAGAAGGAGGCATCTGAGCTGATGCAAAGAAAAGATTCAAATCGCATAAACAGCTCACTGTCACCACATCATCCCCACTACCACCATTGCCTCCACCACACCCCCACTGCTACCATCACTGCCATCACCACCACTACCAGTAACAACACCAGCAACACTACCAATAGCATCAGTGCCAGCACAATCACCACCATCACCGCCATCACCACAGTCAACACTGTTACCATTACCAACACCACCATCACCACTACCATTATCACCACCATTACCAACACCACTGTCACCACCACCATTACTAACACCAATGCCACCATCACCACCACCAACACCATCATCACCACCATCACCATTACCAACATCATCATCACCACCAACACTAACACCACCATCACCACCATCACCACTATCATTGCCAACACCACTGTCAACACTACCATGATCACCACCACCATTACCAACACCACCATCACCACTACCATTATCACCACGAGCATTACCAACACCACTATCACCACCATTACTGACACCAACACCACCATCACCACCAACACCATCATCACCACCATCACCATTACTAACATCATCATCACCACCACACTAACACCACCATCACCACCATCACCACTATCATTACCAACACCACTGTCAACAATACCATGATCACCACCACCATTACCAACACCACCATCACCACCAACACCATCATCAGCACCATCACCATTACCAACATCATCATCACCACCACACTAACACCACTTCCATCATCACTATACCGTTACCAACACCACTGTCACCACTACCATGATCACTACCACCATTACCAACACCATCACCACCACTATTACCAACACCACTATCACCACTCTCATTATCACCATCATGATTACCAACACCAACACTACCATCACCACCATCACCATTACCAACACCATCACCACCACCAACACCATCGTCACCACCACACTAAAACCTCCATCACCACCATCACCACTATCACCATTACCAACACCATCACCACTACCATTATCATCACCACCATTACTAACACCATTAACAACACCACTGTCACCACCACCATTACCAACACCAACACCACCATCACCACCATCACCATTACCAACACCATCATCATTACCACCATTACCAAGACCATCATCACCACTACAATTATCACCGCCACCATTACTAACACCATTACCAACACCACTGTCACCACCACCACCATTACCAACACCAACACCACCATCACCACCACCAACACCATCATCCCCACCATGACCACTATCATCGTCATCTTCACCACCAACAGTAACACCATCACCACTATCACCATTACCAACACCACTGTCGCCACTACCATGATCACCACCACCATTACCAACACCAATATCACCACCACCACCACCACTGCCAACACCAACACCACCATCACCTCCATCACCATTACCAACACCATTATCACCACCACCATCATCACTATCACCATTACAAACACCACCATCATCACTACCATTATCACCACCACTATTGCTAACACCATTACCAACACCACTGTCACCACCATCATTACCAACACCAACACCACCATCACCACCAACACCATTACCACCATCACCATTACCAACACCATCATCACTACCAACACCATCACAGCAAATACTACCATCACCACTACCACCATTAACAACACCATCACCACCAACACCAACACCACAGTCTTCACCACCATCATGACCACTACAGCTAACTCAGTGAAACTCCCCTCTCCATTCTCCCCCTCAATCTAGTTGTGATTTTTGCACTTAGTTTTACTAAACGACTCTCACTCATTAGTGGGTATTTTTCTAACTTTTTTTAAATATTAGAAATCACATGCATTATAGGTTTGAAACACAGAAAAAAGGAAAAAAATCTGGATTATAAATGGTATTCATTAAGAGCTGGGCTTTGGAGTCAGAAAACCTCTTGCACCTTGGTTCTGGCACTTAGAAGTTATGTGACCCTGTGCAAATTATTTAAACTCAGTTTCCTCATCCACAAAATGAGGATAATAACACACACCTGCAAGTGTCACTATAGTGTTTAAATGAGATCGTGCAGATAAAGTGCTTAGCAACAAGCATGGCACATTTTCAGCAATCAGAAGACATAGTAGCTACAATTATCGTCTATGATTCCACGACCAAGATGCAATCACTGATAAGATTTTGATATATTCCTTCTGGTTTTTATGTCTACTTTCACAAGCAGGGATCACAGCAAACATATATTAGTAGTTAAGCATTCTGGCTGGGCGTGGTGGCTCACACCTGTAATCCCAGCACTTTGGGAGACCGAGGCAGGTGGATCACGAGGTCAGGAGATCGAGACCATCCTGGCTAACACGGTGAAACCCCGTCTCTACTAAAAATACAAAAAATTAGCCAGGCATGGTGGCGGGCACCTGTAGTCCCAGCTACTTGGGAGGCTGAGGCAGGAGAATGGCATGAACCTGGGAGACGGAGCTTGCAGTAAGCCGAGATCGCGCCACTGCACTCCAGCCTGGGCAACAGAGTGAGACTCCGTCCCAAAAAAAAAAATAGTTAAGCATTCTGATTTTTTTACTTGGCATTAAAACAAAATATAGGTCTAGAGCCTCTGAACACTTGACATTCTTTCCTTCTAGAGTTGAGCCTTTGACCTTTGGCCCTTGCCATGTTGGCTCCTCCCTGCCCCTCTCCCCATCAAGCACACTCAGTACTTGCTGGCCTCTGCAACCTAGTTTTCTTACCCATCACCCCCCAACTTGATTCTTGCCTCCTCTGCCCTCAGGGGTGTACACCTGCACAGCACAGGGCATTTGGAAGAATGAACAGAAGGGAGAGAAGATTCCTCGGTGCTTGCCAGGTGAGTGGAAACCCTCTGGGGCCATCATCAGGGTCTTTAGCAGCCTGCAGGGCCTCAAAAGCAGTGTGGCCCAGAAAAAGGAGAGAGAGGAGAGAAGAGGGGAACATCCCAGGAGAAAGGGAGAGAGGGACAGAGTGCTGAATTCAGTCCCGAAATGCTGCCATTTTCACTAAGCAGATGGGAAATCAGGGAATAAAAACAATGGGAGACCCCCTAGGAAGAAATAAACAAGAACAAGGGGCAAGACGTGGTGGCTCACACCTGTAATCCCAGCACTTTGGGAGGTCAAGGCAAGCGGATCACCTGAGGTCAGGAGTTCGAGACCAGCCTGGCCAACATGGCGAAACCCAGCCTCTGCTAAAAAGAGAAAAATTAGCCAAGCATGGTGGCACATGCCTGTAGTCCCAGCTACTTGAGTGGCTGAGGCACAAGAATTGCTTGAACCCAGGAGGCGGAGGTTGCAGTGAGCTGAAATCGCGCCACTGCATGCCAGCCTAGGCAACAGAGCAAGGAGTCTCAAAAAATAAAAATAATAATTAAAAAAAAAAAAAAAAACAAGAACAAGAAGAGCCTGTCAATAGGCCAATGACGGAGGTGTGGGGATGGGAGGAGAAAGAGAAAAGAGACAGAAGCCAAAAAGAGAGGGCAAACAGGGAGCTGGCTGGCTGCAGAAGGAAGAGATGTGGGACCTGGAACTGACTTGCCCTTGTCTTCCCTGTCTCTCCCTCAGTGTGTGGGAAGCCCGTGAACCCCGTGGAACAGAGGCAGCGCATCATCGGAGGGCAAAAAGCCAAGATGGGCAACTTCCCCTGGCAGGTGTTCACCAACATCCACGGGCGCGGGGGCGGGGCCCTGCTGGGCGACCGCTGGATCCTCACAGCTGCCCACACCCTGTATCCCAAGGAACACGAAGCGCAAAGCAACGCCTCTTTGGATGTGTTCCTGGGCCACACAAATGTGGAAGAGCTCATGAAGCTAGGAAATCACCCCATCCGCAGGGTCAGCGTCCACCCGGACTACCGTCAGGATGAGTCCTACAATTTTGAGGGGGACATCGCCCTGCTGGAGCTGGAAAATAGTGTCACCCTGGGTCCCAACCTCCTCCCCATCTGCCTCCCTGACAACGAGACCTTCTACGACCTGGGCTTGATGGGCTATGTCAGTGGCTTCGGGGTCATGGAGGAGAAGATTGCTCATGACCTCAGGTTTGTCCGTCTGCCCGTAGCTAATCCACAGGCCTGTGAGAACTGGCTCCGGGGAAAGAATAGGATGGATGTGTTCTCTCAAAACATGTTCTGTGCTGGACACCCATCTCTAAAGCAGGACGCCTGCCAGGGGGATAGTGGGGGCGTTTTTGCAGTAAGGGACCCGAACACTGATCGCTGGGTGGCCACGGGCATCGTGTCCTGGGGCATCGGGTGCAGCAGGGGCTATGGCTTCTACACCAAAGTGCTCAACTACGTGGACTGGATCAAGAAAGAGATGGAGGAGGAGGACTGAGCCCAGAATTCACTAGGTTCGAATCCAGAGAGCGGTGTGGAAAAAAAAAAACAAAAAACAACTGACCAGTTGTTGATAACCACTAAGAGTCTCTATTAAAATTACTGATGCAGAAAGACCGTGTGTGAAATTCTCTTTCCTGTAGTCCCATTGATGTACTTTACCTGAAACAACCCAAAGGGCCCCTTTCTTTCTTCTGAGGATTGCAGAGGATATAGTTATCAATCTCTAGTTGTCACTTTCCTCTTCCACTTTGATACCATTGGGTCATTGAATATAACTTTTTCCAAATAAAGTTTTATGAGAAATGCCAGTGTGCAAAATGAGTCAAAAGTTGTATTTAATTTATATAAAAATATTTTGTAAGGAAGGTCATATTTAAAATATTTACTCAGGAAGGCAACAAGAACAGTTAAGTTTATGCACACATTTACAATTAGGGTTATGGATAACAATAAATATCTGTTTTGTTTTGATTGTACAATATAAACAAAATGCTGATTTTCCCACATGCATAGTTGTAAATATAACAGCTTTTTTTTTTTTTTTTTTCAAGACAGACTCTCACTCTGTGACTCACACTGGAGTGTAGTAGTGCAGTCTTGGCTATCTGCAACCTCTGCCTCAGGGTTCAAGTGATTCTTGTGCCTCAGCCACCTGAGTAGCTGGAATTACAGGCATCTGTCACCACTGCCCAGCTAAATTTTTTGTATTTTCAGTAAAGACGGAGTTTTGCCATGTTGGCCAGGCTAGTCTCGAACTCCTGACCTCAAGTGATCCGCCTGCCTCGGCCTCCAAAGTGCTGGGATTACAGGCAAGAGCCACCGCGCCCAGCCTATAACAGCTTTTTTAACAGCTCATCTTCCAATCTCTAAATATTCCTTAGGAGAGGAGTGCTATGAAATTTTTGTTTCCAAGTTGAATCACTAACAATATTGTTAAATCACTCGTATTCTTTAAGATCTCTAAAAATCAGAAAAGGACACAGAACTTGGATTAAGCATTATAAGTATTTGTAATAGAACAGTATCATGGTGTTATTGCACAATTGACTGTTCCAGACTTGTTTAAACAACTTTACATGACCCAGCACACACAGGCCTGAACTTCAGAAGACCAGCAGAGTTAAAACATTCCCGAGTGATGAGTTGGTTTTTTTTAACTTTTTTTAAACTTTTTTTTTTTTGAGACAGAGTCTCATTCTATCACCCAGGCTGGATGCAGTGGCACAATCTCAGCTTACTGCAGCCTCCACCTCCCAGGTTCAAGAGATTCTCCTGCCTCAGCCTCCCGAGTAGCTGGGATTACAGGCGCCTGCCAGTATGCCCAGCTAATTTTTGTACCTTTGGTAGAGATGGCATTTCACCATGTTGGCAAGGCTGGTCTCGAACTCCTGACTTCAAGTGATCCGCCCACCTCGGTCTCCCAAAGTGCTGGGATTACAGGCATGAGCCACCGTGCCCAGCCCTCTTCTTATTTTAATAATCGGAGGAGTTCCCAGGAAACTCAGATGACTCCTCTGACCTTCTAATTCCCACTCCCCCACCCCAAACTCATATATGTGTCTTATTCTCAAAGTGCACTGGAATAGGAAAGTACAGGCAAAACCAATGATCTGTGAATAGATGGTTCACAGAAAAGAAAATATAAATTGCTTTGAGGCTTTGGGGCTTAATTTCACTCATAATAAGGAAAATATTTAAATAAAATGCCATCTTTTTACCTGTAAGATTGGCGAAAATAATATACCATGTTGTTGAAAATGTAAAGAAAAAGTCACTCTCACACATTGCTTTTTCGAATGTATCCCTACAGAGAGCAATTTGGTAACAGGTAACCAAAATTACAAATACATATGCCTTTTCACTCACCAATTCAACTTCTAGGAATTCAGCCCACATTTTCTCACATATGAACTAAACGGCACATGTAGGTTAGTCATTGCAGCATTGTTTATAATAACAAAATATTGGAATCCTGCATTCTGAAAGGTATCTGGTACCAAAGTTTCAGGTAAATTATGGAATATCCAAATGATGAAATGCAATGTAACCATTCAATCCTTACTACAGACAGCATGGTAAGTGAAAACAAGTAAAATGCAGAATGTATAAAATATTATGTATAAAACGCTACCGTTTCCATTTGTAGCCGGATGTGGTGGCACATGCCTGTAGTACCAGCTACTTGGGAGACTGAGGTGGGAGGATGGCTTGAGCCTGGGAGGTTGAAGCTGCAATGAACTATGATCACACCACTGCGCTCCAGCCTGAGCGACACAGCAAGGCTCTGTCTCCAAAATAAATGAAATAAAATAATAAAATGCTACTATTTGTATACAACAGGAGTAGGCATATATCACTTACATGTGTATAAAAGATCACTAGAAAGATATACAAGAAATATTGGTGGTCTCTGGGGGGACATAGGAGTGGAAGGAAAAGTTATCACTGTATGCTGTTTTGATCTTTCAAAGTTTTAACCATGTAGGTGTTTTACCTATTCAAAAAATAGATGGTGCTCTTTAAATAAAAAAAAAAAAATTAGGCTGGAAGCAGGGGCTCATGCCTATAATCCTAGCACTTTAGGAGGTCGAGGCTGGAGAATCATCTGAGCCCAGGAGTTCGAGACCAACCTGGTCAGAACCAACTGATGACATCAGATGTTAAAAAAAAAAAAAAAAAAGAACCATGAAAGAAGACTAACCCAGGCAACATAGTGAGATTCCATCATTATAAAAAATTAAAAATTAGCTGGACATGATGATGTGTGCCTGTGGTCCCAGCTACTCAGGAGGCTGAAACAGGAGGCACACTTGAGCCCAGGAATTCGAGGCTGTAGTGAGCAATGTTCTCACCACTGCACTCCAGCCTGGGCAACAGAGCAAGACTCTGTATTTAAAAAAATATAGAAAATAAGAATTTAAAAATTGTAAAGGAGTAGCCTCATTGAAAAAGTTGACACCTATCAAAGAGTGGAGGAAGTTAGACATTCAGAGACCTAGGGAAAGAATATTCCAGGAAGAAGCCAAGGGCCCTGAAGTGAGCAGCTGCCTGATCCATCAGAGAATGCGCAGGCAGCAACGCCATGCTCTGGGCAGAGTGCTCCGTGTGCACACATTGAAAGGCTCATGCTGGCTGCTGAATTGAAGACGTACTACAGCTGAAAAAGGGCATAAAAAGGACCAATTCGGTGGCAATTACTGTAATGCAGGCAAGAAGTGATGGTAGCTCAGAGCAGGGGTGCAGTGGAAGTGGTGAGAAGTGGTCAGATTATGGATAAAACTTAAAGAAGAACCAAAGGGTTTCCTGACGGAGTAGACACTGGAAGGGGAGGGGTGAGAAAATGGTGTCAGCTTGATGGGGATGAGTACGAGACGAGCAGGTCTGATAGGTTCTGTCTGGAACATGTTGATTTTCAGATGGCTACTAGTTTAGGGCCAAGAAGAAGGAGATTTACCCACCTCCTGAACCAAACAACAACAAAGAAGACTAAAATACATGAAACAACGGTTTTTGAGACACTGGATATTGGACAAAAAAAGACAACGATGCCTGAGAGACTGGGCCCATTTTACTGCCTTGAGAGAGTTTCCAAGCTGAGTTGCTAGAAGGAGAAATCCAGGTAGGACTCAGTCAGCTCCCTGACTTGAGGAGACACAGGCCCAGATCCAGGAAACCAAGGCCCCTGGAGGTCACAGAACTGAGGATCAGGGAGGAGAAAGGTACACAGAGAGATGGCCAGAAGTCTGCAGAGGATCCCACAAGTATTTAACTGAGTACCGCTCAGCGCTCACATGTGAGAAAACTACCTGGGGATGGGGAGAATCCCAATAACATCAGCAGAGGGAACGCCACCCGGCAATCACCAGGCCTGGGAACAGTGCCTGATGCCACCAGCGAGCCTGGAAACCGTCATGCCCCACAGGGCATTGGGAAGAGAATGCAGGAGGCTCTCGCCTCTGTTGTAGGGCCCAGGCTGACCAGGACCATGACCACCAAGGTAGGAGGAAAACCTGGGGAGTTCAGTGCTCAGAAGCCAAGGAAAGAAAGTGCATCGAGGTGGAGATAAAGACTGAGCATCCATCCTTGGATGGAGCAATGTCAGAGTCATTGGTGACCCAGAAAAGCACAGTACGGTGGAATGACAGGGGGAAAAGCCAGAGCCAAGTTGGAGAGAGAGCGGGAGAATAGGAACTGGAAACAGGGTATAATCAATTATTTTAAGGAATTTGCTGCAAACGGAAGCAAATAAATAGGGAAAGCTATTGGAGGAATTGTGGTCAAGAGAAGTCTGTCTTAAGTTTAGAGGAATTACAACATGTTAACATACAGATAGGAATTACACAATAGGAAGGGAAATGGTGATGGGGTGGGTGGAGATGGAATCAAGTTGGAAGCATGGATAAGTCACCAATGGATAAGTTAACACACATGCCAGCTGAGTGTAAGGGAACAGATGACAGTATTCCAGTAGATGTGGTGGTGGTAGAAGCTCTCTGCTAGGTTTCATGTGTCTTGGTGAGGTAGAAAATAAGGTCATCAGCTGAGAATGAGGATGGAGAATTTCAGGGGTGTGAGAAGAGAGAAGAAATGAAATAGTCATCTGGGACAGTGGGATTGAGAATGGATTAGGGAATTTTGATTGCCTGGGAGCATGAAGGGTTCATTTGAGATTCATGGCCAACAATTAAAAGGGAGACAGTTGTTCTTTTGTGAGACAGTCTCACCTTTTTTGAGACAGTTGTGTGAGCTTGTGTGTTTTCCCCTAGCCACTAGCAGCCGTACCATTCAGGCACAGAGGAAGCAGGGTTTTATTACGTCAAGTGAGCATATTGAAACCAAAGAAGAGCCAGATGTGGTGGCTCATCCCTACAATCCCATCACTTTGGGAGACCATGGAGAGAAGATTGCTTGAGGCCAAGAGTTCAAGACCAGCCTGGGCAACATAGCGAGACCCTGTCTCTACAAAAAAATTAAAAATTAGCCAGGTGTGGTAGTGCATGACTGTAGTCTCAGTGTCTCAGGAGGCTGAGGTGGGAGGACTCCTTAAACCCAGGAGTTTGGGGCTACAGTAAGCTGTCATTATGCCACTGTACTCCAGCGTGGGCAACAGAGTGCGACCCTGTCTGAAAGAAAGAAAGAGAGAGAGAGAGAGAGGAAGGAACAGAAGGAGGGAGGGAGGAAGGGAAGGGAAGAAAGGAAGGAAGGAAAATAACAGGCATGCAGGAAAAAAAAATCATATTTTCAGAGGATAGATGATGACAGTGAGGACAACACAGGACACCAAAACGGAGGCAAGCCACCAAGGACCGGGAAAAGAGACCTGAAAGGCTTAGGGCCACTTAAGGCAAACTCGAGACAACTTCATAAATTGCTGGAAAAAAATTCTACATAAATTATATCACAATTATGTGACAGAGCAGGTAAAGTTCATCTAGGTCCAACCTAGGTGTTCAGTGTTTTCCAAAACCTCTCCTCGGGGGTCTCTGTCAAGCCTTTTGGGGTCAGCCCTGCCCCACACAACCGGCCTCTGCTTGGCCCTATGAGAAGGCCAAATTCTCCCTTTTAGGTCTTCTTCAGTCCTACTCAGTTCTGACACACTCATCTGCAGTGGCCCCGGGATTCTTCTCTGCTGTCCTGACTTCTCCCCCAACTAGGTGCTCAGGTGCTTTTTTTGCTTTCATCCCTGCTTCCGTGCATTTTTATTCTGTGAATCTTTATTTGTGATTTTTTTTTTTTTTTTTTGAGACGGAGGCTCGCTCTGTCACGCAGGCTGGAGTGCGGTGGCGTGATCCAGGCTCACTGCAACCTCTGCCTCCCAGGTTCAAATGATTCTTCTGCCTCAGCTTGCTGAAGAGCTGGGACTACAGGTGCCCGCCATGACGCCCGGCTAATTTTGTATTTTTAGTAGAGACGGGGTTTCACCGTGTTAGCCAAGATGGTCTCAATCTCCTGACCTCGTGATCCGCCCGCCTCGGCCTCCCAAAGTGCTGGGATTATAGGCATGAGCCATAGCGCCCGGCCCTATTTCTGTGAATTTTTATTCTAGCCATCCTCTTTTATTTTTTCTGTTAAAAACCTTAAGTTCTTCTTGCTTTCTGTCTAAGAGAGATCAAGAAACATTTTCATTTTATCCATGAATAGGCAGATGCCCAGAAAAACCTGAGCATATTATGCCAAAAATATTTCACACTCAGTCCTTAAGCAATGAAGACAAAAGAAATGATTTGTTTCCACATTAAACCTAAAGGGAGATAGATACACAATGCAAACAGCCCATTTGGAGATGAGGCAGAATACAATGGTTACAATCAGAATGAGCTCCTTCCTGGCAGCTGCAGGTCTTCTGTGTCCTTTGTAGTCCCTTGTAGAGGAAGAGAGATTTTTTTAAAACAGATGCTTCCATTCAGGAAACTAGGTCCATCAGAGACTTTCCCTGTAGGTTTTGCTCTGGGGGGGGTTCCCCCGTTGTGGTTCCTGTTACCACAACTTCATCTCCCTCAATATGTCCAGTCTCTGCTTTTCTCTGGTTCAAGGGTGGACATACCCAAAATTAATTTCCTCTTAGGACAAATGAGAGAAGCTGGATCTTTCCAATGTGTCTTTTTATGATTGTAAGAGAAAATAAAAAACGGTGTGACTACAAAATGTAGCAAGAGGGAAATCTTTGTAGTGATGGAATTGTTTCATATCTTGACTGCAGAGGTGCTCACATGAGTCTCCAATGTAGTAAAACAACACAAAACTGCCCTTGCACATTGTACCAACATAAGTTTCCTGGTTTAGATATTGTACTGTAGTTACCTAAGATGTAGCCATTAGGGGAAATAGCACCTCTCTGTACTAACTTTGCAACTTCTTGTGAATATGTCAAAAGAAAAAGGGTTTTGTTAAATCATTATTTTAAAAACCATGGCAGAGTTTGTGGATTTGATCAAGATTAAATAAAGCTGTGTTGTGTCCGTGTGTGTGTGTGTGAGACGGAATCTCACTCTGCTGCCCAGGCTGGAATGCAGTGGTGCCATCTCGGCTCACTGCAATACCAGGTTCAAGCTATTCTCCTGCCTCAGCCTCCCGAGTAGCTGGGATTACAAGCACCTGCCACCACACCTGGCTAATTTTTGTATTTTTAGTAGAGACAAGGTTTCACCGTGTTGGTCAGGCTGCTCTCAAACTCCTGACCTCATGTGATCCATCCTCCCTGGCCTCCCAAAGTGCTGGGATTACAGGTGTGAGTCACCACACCTCACATCATATTTTCAATTATTAAAATAATAACCAATATGCAGGAAAAAAGTCACATTTCCACCGAATATGTTTCTGATTCTAGCAGTCACTGTAAAGGAAACTTTAGAGTCCCAGGATCCCTTCTAGCCCCTTCTGGGCTGGTCCAGTTTCAAGTAGGTTCAAGTCCTCTTGACCACCGGACATTGTCTTTCCTCCCTGGCATGAGTTGCTGGCCCACCAGTCCATTTTCTTCTGACCAAAGAAAAGTGACAATTCACCTTCTTTAAAAAGCTAACTCTTTTCCTGAGTTTCAGATGAAGCGGACATATGTTCCCAAGTAACTTGCAAGGTACTACGATGGATACCCTTTAAACACAATGAATGACTTTCTAGCCCCTCTAGGACCTGATGACAAGCTCTTCCTAGCTCTGAAGTCTCTGATCATGATTCATTTAGGTCTTCTCCCTGCCATTCACCCAGAGAAATGACCTTGCGGCACAGTCAACGATGCAAAGCCCATTCCCATCATGCCGTACATGGTGGCCGCAAAGAGGGAAATTCTTCACCAATACCTCAGCCCATCAGCAAGGGCAGAACCCAAATAGACTGGTGATTCTCCGAGAGGGATGAACTTCCTTTTTCTGTTGTCAGATTCCAGGTTAATTTTTTGCTATTGCCCCAAGTATAAAAAAAGAACAATATCCCTTTCACAGACCATGTTTCTAAATCTTAATATTCCTCCAATGCCTTTTTATCTCTAGAAGAATCCTCCTCTCACGGAAACACTCTCACCCAGGGCACGCTGTCAACTCCATTGCTCCTGCAATGACAGGAAGGGTGAGGAGGTGGCTATGAGGCATACAGTTCAGGAGTGACACAGTGACTTTATGCTGCTTGGTTGACCATATAATCCTCCCAGAGACTCCCTGTTGTAATTCCCTTCAATTCTTCAGGCCCTTCGATTAGAATTCCTCTGGTTACCTCATCACGTTTACCCTGCGGTCTAAGGTCAACTGTTGAATTTAGCCCTCTTGGTCTATGGAATATCAAAGTCCATTCTTGATGGGCCCAAACAAACCTTTTTTGGCTTCTAGTAAAAACTGCCCTCCTGAAAGCCACGTGTCACATCAAATAGGTCAGATTCCCCCTCAGCTCTTCTTCTCAGACCTCCACTTTCCTAAGATGCCCTGTCAGGGCAACCGCTGTCCTAAGATAGTTCTCCTGTCCTCAGTTTTTAAAATGCTAAGTCTCTATTCTGTAGTCATTTCTCATCACTAATCATTCTTTTGGAAGAGGAATCTTTTCTTTTCCTTCCCCTAGAAAATAGAAGGGAGAGTTTTGGGGTCCATCCTTACCGAGATTTTCTGCTATGTCATCTTGGTACAGAGTTCAGTCTAATGAAAACATTGTCACAAATTGATTAAAACCACCAGGAAAGCAGACAAGAGCATGCTGAATTTCTTTAGTTTTTCTTTTTTGTTGTCATAATATTGCATGATACAATGAGTATTAGAGGAAAATTAACTTTCCGTTGACATATTGAAACAATTTATACTTAAAGAAGATCTTAAACAGCCAACTCAAACTATTGTACGTGGATTTCTGAATGAGGTGGGTTTATTTTGCTTTGTTCCAGACAATGTCTCACTCTGGTTGCCCAGGCTGGAGTACAGTGGCATGATCACTGCAGCCTTGACCTCCTGGGCTCAAGCGATCCTCCCAACTCAGCCTCCTGAGTAGCTGGGACTAAGGCACGCACACCATGCCTAGCTAATTTTTATTTTTTATTTTTGTAGAGACAGGGTCTCCCTATGTTGCTCACACTGGTCTTGAATCCCTGGGCTCAAGCGATCCTCCCACCCCAGCCTCCCAAAGTGTTGGGATCACAGGTGTGAGCCACGCACCACATGACATTTAATGAGCTTCTTTTTTTTCTTTTTTTTCTTTTTTTTTTTTTTTTGGCCAGGTAAATATTAATGAGTTTCAAAAGCAGAATGTGATGCCTTACACTGGCGATCTTCATACTAACCCACAATATTCAGTAAATCTCATTTGGATGAGAGAAGAAAAGCTGAATTCCCTGTTTTCGTGACAATTAAATTAAATATTAGTGGCTGGATGCCCAATTTCAGTGACATAACAGCCTTCTCATCCCATTCCCCTTCTATAATTCTGAGGGTTTGGTGTGGAATGAGGTAAGTCAGACAAAATTTGCTTATAAACATCCTTTATTGTACATAGACAGTGGATACTGAGAATGATCAAGTAAATGGAATTCTGAACAGGTAAAGAGGAAACAAAGAATTAAGGTATCCCTGTGGAATAGTGCAAGAAAGGAGTGCCCCACCCATAGTGTTACCTACAATAGGTACTCCAGGGAAAGGACCCCAAGGAGTCAGACCACAAATGTATGACCAGCACAATTCTATGATCAAACTCTACCTCTAGCAAGGCGTCTCAACAATCAAGTTCTATTTAAATCATTCGCTCATGTCTTCTTTCAGTCATGATGAAATAATGAGAATATCATAAGGAACAGAAGGTAATGCATTGGTCACCACCCTTGGAGAGGCTGGTGGGATGTATCTGGATTAGTCCTCACGGGGGGTGCTATTTTCCTGCATAGTCTTCAGTATCCAGTCAACGTAGTTCTTTACCCGTGTGTAGAGCCCATAGGTCCCACACTGGGGGCCCCAGGACACCAGGCCAGCTGCATAGAATTTGGTCTTGTCATTGGGATCCTGTACAGCAAAGGCCCCACCACTGTCTCCTTTACAGCTATCCATGCCCTTCTCTCCTCCAGCACAGATCATGTTAGGAGTGAAAACATAGGCCTCTGCATCTGCTGTGGGTTTCTCCATTTTCACTTCTTTGCATTTTCTTAAAGGAGCTACAGGTAACCTTGCCGCCTTGAGGCGAACAGCACGATCTCTCTTCTCGGTTCGGCCCCAGCCTGAGATCAGTCCCAGGTCCCCATCCATGAGGTTGTAGTCGGAAGAGGTGCCTGGTAGGCAGATGGGAGAGACGGTGGGTCCCATTTTCACTGGGTCTTTCAGCCGCACCAGTGCAATGTCATTATCAAAATTTGTTCGTCCTTCTGGGACTTCCAGCAGCTTCCATCCCGGATGAATAAACACATGCTCAGGAGTGAGCATCTTGGATTTTGCCAGCCGTGAGGTCTGCACTGAGGTGGACCCAACATACATTGTTGGCTCCCTGTTTCCCTCCACAACATGAGCAGCCGTCAGCACCCAGTACTCATCAATGAGCGCTCCACCAGCCCATGGGTTGTCAAAGAAGACTTGCCAGGGGAAGTTTTTAATATCTGCATCGGATCCTCCAATTATCCTCTGTTTTTCTTCAAAGGGTTCTCTGGGGACTCCACAGACTAGGAAGGAATAAAACAACACAGGGAAGGAGGAAGAAACGATGCTGGCTTCCTGCAAATCCTCCAACCACTCACATAATGTTACCTGCTAGGTTGCAGGATTCTCTAGTACAAAATAGTCAACCCTATTTGATCAACAACCTCAATACCTGACCCACTCTGGCCTTACCTAAACATCCCGCTTTGCCAATGTCATAAGCTGGCTCATGGGAGAGCTCAGTTAAACGGAGGCAGTGTGTGAATCACTGAGTCCAGATGCACTAACGCCTCACACTATCCACAGTGTGACCTACAGCCCCTCTGGAGGCAGGGGTCCCCTTTGCACCTCCCAACTCGGCACATGAGGCCGGTGCCCAATCAAGAGCCAGTGCTGGAAACCCTTTTCTCACACAGATGGTGGAGGAGGAAAGATTTCTGCCTTCTTCAGATGCCCAGATCAAACTTTAATCACCTTCTTTACTGGAGTCCTAGTTGCACCTGAGTCCCTCCTAGTAAACCACAGGTCAGCCTAGGAAGTAGAGAGGGGTCCCTTCTTTGGCCTTGACCTCTCACTCCCAGTGACTGGTGCCATTACCATTCAGTTATACTAATAACTGAATTCAAGTGAAGCTGCTTACCTAAATCCCTTACTAGACAGCCTGGAGGGACTCCAAGTTGAGCACAATGGGCTGTGAACTTAGACAGACCTGGGCTCAAAGCCTGCCTTTGCCACTTGCTAACTCTGTGAACTTGCACCCCACCCATTCACATTTGACATTGGTCAGATAAGACCAGTGACACCTAGCTCACAGGGCTGTTATATGGACACGAATGAGATAATAAATGCAACAAATCAGCTCAGTCTTCAGCTTTCAGTACCACCCAGGATGGTTATTATCCTATTGGATTTGCCCCAGCCTTCTGCTACCCAACTCTTATCTTCCTCATTCTTTGAATTCCTCTATATCTTGCTGCCCTATAAACTTTTAATATAATAACTAGGCTATTTAGCTAGACTTGTTTCTGAGTGTTGATTACTCACTCTCAGCTTTCAGGCCCTGTTTTTAGCAGTTCTGTATCTTCTCACTGCAGCTACATTACCAGACACCAACTGTCGCTGGCTGACGTTTCTATTTCCTTCCAGTTGGCCTGGCTTCAGTGTGGCTGAGGAGGTTCCCCACGGCCCTGGCAGCCCACGGCACAGTGATACTGCCACCTCACTGAGCTGGACTCTGGCAGGTCACTGTTCAGTCCTTTCCCAAGAGGATTACAGTTGCTTTCAGAAGGTGACTCCCAGTCACCCGTGGCTATCATCTCTCCCCAAGCCTCGGTCCTCCTTACCTGGAACACATTTCGGCAGCTCTGGGCCCAGCACCTCATTCACCCAGCTCCCATTACCAGCACAATGATACTCCCCTGGAATAGCACAGAGAACACAGGCCACACTCACCACCACATCTTCCTTCTTCCATTCCCCCCCTACCCCAACACCCTGCCCCGTTCCTTCAGAGCCTCAGCTCGTCTAGGATTCAAGTAGTAAATCAGATTAAATCAGCCAGAAAAAAAATATCTTCCTCCAAACAATCCCTCAGGCCTCTAGCCTGCCGGGGAGACAAAGGGAACATCTCCAAAGCAGAAGGAAAGAAGGCATCGGGAAAGTGGGGAAATAAATACAAAGCAATGCAGAGAACGTATTAGGGTCTCATTCAGCCCTTCACCTAGCATGACCAAAGCCTCTACATCAAGAAAGCCAGTCAGTGTAGTTTGGTGGCTTAAAGCTGAAGGCATTGCTCCTGTGGGTTTTACATGAAATAACTGGTCAAAAGGTGGGTAATCCCATGAAATGGATGTTGTAGGGGAATTCCTGCTGCAGCTGTGAAACTCAGTTGGTGACCTCTATGATTCCCTGTGACTGATGCTCCCCTGAACGTGCCCTGCTCCAGATGAAAACTGTATCTTTGGACGAAGCCAAGGAGATGAACAATGTCTGTCCTATCACCTTCATTTGTCTCCAAACTCTCTCTGGCACAGACAGATTATGCTATCCACCCTCCAACACCTTCTCACTCTCTCTCTTCTCCAGTAGAAGAAACCTACCACCTCCTCCATTTTCCATGTAGTAATACGGCTCCTCACAAGTGTAGCGGATGACAGAACCAAACAAAGTGCTCTCTGGGTCTTCAACTTTACCATTCTCAATGGATTCAGGAATGCCACAGTCCACAGCTACCAGACGAAGGAAGGAGAGCGATGGTCAGGACAGCCACTTCCTCCAAGGGAGAGTCATGGGGCCAGGTTCATCCTCACTGCTTCCCCACCCCATATCCACAGGCACACCTGGGATGAACCTCCCCACACCAGCCTGTCTGTGGCCATCCTCCCCAACTGGCATCTCTCAGCTCCCTCACCCGCTGAGATGCCAATTCAGATGGCCCCATGAAAGCCGTAGTGAAGAGCCTGGTTCTCAGTGGTTGGTGAAGGCCCAGTGGAAGCCACAAATGCACCCACGTGGGGCTACTAACTCGACCTATCCCATAGCCCCTTTCTTGGAAGGAAACATGCCGATCTAGTTGGCCTGGGACCAGATGCGGGGCTGGGACTAGAAAAGCTTCCATGACTGGCTTCCCTTCAAAAACCCAACCCACTCCCTCACATGCCTAAGAGGAAACCATGCATTTGAATTTTGATGTGCTGATCTTTCCATTCTCTCTGAGAGAAAAAGAAAGACTTCCACTTTGAAGAGACACATACGTTGACATTTCAGTTTGGAATTACTCCACTTTCCATTGCTTTGACAAGTCGAATAGAAAGATGTTGCACCAACACGTCCCTGGAGAATAATAAACATCACCACTTATTTCTGAAGAGAGATATGGGAAACCAAAATCAAAACTGGAATTGATCTCTGGCCTTGGATCAATGAGGAGTCCTCACCACAAGAAGCTTGGGAACATCTTAGCAGACCCAAAGCACCCAGGAGATGAGGCCGACAGAAAGCTTTGCCCCAACGTGTCAACTCCCCTTCCCCAAGAAGACTGAAGGCAGAGAGAATGCCAAGCTGGCCAGGCAGCTCCATGACTCACAAGGGAGAACTACAGATCTTAAGCTGTTGTGTTTATGGGAAAGGTGTTATACCTTGATCACACACATACATTGGGTAAACAACTGGACAATTTCAGTCCACTCATCCCGATCTGGGGCCAGGGATTGGGGAGAAGCCAAGGTGGTACTTTACCTCCACAACTTCAAACCCATCCAGACAGGTTATCTGCACCACATCTCTAAAGACATATTTTGCCTTCGCAGGCTCCCAAACAGAATTGGGAGTGTCTTCCTTCGGGCAGGGCATTGCTTGAAAGAACAGAAGTTGGGACAGGAGAAAAAAATTACTAAATAGTTGAAGACTCTCATTCTATTTACATCATTCTCACACTTTCTAAAATCGTCCAGTTGTCCTCAATCCTGATGCTTAACATTCCAATACAGCAGATGTCTAAAATCATATGGCATTACCAACTAACCACCCGCAAGCTGTCTGCAGTCTCAGGTCTAGTTAAAGGATTACTAGAGGTTGAGGCATTTCTAGCAACCATTGACTGGTTTAGATTTTCCTGAAGAAGTGAAGTATCTCAGGATTCTATCAGAACAACAATCTATCTGTTTTTTAAATTATTGCTTTGTTTTTGTTTTGTTTTAGAGACAAGGTTTTGCTCTGTTGCCCAGAGTGGACTCAAACTCCTACTTCCTGGGCTCAAGGGATCCTCCTGCCTCAGCCTCCCTCGGTAGCTGAGATCACAGGTGCTTCCAGTGTGCCTGGATCATCTACCTGCTTTGATCCCACATTGTTTGGGGACTTTGGTATCACCAACCAAAGAGGCACTTCTAGGTTACTCACGATCTCCATGATAGCGAAGTTTCCAGCCCTTTTTTTGCCCTGTTAGATCAGTTTGGAAGATGATATCAAGAGCATTACTCTTGGTTTCAATATTTAGAGGCCCAGGGAATCCATGACCACAGTAAGGACCAAATTGCCGATCTCCTGCAAGAAACTGAACAAAATGATGAAATCAGAAGAGGGAAAGAACTAAAGGAAAGAGGTAAAATTGGGGAGTGGGAGATACAAATAAAAGAGGCATTAAATGTCACATAAAATAAGAAGAAGGAAAATAAGGGTCAGGAGAAAAGATAATTTTATCTTCAGGCTGAGTGCAGTGGCTCACGCCTATAATCCCAGCACTTTGGGAGGCCGAGGTGGGAGCATTGCTTGAGGCCAGGAGTTTCAGGCTATCCTGAGCAACATAGCAAAACCCCATCTCTGTAAAAAAAAATAATAACAACAATAAAAATATTAGCTGGGTTTGATGACGCACGCCTGTGGGCCCAGCTACTCAGGAGGCTGAGGTGGGACGCTTGCTTGAGCCCAAGAGATCAAGGCTACAGTGAGCTGTGATTGCACCACTGCACTCCAGCTTGAGCAACAGAGCAAGACGCTGTATCAAAAAAAAATTTCTTTGTCTTCAGGGAGAGATCTCTGTGTAAGTTAAGGGTGGGGTATTAATCAACCATCACGCACAACTAAACTGTCAAGGCAGTTTCCCTCTGAGTCAGCTGCTTCCACATCAAAATCTTCTCTCCGCAAGGTCACCACCACTTGGAACCCTTTCTCCAACCGGATCTGGTATTCACACCTTGAGTTCTCTGGATACGGTTTGGGATAATTGGGACTTGCAATCTCCCCAATCAGTGCGGTGAATACATCCCCACTGCAATTAACTAACAGAGAAAAAGAGAAAGGGAGAATCAAATACAGGGTCAAGCAAAGGAATTCCTGCACTATTCTATGATTCCTTCTCTCAGAAACTGACAGTCCTGCATTCAAACTAACCTGAGATCCCTGCCCTAACTGGAGGGATAGAGCAATTACACGTGCAATACATATCAGTAGGAATACCCAATCCCTATTAGGTTTCCATCACTTTGCTTAGGATGGAGCCTTTCTGGTTATGAACAGCCCCCAGTAGACCCTTTACAGGCATCTATCTCTCTTCTCCAATTAACTAACTTTACCCTATAGTCTTATCTTCCTCCCTTCTTGTGGCTTCATCTCAGCTTATGAGTAACTAAGAATAGATGCCAATACAGAGTGATATAATGGACCCTGGGGACTCAATGTGGGAGGAGGTTGAAACGGGGGCAAGAAAACTACACATTGGGTATAGTGTACACCGCTCAAGTAACAAGTGCACTAAAATCTCAGAATTGACCACTAAAGAACTCATCCATGTAACCAAAAACACCAGTACCCCCAAAACTATTGAAATTATTAAAAATAATAAATAAATAAATAAATTCTAAAATAAAAAAGAAGTGCCAAATGAAGGCTTGGCCTAATCGAAGTTGGAAAGGTGGACAAAGCCCTTTCTGAGGCCTCAGCCATTCCAAATCCCAGGGAACATGCAACCCTCTTAACACCAAGCTCACCTCCACAATTCTTCATGTCATCATGGAGGAAATATTCCGGAGGACAGGAGCAGAAGTAACCACCAATGAAATTGTTGCAGAAGTGGCTACAAGGGACATCTACAAAATCTGTGCATTCATTTATGTCTACAAAGAGTAGAAAGAGGCTGAGGTCAAGAACAAACACCAAGAAGGGAGAATGAGGTTAAACCCAAAACCATAAGGGTAAGAAAAAGTAGGAAAGGCCTATTGCTTAAAGATCCGTCAAGGGATCACATTTCAGGCTACTATTATTCCATATTACTCTCCTGACATATGATTCCAGAGTTGAGCCCTACCACTACACAGCTATAAGGAAGCTCGGGTGTGTGTGTGTGTGTGTGTGTGTGTGTGTGTGTGTGTGTGTGTATGTGACATAGCCTCACTCTGTCACAGAGGCTGGAGTGCAGTAGTGGGATCTTGGCTCACTGCAACCTCCACATTTTCAAGCAAGTTCAAGCAAGTCTCACGCCTCTACCTCCCGAGGAGCTGGGAACACAAGCACGCACCACCACTATGCCTGGTTAATTTTTCATATTTTTAGTAGAGACAGGGTTTCACCATGTTGGCCAGGCTGGTCTTTAACTCCTGGGCTCCGGTAATCCACCTGCCTCAGCCTCCCAAAGTGCTGGGATTACAGGTGTGAGCTACCATGCCCGGCCTAGGCAGCTCTTAATGTCAGAGATCCTTGACTTTTCTCATGTACAGAGCATTTCAGCTCTAGGAATGACACTCTGCAAGGTAAACATCATGACGATGCCTTCTGCAGGGAGGAATCAGTACATTCATTGCTTTATATGATGTTGGTCCTTCTGTCAAATCTAAACAATAGTTTGGCTTTATGAGATGTCCTAGCTTCATTTTAACCTAGAGAGAGATACAGAAGTACCCAGAATTTGAAGGTTTGAATGCCATATATTGAATGGGTTTAAATACTACACATTCCTTGTGTGATTCTTGGCAAGTTATTAACTTTCCTAGTCCTTATTTTCTTCATCTTTATATGGAGCAAATAATACCTACCTTGAAGGATTAAAGTGACGATTGTGTTAAAATGGGAAAAATCCCCAATCCATACCCAGTTTATAGTGGCTCTCAACAAATTGCTGTTTATTATGTACTATGTGTTATTACCATGATCATCATCACCACTAAGATATGATCATGCATTTGAATTTCACAAAAGTGATTTATGGAGCGACCCAGGCCAAGTCAACACTTTTTATAAGAATTACGAACAGAATCCTCATTCAATGTGTTGCTCAGTGGATTTCTCATTTCTAATCTTTTAGCTGGGTCAATAAGGCACATGCAGAAGGGTGAGCCTTACCTGTGGCAACATAGTATGCAGCAAACCCCGTAAAACGCTCTTCATTGGAAAAGTCTGACTTAAAGATCACCTGGAGTTTGTTGTATGGGACTTGGAACTCTTCCACAATTGGAGAGTGGGGATTGTTACTGCTCCTCTGTCCACAGAGCCTCCCTTCTTCAGTGTCTCCTGAGATTATCTAAGAGAAGAGTCACAAAAAAAAAATCTAGGAAAGGGTAATATTTTGGTATGGAGTTAAAAGAAGGGACAGAGAGAATAGAACATTTATGCCACTAGGACTTGACTCCAGTTCACTGTGAGTACAGGTGGCACTCCCTCCCACATCCTTATTCCGCTACCTTAGCCCTAGTCTTCCATCTCTATTCTTTTTGTGCTTATAACATACCTGCACTGAGTCATACGCACAGTTCTCTGACAGCTCAATGTCCAGATGGGTGAAGTAGAGGTGAATCCCATACCCTTCAGGAACTTCTATGTCCCAAGATTTCTCTACCTCACTGGGATATGCCTGAGGATAGTTAGGGGACAGGATCTCCCCATACATGGTAGGCTCAGCATAAACCCATGCCAAAAGTGAAAACAGGACAATGCACCTGAAAAAACAGAGGCATAGATTGGCGGGTGACCCAGGCACCAGTAGCCTAGGACAGAACGCGCTATTTGCCAGAGGCAGAAGAAAGGGGGAAGAAGAGAGGCAGTCAATCAGCCATGGGGGAGAATCTTAGGTCGGAATAAAGAAAAGGCCCAGGTCAAACCAAAACCCAGGCTTCAGACAAGAGCCCTTTTTTTTTTTTTTTTTTTTTTTTTTTGAGACAGGTTCTCACTCTGTCACCCAGGCTGGAGTGCAGTGGTGCAATCTCAGGTCACTGCAGCCTTGACCTCCCATGCTCAAGTGATTCTACCACCTCAGCCTTTTGAGTAGCAGGGACCACAGGTGACACGCATGACGCTGGGCTAATTTTTTTTTTTTTAATAGAGACAGGGTCTCCTTATGTTGCCCAGGCTGGTCTCAAAGTCCTGGGCTCAAGCAATCCTCCTGCCTCAGCCTCCCAAAGTGCTGGGATTACAGGCGTGAGCCATCAGGCCTGGCCCATGAGCGCTTTTCTTGAGAAGATGAAGGGAATGGAGTCTGTGTCATCTCAGGGACCCTTGATCACTTACCACATCTCTGGCGATTTGTCCACCCTGGTGAGCTGCCTGTCTCTTGGTCCTGGCTTTCTGCACCTCCGGACTTTGGAGCCTAAGGGGTGGCAGGCCTGGCTGTATTTGTCTGACAAACACAAGCACCTTCTTTGGTGGTGCGGCGTCACCTGGGACTCAGTGTCACCTTCAAAGGGATAACACACAGGGCCATATCACCAACATCCCCACATAGCACCGTGCCCCTCACACCCTCCCTAGTTAACTTCGACTAACTTTCTAGACTATAGCTCAATTGTATCCTTCCCTCATTGCTTCTCTGGACTTTCTCCTAATTTTTCTCCAAAGGAATCGAGTACTTTCTCCCAGTTTTCTTCTTCCTCTATTGTCCTCCACCAGCCCCACCCCCGCGGTATCAGTCTCTCTCCTGCCCTCAAGAACGATGCTCCCATTTCCACTCAGGTTTTCAACAGTCTTGGCGCATCACGATCATCCATGTAGGACAGCCCCTCTTCTTTAACCGTGATCACCTTATCTCCTCAAGCAGCCCTGTCTGCTGTTTATCATTGCATGCATCTCCTCTGATGCTCCCAACGCCCACCGATGGAGGCAGGAGCTTCTTTCACTAGGGGAAGGCAGGGACCCTGGGACAAGCAGTCTGAGAAGGAAGTGCTGCCCCACTGAGACCGGGTTGTGCGAGGAAGGAGAAAAGGGACAGCCAAATGACAAGGAACATAAAAACTTCCTACATTCGTTTTCCAGAGTTTGTTTGGGGTTTGTCCCTGCCCCCACACCGCCAACTTACTGAAAATACAAGCTATCTCCCCACAGTTCCTAGTAAAGGGTTGCTAAAATTGCTTTAACCCTGAAAACAGTGGTAGGTAAGGGGGTGAAGTAGGGGTGGATGGGGTGAGCCTAAGAGAAATAGGTTGTCTATATTCTGCCTTTTTTTATGCTGCCTTTGTCAGCCCTCTATCATTGCCCCAAGCCCTCCTACGTGAAGTTTTCTGCCTTTCCTTTTTCCTCCATCAAAGCTCTGCTCCTCGTTTGTAAGGATTTTACCTTCAGAAGCTGGTAGGAGCAAGTGGGTCAGTTCCCTCTCTCCTGCCAGTGGGCATGCTGGGCAACCCCTCTGGCCCCCAAGGACAGCAGCACAGGGCCTTGACGCTCCCTCTGCAGGAACCTCCGGCCAGCCTCCCTGTCCTGGTTCTGTTCATAAGATTCCCTACCCGAGTGTGCATGTCTGAAATTCCCTGATCTAAACAGAGGGGGCTGGGAGACCATGACTTAGGGAAACTCAGCCTTGATCTTGGAGCTCCCTCTGCTTTTGAAACAAGGACAGCGTCCTCCTCCCAGGCCAGAGAGCCCTCTATCCAGGGCTCCAGCGGGGAAAGGAGGAATGGGGAATTTCACCGATTGCTTAATGCTATTTTTCAGCCAAAGGGTGTGTTTCTGAGTTTTCGGGGAAGTCAAGTGATTTCTGGGAAAAGGCGGGGATTGGTACCAGGGGAAATAACCAAACCCAGAAAGTCCAGCCCTCCAAATGTGTGTGAATCATGACTTAAGGGAAAGTAGTTATCAGAAATGTAAGTCTTCTCTGCTTTAAAGCAAATGTAATGGTTGATAATGACTTAACACCAAGACCCAAGGTGGTATGGCGTGAGGCTTCCTCTTCATAACATCCCTCCACATCCCTTCCAAACATCGAAATTCTACCCCACAACCAAGCCCCCTTTCAGATCCAACCCAGAGTCCCTTATCCATAACCCTTGAAGCCAGGTGTGTTTTGAAATTTTATAGATTTTTTTAGGCTATGTAGTCCATGGACCCAATATTAGGTAACACCTCCTCCTCTCCCTCCCTTTATGGACCAGGATAACCCCCTATTAACAAACATTAAGATTTCTGCAGCTAAACACATTGATCTTACGGTAAATGGATAACTAAAGATTACAAATTACATCAGTTCGGGTCAGGTTTTGCTGCCAAATTGAGTTTTAGTCCCAAACTTGAAAACAAACAAACAAAAAACAATAGCCAGGTATTGTGACACACGCCTGTAGTCCCAGCTACTCAGGAGGCTGAGGCAAGAGGATCACTTGTGCCAGGGAGGTCGAGGCTCAGAGGGCACCACTGCACTCCAGCCTGGGCAACAGAATGAGATCCCATTACAAAAAAAAAGACAGAGACTTTGTTTTCAGAGTCCTTTGGATTTTAGAATTGCAGACAAGGGACTGAGGGGCAGTGCCACTCCACAGAGCCTTCCCTGATCTCAGCTCCCCTTTATGCCCCTTTAGTTGACTCAGCACTGGGCCTGGAGTCAGAAGATAGGCTCATGTCCCAGCTCTGCTCCTCACCAGTGGTGAAGTCTTAGGCTCATCACCTAACTTCCTAGTTTCTTTTCTTTTTTTTTTTTAAACCTGGCTCACTATTGACAGACCTAGTTTCTTCAAATATAAAACAGAAATCCTATCAGTTCTGCCTACCCTACATGACTATCAGATGGACCTAATGAAATAATTCGAGTGAACAAGCTTTGCACACTATGGTACCTAATAAATGTACATGTTAAAAGGAAGAGAATCATGAGCCCGTAAGGTCTCGGAAGGCAGGTGCTGGGTCTGATCCGTCTTGGTATTGTCCACCATGTCTAGCAGTGTCATGCAGACCACAGATGTGTATGCAACCATCTGTGGCTCCCCTGGCTGCCCAGCATTCAAACTGCTTTGCCACATTAGAGGAGTTCCCCATGATAACAGTCTTGGGAACAGAGCCGACCTCCCAAGAAAGAAGACACAGGCACAAGAAGTGTGTCACCCCCACCCCCAGCAGCTCTGGAGCAGGCTAATTTGTAATCACCCGAAGCATTCTTCCTGCCTGCTGCATAGACAAAACCAATTCACTGAGACCAGGGTATTGCAGCAGAGAAAGAGTTTAACGACACAGAGCTAGCCAAGTGAAAGGATAGGAGTTTATTTCTCAAATCAGTCCCCACAAGAACTCAGAGGCTAGGGTTCTTCAGGAGAATTTGGTGGGCGGTAAGAGCAAAGAATGGGTGCTACTGATTCGTTGGGGATAAAATCATAGGAGTGTAGAAAACAGACCTTGTGCACTAAGTCCACCTCTGGGTGGGGGTCACAGGACCAGTTGAGTCATGAATCATTTCAGAATGCAAAAGTCTGAAAAATATCTCAGAAGACCAATATTTGCTTTTACAATAGTGATGTTATCTATAGGAGCAATTGGGGAAGTCACAGATCTTGTGACCTCTGGCCGCATGACTCCTGAGCAGCAAAGGATTATAGAAAGGCAAGCTAGGGGTCAATGGCTGGTCATCGGTTAGCTACACCCACATCTTAGCAAAATTCAAGCCCCTCCCATAATCCTAATCTTGTGGCCTTTCATTAGTTTTACAAAGGCAGGTCCCTGAGCTAGGAAGGGGTTCATTTTAGGGAGGGACTAGTATCATCTTTGCTTCAGAGTTAAACTGTAAACTAAATTCCTCCCATGGTTAGCTTGGCTTGTGCCCAGGAATGAGTGAGGACAGCCAGCCTGTGAGGGTAGAGGCAAGATGGAGTCACCCATGCTAGACTTCCCTCACTGTCATCATCTTTGCAAAGGCAGTTTCACATGCACACACGTTCCATTCATCAGAGGCCCAGGCTTTCAATCCAGAGCCAGTAATGCCAGGAAGCAGGGACCCTAGAGCCTGTAGGGACAGTGGTGGCCACAGCAAGATCACAGAGGAGGTAGAGTTTTCAGCAGTACCCAGCATCCAGCCCCAGTGGGTAAGCATTGCAAGCCAAAGCATCCAGGCCACGGCCAAAGAAGTGGCAGCAGCGGCAGCCAGGTTCTGACCATTGTCCCTGCTGGGAAGCTTCCACAATGGCTCTGTAGCTCCCCTGGAATTTCCGTGAGCAATCCAGGGTCCCTTTAATAAATTCATCTTCTGCTAAACTCAGCCAGAGTTGGTTTCTACTGCTTGCAACTAAAAATAATGGCTGATACAACACGCTCAGTGAGTATCTGAGGATTGGTTGATTGAATGTGCCAAAGTGAATTCAAACCATTCATTACCTTTCATTTTAGCCGTGTGACCTTGAAAAAGTTACTATGCCTGTCTGAGCTCCAGCTTCATCAGGTGTAAAATGGGAATAATAGCACCTACTTCAGACACAGCTATCACTGTCAGGGCCCATTGTGGCCAAGATTAAACAAAATAACGTATGCTAAGCATTCAGCATATACCTGGTACTCAGTAAGCTTTTAACAAATAACAAACCATATTAACTTCTCCAAACACCAAACACGGCAGCAGTAGCAGCAGCTTCCTCCCCATCAAGAGCATGCTTCAGTTAATACCAAGGAAAAGAGGACGCCTTATCAATGTGTCCAGGGTTCCTTCTCCTTTTCCTTGGAACTCAACACTGCCCGATCTTGCCAGAAAAGTTAGACTCTCCTATCCTCACCTGTGTTTTATGTTCATTTCTGCAATTTTGCCACAAAATTGAAATACATTGCCAGGAGCAGTGGCTCACACCTGTAATCCCAGCAACTCAGAAGGCTGAGGCGGGAGGATCGCTTGAGGCTGGGAGTTCAAGACCAGCCTAGGCAACATAGGGAGACCTCATCTCTACAAAAAAGTTTAAAAATTAGCCAGCCTGTGGTCCCAGCTACTCAGGAGGCTGAGAGGCAGGAGGATTGCTTGAGCCCAGGAGTTCAAGGCTGCAGTGAGCTATGACCACAGCATTGCACTTCAGCCTGGGTGCTCCGTTTCCCACCTCAAATTTCATTGGTCAGGCATAGTGGCTCATGCCAAAGTGCTGTAATCCCAGCACTTTGGTAGACCAAAAAGAGAGGATCACTTGACGCCAGGAGTTCAAGACCAGCCTGGGGAACATAGCAAGATTTCATCTCTACAAAAAGTCAAAAAATTAGTCAGGCATAGTGGCATGCACTTGTAGTCCCAGCTACTCAGGAGGCCAAGGGAGGAGGATAACTTGAGCCCAGGATTTTGAGGCTGCAATGAGCTATGATCACACCACTGCACTCCAGCCTGGGCAACAGAGTGAGACCCTGTCTCAAAAATAAATAAAATAAAATTTCATGCAGCCATGTTATCTAAGTAGCTATTGGAGATCCACAATGAGATTAAATGATGGTATTAAGAAGCTCCAACAATGGATTGCCAACAATAAAGGTTTTGAACAACAAATAACCCTCCCATTTTCAAATTTGAACAACAAATAACCCTCCCATTAATCAAACTCCAAAATTAAAGTTCAAATCCCATTGCAAACTGAAACTATGACATTAAAGTCAAAAGTAATTGAAGCCCAAAGTGTCTATGTTAAAGTCACAAAACTATCAGTTCCAATTTGTGTTCTGTTTAATCCCAGCTAGTGGTTTTCCAATCCCTGGGCAGAGCTGTGGTCCCTTCCAAAGCTGCAGCCTGGGCTGGAACAGGTTAGTTCCTCCAAGGCTTCAAAGACTGAGTTCTGAGGCAAACCTTCCATGAGTCTGCTTTTAAAATTCCAGAAAGTTAAATGAGACACAAGAATATTGCAACACCAGCCCCACAACCACAAAATTTAGAAAATGAGCTATCCCCAGACCCCAAGACAATCATCCCAAGCAAAATTAAAATTGTATTTCCAGAAACCACCACTTAATGTCACCAAAATCTGGAGAAGAAATTCAGTGGTATCTGAGGGCAACAGAAAAGCTTAAGCTTAGTTTAAAACCTTACCTTGAGGCCAGTCGATCTATGCCAGTTGTTCAGAATCCATGTCCTGTGGGCCAGGTGTGGTGGCTCACACCTGTAATACCAATACTTTGGGAGGCCAAAGCAGGAGGGTTGCTTGAGTTCAGGAGTTTGAGATCAGCCTGGGCAACATGGTGAGACCCTATCTCCACAAAAAAAAAAAAGAATGCCAGGCATGCTAGAGCATGTCTGTAGTCCCAGCTACTCAGGAGGCTGAGGTGGGAGGATCACTTGAGCCCTGGAGGTCAAGGCTGCAATGAGCTGTGATCACACCACTGCACTCCAGCCTGGGCAATACAGTGAGACCCTGTCAAAAAAAAAAAAGTCTATGTCCTGTGAACTTAAACACCATTGGAAGAAAACATGTAGAAAAAGGTTAATTGGGCATTTTGTACTTGCCATATCGGGATCCTCGTAGGTGGAACTTCTAAATTTGCATCCCCTCCCACCATCTCCTGACCTTGTCCCCATGAGCCCCAAGCTGTGGGCTCTTCAGTGCCTTGTTAGTTGGTGAGCTCTCCCTAGTTAGAACTCTAGCAGCCTCCATGATATTAAAAAGGACAGACATTTCCATCGTGTGCCTCTTTTATGACTTCTGCCACTCCTCTTTTTTGGACTCACTAAGACCTAAAAAGCCTTCTTCCTAAGGAGGGCTTTCCCCACACCCTCATGTTCATTTCAGCTGAAAGCAGCACCCTCAGCAGATTTTTGAACTGAGGTTGTTACTAGGTGTCACTCCCGGGTGGGTGGTCATCCTGTCTTGTTTTCTCTGTTCTCTGTGGGTCGAGTTGTTTTCTTGATGAATCCCAATGCATGTACCTTCTGCTCACTGGGAAGGGCTGTCTGGCCTGGGATTCCAGCACAACCACCACGCCCTTACCTGGCCCCTTCAATCAGAGGCAGCCCAACAGTTAAAGGAGCACCCCACACAGAGAAAAGAAAGAACCAATGCAAGAACTCCAGCAACTCAAATGGCCAGACTGTCCATGTCCACCAAACAACCTCACTAGTTCTCCAACAAGGGTTCTTAATGAGGCTGAGTTGGCTGAAATGACAGAAATAGAATTCGGAATATGGATAGGAATGAAGATCATTGAGATTCAGGAGAATGGCAAAACCCAATCCAGGGAAACTAAGAGTCACAATAAAATGATGCAGGACCTGACAGATGAAATAACCAGTAAAAAAGAGAACCTAACTGATCTGATAGAGCTGAAAAACACACTACAAGAATTTTACAATGCAGCCGGGCACAGTGGCTCATGCCTGTAATCCCAGCACTTTGGGAGGCTGATGCAGGTGGACCACTTGAGGCCAGGAGTTCAAGACCAGCCTGGCCAAATAGTGAAACCCTTTTTCTACTAAAACTGCAAAAATTAGCTGGGCATGGTGGCATACGCCTGTAATCCCAGCTACTCAAGTGGCTGAGACATGCCAATCATTTGAACCTGGGAGGTAGAGGCTGCAGTGAGCCAAGATCATGCCACTGTACTCCAATCTGGGCAACAGAGTGAGATTTTGTCTCAAAAACAAAATAAAATAAAAAATAAAAGAATTTCACAATGCAATAACAAGTATTAACAGCAGAAGAGACCAAGCTGAGGAAAAAATCGCAGAACTTAAAAATTGGCACTCTGAAATAAGATAGCCAGACAAAAATAAAGAAAAAAGAAGGAAAAGGAATGACAAAACTCCTGAGAAATATGGGATTATGTAAAGAGGCCAAATCTACAAATCACTGGCATCCCCGAAAGGGATGGGGAGAAAGTGAACAACTTGGAAAACATATTTCAGGATATTGTCCATGAAAATTTGCCCGACCTCCCTAGAGAGGTCAACAGTCAAATTCAGGAAATACAGAGAACCCCTGCAATATTCTACACAACGAGATCATCCCCAAGACATATAATCATCAGATTTTCCAAGGTCAAAATGAAAGAATGTTAAAGGCAGCTAGAGAGAAAGGGCAGGTCACCTACAGAGGGAGCCCCATCAAGCTAATAGATTTCAGCAGAAACCCTACAAGCCAGAAGAGATTGGAGGCCTGTATTCAACATTCTTTTTTTTTTTTTTTTTTTTTTTTTGAGACGGAGTCTGGCTCTGTCGCCAAGGTTGGAGTGCAGTGGCGCGATCTCGGCTCACTGCAAGCTCCGCCTCCCGGGTTCACGCCATTCTCCTGCCTCAGCCTCCCGAGTAGCTGGGACTACAGGCGCCACCACTACGCCCGGCTAATTTTTTGTATTTTTAGTAGAGACGGGGTTTCACCATGTTAGCCAGGATGGTCTTGATCTCCTGACCTCGTGATCTGCCCGCCTCGGCCTCCCAAAGTGCTGGGATTACAGGCACAAGCCATTGCGCCCGGCCTCAACATTCTTAAAGAAAAAAAATCTTCAACCAAGAATTTCATATCCAGCCAAACTAAGCTTCCTAAGCAAAGGATAAATAAGATCCTTTTCAGATCAGCAAATGCTGAGAGTTTGTTACCATCAGACCTGCCTTACAAGAGGTCCTGAAGGGAGCACTAAATATGCAAAGGAAAGGCCATTACCAGCCAATACAAAAAGACACTTAAGTATACAGACTAGTGACACTATAAAGCAACCACACAAATAAACCAGCATAATAACCAGCTAACAACACAGGATCAAATCCACACATATCAATAATAACCTTAAATGTAAATGGGCTAAATACCCCCATTTAAAAGGCACAAAGTGACAAGCTGGATAAAAAAGATCTCATGCTGTCTTCAAGAGATCCATCTCACACACAATGACACCTATAGGCTTGAAATAAAGGGATGCAGAAAAATCTATCAAGCAAATGGAAATCAGAAAAAAATCAGGGATTGTAATTCTAATTTCAGACAAAATATACTTTAAACCAACAACAATCAAAAAAGACCGGGGCATTACATAATGGTAAAGTGTTAAATTCAACCAGAAGATATAACTATCCTAAATATAAATGCACCCAACACAGGAGCACTCAGATTCATAAAGCGAGTTCTTAGAGACCTACAAAGAGACTTAGACTCCCACACAATAATAGTTGGAGGCTTCAACACTCCACTGACAGTATTAGACAGATCATCAAGGCAAGAAATTAACAGATATTCAGGACCTGAACTCAGCATTGGACCAAATGGATATGATAGAGATCTACAGAACTCTCCACCCAAAAACAACAGACTATGCATTCTTCTCATTGCCACATAGCACATACTCTAAAATTGACCACACAATCAGACACAAAACAATTCTCAGCAAATGGCAAAAAACTGAAATCATAACAAACACACTGTCAGACCACAATGCAATAAAAATAGAAACCAAGACTTTAAAAAATCACTCAAAACCATGGAATCAAACAACCTGCTCCTGAATGACTTTTGGGTAAATAAATAATAAAATTAAGGGAGATGTTAAGAAGTTCTTTAAAACAAATGAGAACAAAGATACCACATACCAGAATCTCTGGGACACAGGTAAGGCAGTGTTAAGAGGGAAACTTACAACACTAAATGCCCACAACAAAATGTTAGAAAGATCTCAAATTAACAACCTAGCATCACAACCAAAAGAACTAGAAAAGCAAGAGCAAACCAACCCCAAAGCTAGCAGAGGACAAGAAATAGCCGAAATCAGAGCTTAACTGAAGGAGATTGAGATACAAAAAACCATTCAAAGATCAATGCATCCAGGAGGGGTTTTTTTTTTAACTTAATAAGATAGATAGGCTACTAATAAAGAAGAAAAGAGAGAAGATCCAAATAAACACAATTAGAAATAACAAAGGGGATGTTACCATTGACACCGCAGAAATACAAACAACCAGCAAAAAACTACTACCAATATCTCTATACACACAAACTAGAAAACCTAGAAGAGATTAATAAATTCCTGGGCACATACACCCTCCCAAGACTAAACCAGGAACAAACTGCCTGAACAGGCCAATAATGAGCTCCAAAATTGAATCAGTAATAAATAGCCTACCAACTACAAAAAAGCTCAGGTCCAGATGGATTTATTGCCAGTTTATACCAGATGTATGAAGACAAGCTAGTACCATTCCTACTGAAACTAACCCAAAAAACTGAGGAGGAGGGACTCCTCCCCAACTCATTCTATGCAATCAGCATCATCCTGATACCAAAACCTGACAGAGACACAAGAAAAAAAGGAAAACTTCAGGCCAATATCCTTGATGAATATCAGTGCAAAATCCTCAACAAAATACTTGCAAACTGAATCCAGCAGCACATCAAAAAGCTTATCCACCATGATTAAGTGGGCTTTATCCCTGGGATGCAAGGTTGGTTCAACAGACACAAATCAATAAATGTGATTCATCACATAAATAGAACTAAAGACAAAAACCACACGATTATCTCAAAAGATGCAGAAAAGGCTTTTGATAAAATTCAACATCACTTCATGTTAAAAAAAAATCTCTCAATAAACTAGGTATTGAAGGAACATACCTCAAAATAATTAGTCATCTATGACAAACCTACAATCAACAGCATACTGAATGGGCAAAAGTTGGAAGCATTCCCCTTAAAAACCAGCACAAGACAAGGATGCCCTCTCTCACCATTCCTATTCAACATAGTGTTGGAAGTACTGGCCAGAGCAATCAGGGAAGAGAAAGAAATAAAGGCCAACCAAATAGGAAGAGAGGAAGTCAAACTATCCCTGTTTGCAGATGATATGATTCTATATCTAGAAAACCCCATAGTCTTGGCCCAAAACCCCTTAAGCTTATAAATAACTTCAGCAAAGTTTCAGGATACACAATCAACATATAAAAATCACCAGCATTCCTATACAAAAACAACAACCTAGCTGAGAACCAAATCAGGAATGCAATCCCATTCATAATTGCCACAAAAAGAACATAATACCTAGGAATATATACAGCTAACCAGGAAGGTGAAAGATCTCTTCAATGAGTATTATAAAATATTGCTCTAAAAAATCAGAGATGACACAGACAAATTGAAAATCATTCCATTCTTGTGGATAGAAAGAATCAATATCATTAAAATGGCCAATACTGCCCAAACCAATTTACAGATTCAATGCTATTCCTGCCAAACTACCAATGACATTCTTCACAGAATTAGAAAAAACTATTTTAAAATTCATATGGACCCAAAAACAAGCCCAAATAGCCAAGGCAATCCTAAGCAAAAAGAACAAAGCTGGAGGCACCATGTTACCCAACTTCAAACTATACTACAGGGCTACAGTAACCAAAGCAGCATGGTACTGCTACAAAAACAGTCACATAGACCAATGGAACAGAATATAAGGAGAGCCCAGAAATAAGGATGCAAACCTACAACCATCTGATCTTGGACAAAGCTGACAAAATCAAGAATGGCAAAATAACTCCCTATTCAATAAATGGTGCTGGGATAACTAGCTAGCCATATGAAGAAGATTAAAACTGGACCCCTTCCTCACACCATTTACGAAAATCAACTCAAGATGGATTAAAGACTTAAATGTAAAACCCAAAACTGTACAAACCCTGGAAGACAACCTAGGCAATACCATTCTGGACACATGAACTGGGAAAAATTTCATGACAAAGATGCCAAAGGCAATCACAACAAAAGCAAAAATTGACAAATGGGATCTAATTAAACTTAAGAGCTTCTATACAGCAAAAGACAATATCAATAGAGTAAACACATAATCTAAAGAATGGGACAAAAATTTTGCAAACCATGCATCTGATGACAAAGTTCTAATATCCAACATCTATAAGGAACTTAAATTTACAAGCAATAAACACAACTCCATTAAAAAGTGGGCAAAGGGACATGAACAGAAACTTTTCAAAAGAAGACACACACAGCCAAAGAACTTTTAAAAAAGCTCAATATCACTGATCTTTAGAGAAATGCAAATCAAAACCACAATGAGATACCATCTCACACCAGTCAGAATGGCTATTATTAAAAAGTAGGCCAGGCACAGTGGCTCACATCTGTAATCCTAGCACTTTGGGAAGTCAACATAGATGGATCACTTGAGGTCAGGAGTTTAAGACCAGCCTGGCCCACATGGTGAAACCCCATCTCTACTTAAAAAAAAAAAAAAAGCCAGGTGCAATGGCAAGGCCTGTAATCCCAGCTACTTGGGAGGCTGAGGCAAGAGAGTCGCTTGAACCCAGGACACGGAGGTTGCAGTGGGCAGAGGTCGTGCCACTGCACTTCAGCCTGGGTGAAAGAGTGGCACTCTGTCTCAAAAAAAGAAAGTCAAAAAAATAACAGATGCTGGCAAGTTCGCAGAAAAAAGAGAAGGCTTATACACTGTTGGTGGGAGTGTAAATTAGTTCAACTATTGTGGAAAGCAGTGTGGCAGTTCTTCAAAGAGCTAAAACAAGAACTACCAGCCGGGCACGGTGGCTCACGCCTGTAATCCCAGCACTTTAGGGGGCCAAGGCGGGTGGATCACCTGAAGTCAGGAGTTGGAGACCAGCCTGGCCAATGTGGCAAAACCCCATCTCTACTAAAAATACAAAATTAGCCAGGCGTGGGGATGTGCGCCAGTAATCCCAGCTACTCCGGAGGCTGAGGCAGGAGAATCTCTTAGAACCTGGGAGGCAGAGGTTGCAGTGAGCCGAGATCGCACCACTGCACTTCAGCCTGGGCAACAAAGGGAAACTCTGTCTCAAATAAAAGAGAACTACCATTCAACCCAGCAATCTCATTACTGGGTATATGCCCAGAGGAATATAAATAGTTCTACCATAAAGAGACGTGCACACATATGTTCACTGCAGCACTATTCACAATAGCAAAGACATGGAATCAACCTAAATTGATGTAGCCATAAAAAAGAATGAGATCATGTCCTTTGCAGGAACATGGATAGAGTTAGAGACCATTATCCTTAGCAAACTAACACAGGAACAGAAAACCAAATACCACATATAAGTGGGAGCTAAATGAAGAGAACACATGGACTCCAAGAGGGGAACAACAGACAATGGGGCCTACTTGAGGGTGGAGGTGGGAGGAGGGAGAGCAGTAGAAAAAATAACTATTGGGTACTAGGCTTAGTACCTTGGTGATGAAATAATCTGTACAACAAACCCCCGTGACATAAGTTTACCTACATAACAAACCTGCACATGTACCCTTGAACCTAAACTAAAAGCTTTTTAAAAAATAAACAGGTCCCAGCCGGGCGCGGGGGCTCACGCCTGTAATCCCAGCACTTTGGGAGGCCAAGGCGGGCGGATCACGAGGTCAGGAGATCGAGACCATCCTGGCTAACATGGTGAAACCCCGTCTCTACTAAAAGAAAAATACAAAAAATTAGCCGGGCATGGTGGCTGGCGCCTGTAGTCTCAGCTACTCGGGAGGCTGAGGCAGGAGAATGGCGTGAACCCGGGAGGCGGAGCTTGCAGTGAGCAGAGATCACGCCACTGCACTCCAGCCTGGGCGACAGAGCAAGACTCTGTCTCAAAAAAAATAAAATAAAATAAAAAATAAACATGTCCCAAAATTATTTGACCCTCCTCCCATTGAGAGGTGGGGTCTATGTCACCTCTTCCCTTGAATGTGGCTTGGGAATTTGTGATTGCTACAACCAATAGAGAACACAGTGGAGTCTGTTTGACTTTCAAAGTTAGATTAGAAAAGGCAATCCTTAGACTTCCTAGCTTAATAGGTGAGGAGAGGAGAGGGGAGGAGAGGCGAGGGAAAAAAGAAAAGGTAATCCTGGCCAGGTGCGGTGGTTCACGCCTGTAATCCCAGCACTTTGGGAGGCTGAGGCAGGTGGATCACCTGAGGGCAGGAGTTCAAGACCAGCCTGGCCAACATGGCGAAACCCTGTCTCTACTAAAAATACAAAAAATTAGCTCGCATGGTGGTGGGTGCCTGAAATCCCAGCACTTTGGGAGGCTGAGGCGGGCAGATCACGAGGTCAGGAGATAGAAACCCTCCTGGCTAACACGGTGAAACCCTGTCTCTACTAAAAATTTAAAAAATTAGCCGGGTGTGGTGGTGGGCGCCTGTAGTCCCAGCTACTCCGGAGGCTGAGGCAGGAGAATGGTGTGAACCCAGGAGGTGGAGCCTGCAGTGAACCGAGATCACACCACTGCACTCCAGCCTGGGTGACAGAACGAGACTCTGAAAAAGAAAGGAAGGAAGGAAAGGAAAGGAAGGTAAGGGAAGGGGAGGGGAGGGGAGGGAAGGGGAGGGGAGGGAAGGGGAGGGAAGGTGGGGGCAATCCTGCATCTGTCCAGTCCTCTTGGGACACTCACCCTTAGAACCCAGATGCCATGCTGTGGGGAAGCCCAGACCATGTCCTGGGGTTCTGGTTGAGCCCCCACTGAGGTTGCAGCTGTCAATTAGCATGAATTCAGTACCAAACATCTGAGTGAAGACCTTTTCAAGATGACTCCAGCCCCTTCTGACTGCAGCTACAGAAGACGCTCTGAGAACCACCTCTCTGAGCCTTGTGAGCACCCAGAACCATGAGAGAGAATTCTTCAAAATGAACGTTGTTGTTTTAAGCACTAAATTGTAGGGCAGTTTCATTATTCAGAAATAGATTGGACTGCTTCCTTGTCACACACTTTGCAACTCTTTCTCTAGGAAGAACTTCAGTATTTTTTGAATTCTGTGTCCAAATTAGAGGGCTTAAAGATCACTTTACAGGAAGGTGCATTTCCTGCTGCTATTCCTAGAAAGCTCTACAAGCTGCATTCATATTTCCTTCCCTTTTGAAAATCCTTCCAAGCACCCTACGCTGGCTCAGGGCATCGCTTCACCTTGTGCCTTGTCATAGCTGATGAGTATTCTCAAAATCTTCAGTGGCCTCTGAGCCTCCACTTCCATTCCTGAACGCCCATGTTGCAGATGTACCTAGTAGCAGGTGCTGAGTCCCTGGACTAGTCCGGCAGGCTCACTTCAATAACAAATACACCTAAAAACTATTTTGGCTCAAATATAATGGAAGTGTTTGTTTTTCCTTAATACAGACAGGGTCTCGCTATGTTGCCCAGGCTGGTGTCCAACTCCTGGGCTCCAGCGATGTCCCTGCTCCCGCTTCCCCAAGTGCTGGGATTACAGGCATGAGCCATTGTGCCTGCCATGGAAATGTATTGTTCCCCCAACACAGCGTCCAAAATGGTTCCAAATGGTCAGTGGGGCTCACCCCTCACAGACCCAGGAGGACAGCAAAGGCCCTGCCATCCTCAGCACATTCCTCCCAGGGTCAAGGAGAGAAAAGAACATGGACAGTCACACAGTAGGAGGTTTGTATGGGCCAGGCCTACATGTGGCACACATAACTTCTACTCATATTCTCTTGGCTGGAACCCAACCACAGGCCACACCTAACCACAGGATGTGTACCCAGAAACATGAGAAAATTAGGATTTGGTGAGCAGCTAGTGGCCTCTTCCACAAACTCCAAGTATAATGCATATTTTTCCATCCTGTGGGTGCACCTGGGGTCCTATTAACGTTTCTCTGGCTGTCTTCCACCCACTTAGGCTCTCCAGCCCCGTGTTCATAAACACGTCTGTCTGTTAGCACCCAGCACCTTCCACACTATACAGTGAGGACCAGAACACCCCAGCAGTGTCATCTCCTGGTGGGAGGCCCCCGCCATTACACAGAAGCCCACAAGGACTAAAGCTGCACAGCAGTGTAGAGTGAGGAAAGGAATGGAGAGGAGGAAAACATTTCCTTTTATTTTTTGGTTACTCTTTTTAGGGAGCACCAAGGCAGTGTGAAAGCACTCCCAATGCCTTTCTGAGTTTTCAGTGACACGATTCCTGCATTTTTTACATATGGCCTGTGGGATCCAGACATGAATTCATCAGGGTTGAGGTGAACATCAAATTAGGGGACATGCACAGGGCAGTAATATGAATTCAATCAGTCAGCCAATACTCATTGAGTATCTACAGTTGGGCCAGGCTCTATGCTTACCCTATACGGTTTAAACAAAATGGACACAGTCCTGGCCCTCCCAGAGTTACAGTGCAGTGCAGGAGAGCCACACGTCAACTCTGACCCTGAGATTTTTGTTACTGAGTTGAGCGTATCCTGCCAAGTGCCTTCTTCTCTTTGGGTGAGTTATTTCCCAAGAGGCGCCTCATGCAAATAAATTACTCATAATCCCACCTCACCCCTTCACAAGGGAGAGCAGAAATACATGAATCCCAAGTCGCCACCCTCAGCCTCCCACCACACAAGTGAAGCCGTCAGAAAGGAAGGCCACTGAGATAAAACACGTCAAACCAGAGGCTCTAAATTTGTGGCCTATGGCCAAACCTGGCCAGCAAATCTATTTGGTTCGCCTTATGTCATATTGGCCTACACAGGATTTTTTTGAAGTGACTTACAATTATCTTTTTTTTAATAATTTCAATTTTTATTTTAGATTCAGGGGGTAAACGTGCAGGTTTGTTACATGGGTATACTGAATGATGCTGAGGTTTGGGGATAATTGATCCCATCACCGAGGTAATGACCATAGTACCCAAAAGGTAGTTTTTCAACCCTTGTCTGCCTCCCTCCCCTCTCTAGTAGACCCCTGATGTAGTTTGAATATATGTCCCCACCAAATCTCATGTTGAATTGTAATCTCCAATATTGGAAGTGGGGCCCGGTGGGAGGTGTTTGGATCATGACAGCGAATCCCTCATGAATGTCTTAGCACCATCCCTTTGGTGATGATTGAGTTCTCTCAAGATCTGGTGTTTTAAAAGTGTGTGCCACTTCCCACTCTAACTCTCTTGCTTCTGCTCTGGTCATGTGACATGCCTGCTCCTCCTTCACCTTCTGCCACGAGTAAAAGCTCCCTAAGGCCTCCCCAGAAGCTAGGCAAATACCAGCACCATGCCTGTACAGCCTGTAGAGCCATAAGCCAATTAAACCTCTTTTCTTTATAAATTATCCAGTCTCAGGTATTACTTTAGAGCAACGCAAGAATAGCCTAACATAGCCGGGTGCGGTGGTTCATGCTTGTAATCCCAGCACTTTGGGAGGCCGAGGCAGGTGGATCACCTAAGGTCAGGGGTTTGAGACCAGCCTGGCCAACATAGTGAAATCCCATCTCTACTAAAAATACAAAAATTAGCCAGGCGTGGTGGCAGGCACCTGTAATCCCAGCTACTCAGGAGGCTGAGGCAGGAGAATCGCTTGAACCCAGGAGGCGAATGTTACAGTGAGCCAAGATCGTGCCACTGCACTCCAGCCTGGGTGACAGAGTGAGACTCCGTCTCAAAAAAAAAAAAAAAAAAAAAAAATGGCCTAACACATCCCCAATGTCTATTGTTGCCATCTTTATGTCCATATTTACCCAATGCTTAGCTCCCACCTATAAGTGAGAACATGCAATATATTTGGTTTTCAGTTTCTGTGTTAATCACTTAGGATAATGGCCTCCAGCTGATCCACATTGCTGCAAAGGACACGATTTCATTCTTTTTTATGACTGCATACTATTCCATGGTACATATGTACCACATTTTCTTTATCCAATTCACTGCTGATGGGCACCTAGGTTGATTCCACGTCTTTATGATTGCTACACAGTATAATTAGTTGCCAAAACATTAAAAATAGAAAGTTATACACACACATACCCCTCCATATTTCCATTTTCTTTTGAATAAAACAGAATATCTAGCGTGCAGTTCTACATGGAACATACTCTATAAGGTTTTCCACACTCTCCACCACTCCCTATTGTCCCTGACTCTGAGGTCAACAGTTATCATTTATCACTGTGCTTTTTGTAGCAAAATAGTAAAGAGAATTATGTTTATGGCCTGCATCTGTCAAAAGTGAAAAACCAAAAACAAGATTAAAAGTTGGAGAGAACCTGCCGGGCGCGGTGGCTCACGCCTGTAATCCCAGCACTTTGGGAGGCCGAGGTGGGCGGATCACGAGGTCAGGAGATCGAGACCATCCTGGCTAACACGGTGAAACCCCGTCTCTACTAAAAATACAAAAAATTAGCCGAGCGTGGTGGCGGGCGCCTGTAGTCCCAGCTACTCAGGAGGCTGAGGCAAGAGAATCGCTTGAACCCGGGAGGCAGAGGTTGCAGTGAGCGAAGATCATGCCACTGCACTCCAGCCTGGGTGACAGAGTGAGACTCCGTCTCAAAAAAAAAAAAAAAAAAGTTGGAGAGAACCTATATCTTTATGGAAATAAAGAATATTCCTACAAGATTGTTATGAAAAAAGCTTCTATTGAAGACACCATATGAAAAAATAAATGACTCTG